>NC_140968.1:36068696-36393196 GCF_056783735.1 Eptatretus burgeri
GATGGATGAGGTGGAGGTGTGGGATTGGGAAGTAGTGCCCTCATATCCAGTGCAGCCCTCCTGTCTGGACAATGAAGCAAAAGAGAGTAAGGTATTGATTCTGGCGAGGTCCAAGTCCAACTGATCTGCAGTATTTTTCCACAGAGGCTCCGTCCTTCTGCGCTGCAGGTCCTCTGGCCCGTCCTCGGTACACGGTGGGATGTCATTGGCCTCCGCTTATGGTGGGCAGTGCCGCGTACTCTGGCGTCACACCACTCTCCAAGGCTCCACAGACGACCTTGCCACCGTGGCCTACAGTTCTTGGCCGAATGGCACATCTGTTGGCCATTTAAATGCCCAAAAGGCTTTCCCATGTGCCTTTGGTCTTAAATGCGACAAATTGTCACCTTAAAATTACAGGAAGTTTTTCACGGTACAACCTTACCCAATTCTGTTCTATCATGGACACTCACTGCCTCCTCAGTGCACGTTTCACAAGAATACTTCCCACTAGTCAAATAGCTGTCACAAGGGGAAACTAACCGATGCGATCATAATGTCCATACTATTCTGCAATCTAGTTATGGATTCCATCACCCCACTCCCGTCCCCCTTCCACGTAACAGCATTTGTATCAAAACTTAACATTCATTATGTTTTGGAATTGGAGGTGAGTACAAACCAACAAGGGACCTGCCTTTAGGAATTGAAAGCATAGCCATTGACAACATCACAAACTACATTTTCACCATTTGCATATGGTATGCTTCCTGTATCATTAAAGGTCAACAATAGTATTTATGAGGGGAAGGTGGTGGCACGGGAAGCTCAAATCAATGAGAACATGGTATTTACAATGTATGCCTGGTGTTGGCTTAATGGTTAGAGTGGTGGGCTTGGGATCCTTGGGTCCTGAGTTCAAATCACACTTGGCTGTTGAATTAATACCAGGTGGGGTTGACTCTGCCTGTCATCCTTCTGAGGTCAGCAAAATGAGTGCCAGCTTGCTGGTATCCTGGGTTGGAGTGGCAACCTGTCTAGGATTGTGTCCAATAGCCAAGGAGACTGCTTTGGCAGCACCAATGCTCTGCACAGAGTATGGTCCCAATGGATGGATGGATGGGAAAAGGCATGCCACATTAATTATATATTAATATTTAATTTGCAGTATTTTTATCCCAAATGTTTTCAGTAATTATTAAGTTGTTTATTACAATTGAATGTCGATTCTGTTATTTTAGAATTTGTCATGTTTCCTTTAAGGACTATTGAATTTTTTTCGACAGTGTCAAAGGCTGATAGAGGAGCCGCAACAATGACATAAATATCACACACACACACACACACACACACACACACACACACACACACACACACACACACACACACACACACACACACACACACACACACACACACACACACACACACACACACACACACACACACACCTTAACTTTAGACAAACAGAGCTCCTGAGCTTGGTGGAAGTGATGTAATTTCCAGGGATACTCTAGGTACCGGCAACACCATCTTTTTGTCATCACCTAGCGATAGCGATTCACACTCAGCAGAGCAACTCGGGACAAATTTCCTCCTCCCCATGGATGCCAACTGATGGGGTTTATCTGTGCTCTCTTCTTTAAATGTCTGAGTGTCAAGTACTATTTTCAGTGTTTAGTGTGACTTGGCCAAGGTTAGGATTGAGCCACTGGCCTCACAGACTCAGAGCAGATGTTCATATTGATGTTAATTGGAAAAAAAAATTCATGCCATCCCATCAGGGCCAGCCAACTCAAAAGCTTAATGACAATGAGTGTCCACAAAATTCAGCACCTTCTTTATCACATTTGCTGTCCACAGTCCATTAATTTACTCGATCGGTTTACTCAACATCTACATACTAACTCCATTCTCACCATCAATTTCTTCAAAATTAACAACCTCATCCCTATATGATCAACTTGTACATTTTTCTCATTTTCAATATTCACGCAACTTTCTTAAAACTCCCTTACTCACCCAGGTACAATCACGATCAAGCACCCCTCCCCTTGTTTTGGTGTTTACATGTAAATTGTTCATACCGATCTCAGTGTGACGGTGGGGTGTTCACTAGTACAAAATGCACTCATAAGGACTTTATTTCAACTTAAACCTTTCAGTTTGGAAAAAAACAATCAGATATTACTTTAAAGCACAATTTGACGTGAAATCAGAAGCATCATGTAGAGGTCGGTGTTGATGGACGTGCCAATGGGGGTCAGGCATTCATGAGATAGTTTGAGCGTATGTTTGATACTCGTGCTGAATATCTCCATCGCTCTTTGGGACAATCAGTATGTTTAAGGAATATGTGCACGAAGCTGGTAAATTATACATTGATCAATCAAAGCTTTTCCTTAATAACTTGTGTTGGTTCCACAAAAAGGGTTTCTTCTAAAAAAAAAAAATAGAATTCCCATCTTATGTAGTGTATACTTAATCGATTCTGCTTTGTTATTGGAAAGCAATGCAGTACTTCTGCTTTGGCATAAATATTTCTCTTGGCATAGGATGTTCCGACAATGTGACACCAAATTATGGACACACATTTTGAATGCGTCCTTTGTACATGGGTGGGGATTGAATCAGAGGCAGGGAGTTTGTGGAGGTATAGAAGAGGAGAGTTTGGGAGAGGAGGGTCAAGATTTCTGCCATATTTGTGTGCCTATTAAATATATGGCCCCCTAACCTACCGATTTAGCATGGAGGATTTTGTGTGAGCGGTATACCATTCATACGTCTGATCCTTACCTTAAACCAGTTGTGATCAAATGATTCCAGTGCAGAGGGTCTCTTCCTGGCAATGAAAAAGACATTGTGAGGCTGGCTTTGATGGCCTACATTGATACATAACAAATCAGTCACACGGGGTACAATCAAGAGATGTGTAAAATAAATGTCGCATCTTACGAGGGCTCCATCACGAGTAATGACGAGATGAATTCCATTGCCTGATCGGAAAGATGATGAAAACAGCGATCAAATGTAAACTTGCCCTGCTGAACACGGAGAAGGCTGGCGCGGTCATTTTCACCAGCGAAAGGTGATGTCCCACTGAGACTGACAACAAAAACGAGATGGATGCCGTTTGGAATTCTGTACTAAATCACTAATATGAGTCTGCAGCTAACATTGCATGAAATGCTTACCAAATGTAAGTGATTACTCCGACAGACCTAAAAATGAAAAAAGAGAAAAAAGAGAAAAAAAGGAAGACACGTTATAATCTCTTAAACAATGAATATGGTGTGGGAAGCACATTGGATAGCACATTCGGGAACACTAATCGTAATCTCAAAATGCCTAGGTTCATATAAAAGCGACTTGATGATGATGTTAAGGCAACAATGGAAAAGTCTCATTTAAAAGGCAAGTCAGGTGGTCACTTAAGATTGTCTGCACCTTTACAGATTGGCCTATTGTGACCATCTGTAAGGATTTTGGCCGTACCAAGGACTAATGTGACCAGCTGTAAGGATTTTGGCCATACCAAGGACTAATGTGAATAGCTGTAAGGATTTTGGCTGTATCAAGGACTAATGTGACCAGCTGTAAGGATTTTGGCCTGACCAAGGACTAATGTGACGAGCTGTAAGGATTTTGGCCCGACCAAGGACTAATGTGAATAGCTGTAAGGATTTTAGCCTGACCAAGGACTAATGTGACTAGCTGTAAGGATTTTGGCCATACCAAGGACTAATGTGACTAGCTGTAAGGATTCTGGCCCGACCAAAGACTGATGTGACTAGCTGTACGGATTTTGGCCCGACCAAGAACTAATGTGACCAGCTGTAAGAAATTGACTGAATAGGTTGCCTGATGATGAGTACCCTCATGTCTCCCTATTATTGCTTCAACATCACAGATTTAAAGGTTTAGAATATGAGCCACTCTTGCATGCTCAAACTCATGCCACAAATTTTTGTTTGTGATCGGTGATAATGATCCTGCGGTTGATGTTAGCAAATAAAAATGCAGCAAAAGATGGTATTGGAAATCTATGTCATGCTTTGATGAACAATCAGGATCTTAAAGATGAGGCAATGTCCTCTTGATCGTGTGCATCTAAGCTTAAGGAGATGCATTTGTTCTGCAGAAATCTCCAGGTTTATTAAGGGGGACAGTGGAACTAGTATATCCTAGACCTACCTCTCAAGACCTTCAAGCAAAGTAAAGAGAGTAACGAAAGTCCATAACCTCATGGTATTGCTGCAAAACTTTTCCTTTATGTTTAAACTGCCATTTCCAATTTTCGGCAGAATGGGACACGACTAAACAAAATTTGACACCTGGCGCTCTGCAGGTAGGGCGAGGTATCATAGAATCGGCCATTCTTTAGGAAGGAGCAATAAGCCTGCTATCCCATCTGCAAGCGGTCAGTAGTTACTGTACACATCAACGTCTCTCGGCAGCTTTCAATAAAAGTACGCCATTCTGTGCTGGTACCATGGAAAAATTGCAATTCCTGCCTTCTAATATACAACATTACTTATACTTTGAAGTCAGTCTCTGTGTTTCATCAAGATATTAATATCAAGACCGTGATAGCAGTTCTTTGGCTTCAACTGCAAAGTCATTGAAACTCCTTCATAAGTGCCATATGTTGAGACTGCTACTTAGTCATCAACAACAGGAGGACTCGTCGATAATTTAGGTAGCAAGAGGTGGCCAACTAATCAAAGTGCATTTGTACATCTCGATGCACGTTATCATTACAACCTATAACACATTCCTCTTCTTGCAGTGATTAAAGCTGGTAACGTCTTGTAATGCACAACAATAAGATGTATATTTGAGTGTGTTTGGGAGTGATGGATGGTGATGGAGTTCCAGAAGCTCCATGATATAACTTGGGTGCTCATGACAAGTTGTGACTGTTTCTAAGGCCAGACTTACACCATGAAAGGTCAACACATTCCATTTCAGGAATGCACAAACTTTTCGTTTAAAAGCCATGGGAATCTAATTCACAGAAGTGAGGGGAAATCAGCAAGGCTAACCCATCCACCATCAAGCTGCTTATGTAAGTGTATTTAATTCTTTTTTTTTTCTTTGTATACAGAGTCGAAGCTCATGGACGAGTAAACAAAGAATGGAACAAGATGGAACAAAATGAAAAAATATATATTGGAAAGGTGGGGGGCGATGGGGGGGGGACACCAACGGCAGGGGGGAGGGACATAATAGAGGGAGAGTTGGGTAAATAAATGACATGGAGAAGAATGAGGAGACGACCAGGAAGTGAACAGTATGGCTACAGCCGCAAACTCTCAATCACAGAAGTGGAAGGGAAAAAAGAGGCAGAAACGGAACAAAACAAAAAAAATATTATGGAGATATGACTTCTATTAGCTGTTGTATTGACCTTTGTCCTCTCGTTTACTTGACTTGTCAATGTAGATGACCATGTGACTCACCACAGGTCCGCGCTGGGGGAGACAGGCCTTTGGCTGACGATTTCAGGTGCAATGAACTCTGGCGTACCAAACAGGCTGTACTGCTCCTTTTCTGGAACCCACTCTTGGGCAAAGCCAAAGTCGCAGATCTTGATGTCATCGTTGTCATTAGATTTCATGAGGATGTTACCTGGCTGGGAACAAACACCGTTTGGCTTGTCCCACTAGACACCCATCTTTGTGAAATATATCAAGTGAAATATATTAGGAGACAGAATATAAATGAGGAGAGGGAAATATATTATAAAACAAAAACAATGATATTTTTGTCCTAATTTTTACCCCGCACGCAAAGCAGAGTTAAACAATATGGCACTGTTGAAATGATGTAATCCACGCAGATTGCTCGGCGGATGCGCAGAACCCCCGAGTAATGAAGTAAATCACGGCGGCCTGGCCATATTCCATGCTTCCCAGATAAGGAGTAGAATGAAACGACTAAAAAAAAACTTTTAAAGAACCTGAAAGTACTTGTAAGCATAAATGTGAGAAAGGGGAGTGTTTCTGCACAACAAAACAGTTGGACAACTTGGTGATCAACTCGTCCAAAAAGTTGATATCTTACAGTCCGTATTGCAAAAACTCCTGACGGTGTGTGCCCGTGAAAGGCTGAAGGTTTGTAGATGGGTGTGTTATATCCAAACCTTCGTGTTTTTTAACATCCATGGAAAGATAATATCTGGGCTTGTCAGTGCACAGGGTAAGTTGAAAATGATATTTACTATTAATCGTTTGGGGGGAGAAAAAAAGGGGGGGGGGAGTGGGAGTGGGAGATGTGTGGGACATTTTAAATGTGTATATATATATATATTTTGGTTGCAGGGCTACAAGAAAAATGATACGAGATTTTTGCATCTATTGGTAAAAGGAGAAGCATCCGTGCTGTGTGTGTGTGTGTGTGTGTGTGTGTGTGTGTGTGTGTGTGTGTGTGTGTGTGTGTGTGTGTGTGTGTGTGTGTGTGTGTGTGTGTGTGTGTGTGTGAGTGATAACCACAGCCGCCACTCGCTAATTGTAGAAATAGGAAATGAAAGGAATCATCCACGGATATTTCTTGTGTATCCTATATTCTCGTGAGTCTGATTTGCATTCAGGAACAGAACCATTATCTTTAAGCATTTTGAAAATCCCACTCTATCGTCGAAATGCTGAAAATTATGTTTAAAAGACGATTTGAATCACAGATTTTGTGCTTGTAATGGCAGGTTAAAAGTGCGCGGTGAGCAGAAGTGTCAGTGTAAACACACACACACACACACACACACACACACACACACACACACACACACACACACACACACACACACACACACACACACACACACACACACACACACACACACACACACACTCGCAAAAGGCCTCATTTAGCATTAATACTTCATTTCGAAAGTTCCGTATTGGTTCACTCTGTTTGACTGTCTATCAGTGTATTTCTATGATCGAGGAACAACCTAATTTCAATTGAATTTTATATTTTGAACACTGTTGAACATGAATGAATCAAAACATGAACTTGCAGTTGAACAGTACAGTACTTTAGCTCTAAATTTGGCAAATTGTATTGACTCTCACTAAGAGTGTACATGCTCACTCGAGGCATAGAAATTGCTTCAGTCTGTCTGTCTGTCTGTCTGTCTGTCTGTCTTCCTGTCTGACATTCAAACAAAATTGAAAATCATTCCAAACAGGAAATTTACTGTTTTGAGGGACGCCATAAAGGACACAAACAACAGGCACGAAGAACTAATCTAATGTGTTAAATAAGGTGGTGTAAAAGATGCAGTGTCAATGGCGATAAACTTCTGATTCAATGGTTTGTTTAGTATTGTTCTACAGCCTTTAAAATTTTATTTTATTTTATTGAATTATATATTGGAACACTGTACAACACAAATTACCTTGTTTGCACTTCCAAAAACCATTAGTTTATCAGTACCTGGCCAAACACTTTTATGCCGCCTCGACCAATCAAATTTGCCGCGTAATCTGAGGGTGAGTTTGAAAAGTTTCAGCTCTAGACTGTTCCGTTTGACCAATCGGCTTCGTGCAGTTGCCATCGTGCCTGTTATTCAAAGTTCACGAACAAAGCTATTATAAATCTTGCTTGGAAATGCAAAAGACCCTTTCATTGTCCTATTTCTCAAGACTGCATGGGGTAAAGCAATCTTTGATCAGTAGTTATAGCTATGATCGTTTCGTTTCGAATTATGCTTCCAATCAGAGGCAGATTAAGATTTTTTGGGGGTCCTGGGCATGAGAAATATTTCGGCCCAAAGCACCCAAAAAAGGAGAACTCCAAGTTATTTTCACCCACAAAAGAGGACTTATTTTCACCCCCCCCCCAAGGAAAGAGCACTCCGTGATTCTTTTGCCCCCAAAAAGAGGACTCCATGCTATTTTAGCACTTGCTTAGCCTACGTATGTTGTTTTCGACTCAACTGCAAAAATTCCAAAGGAATTCCCATGTCTTATTGCCTCCCACTCTATCGCCAAAATAGTGTCATGCTGAAAATTGGAAAAATAGTGTCCTACTCTATCTACCCCTTGCAAAAAAGTGTCATGTTAAGGTGTTCCATTACCAATCAGCTTGATATCACTTATTAAGCCAGTTGTTCCTTATCAACTGTTTCAAGATAGTGATTGCTTGAATGGTTAGCCACTTGGGGAGTGCTCTCCAAGCTGATTGACTGTCTCCATTCCCTCCAAACTACTGTAGTAGGACCTGTTACCAACTATAGTATATGAGAGTACTGCTCTCATATACTATAATTCTAACAGGAGCATTTTTGCCTGGGCATGCTCATGCCTCATTCCATGTAATAACTTTCTGTCGGCCAATGGCTTGGTAGTTCCTTACATCAGAGTGCTTTTTTTCCTTGAGATGGAGCATTTCATTTGCACTGCTCATCACCACTCACAAGTTGATATGTTTTGTTGGAAAAGTGAGACCCCACCCTCAGGGGCACCATCTCGAAAGACCGTGAACCACTATCGGTCATGTGGGTGCCCCTTGTTATCTGGGGGCCTCATACGATTGCACGGGCTGCATGGCCCTCACGCCGCCTCTGCCCAGTTGAACTTGGGGTCCCTGGGCATGGGCCTTGCGTGCCCATGTGTTAATCTGTCACTGCTTCCAATAACATGCCCACATGGTTTCAGCCGTCAGTACAAATCAATGACAAAATAGAGACTGACATCACATGTAGACAGAACAGGTAGGTGGGACAGACAGATCCCTCCCTCCTTAATAGTCACTAGAGAGCTGGCTGGGGTTTTTTTTAACTGTCTTGGTTCAATGGTGGATTGATAATTATGTAGACACTGAAATTTTCCAGAATCTGAGAATCCAAGATCTTTAATAATGCCATTCAGGGATACCAGTCCACCCATCCATTGGGACCATACTCTATGCAGAGCATTGGTGCTGCCTACACAGTCTCCTTGGCTATTGGACACAATCCTGTACGGGTCGCGACTCCGTCACAGGATACCAGCAAGCTGGCACTCATTTTGCCGACCTCAGAAGGATGACAGGCAGAGTCAACCCCACCTGGAATTAATTCAACAGGAAAGGGGGGTTTGAACTCAGGATCCAAGGATCCCAAACCAACCACCCGAACCATTAAGCCAACACCAGGCATATACCAGTCCAGTGTCCTGCCAATTAGGCCATCTTATTTTGATGCAAGACTTTTACGCTCTGGAGTGGCAAAAATAGCATTCCTTTCCTGTAGCATTTCTAGCATTCTCATTCTAGCATCCATTCATTCTATTCCAGCATTCAAAAATAGTATTCTCTGCAAACTAATGTAGTAGGACCTGTTACGAACTATAGTATATGAGAGTACTGCTCTCATATACTATAATTCTAACAGGAGCATTTTTGCCTGGGCATGCTCATGCCTCATTCCATGTAATAACTTTCTGTCGGCCAATGGCTTGGTTGTTCCTGCCTCAGGTCAATCACTGCCCAAGTGGCAGAAAACTAGATTGAGCAGGTGTGGTTTGGGGGTATAAAACTGTGAATGAGCCAAAAATAAAAGAGGGTTAAACATGAAAAGCACAAAACTCAAAGAATCACAATATGAGGGCGATTACTATCTTTTAAACACACAATGTGGGGTCACTCATTTTATGCTGACACCTGCTATCACTTCCCTTACTCTCACCTTTATGTCCAAGTGCATGATGTTATTGTGATGCAGGAAATTGAGCCCTTCAAGTAACTGCTGCACAAAGCCCTGCACCTGAAGATACAGGGATTATAAAATGGGCCATTAATGTTCAAATACTTCCTTCCTGAAGTCATAACCTCAGCAGGATATTGCATGTTCATGTACTGTGTCATAATGCTCCTCCACATCATGTTATTTGCACAGGATTTTTTTCTTCTTTTCTGTGAGCCTTAGATATTCCCCGCAAGACATTGAACCCCGTGTTTGTCATGTAGATTTTCCACATGCAAGTTGTGGAGGTTCTTGACAGCATAGTTTATTTTGTGACATAGATTTACAAGTTGTAAATTTTATAATCATTTGTTTGTTCCACTCTTGTTATCTCACCAGGTGCGATTTGGATATTTAACATATTCGGTAAAGCAAGAAACACATGATTATGGGATACTGTAGAATAAAAAAACAAAACAAGAAATCAGAGATTGCAAACCCTTGCCGGGACTTCTTTTGAGTGGTGAATTTTTATAGGTTTTCGGGTAAATCCAATATGGCTGCCAAACCATGTGACCAATGACATCATATGTGTGAACCTTTTGTTCCTCATGAACAGGCGGTCAAACATGTAAAGTTTTGCCTCGATCTGTTCAGCCACTTCAGAGAAGATTTTTGAAGTATTTTTTTTAACAATATGGCTGCCGAATCACGTGACCGATGACATCATGAACTTTTTTTGTGAACCATTTTATCCTTCGATGATCCTCAAAAATTTTCATACTGATTGGATGTGGCGTTCAATTATTATATGCAATTATGACGTCACAATGAGGACACCTATGATGTCATAAAAAAATCACTCATTCCCCATGAAGAGTACTTACCGTGTGCCAAGTTTCAATTTTTTCCTTGATGCGGTTTCAGAGATACAGAGGTCCAAATTTTTCCGTTTTTCCAATATGGCTGCCACAACATGTGACCTATGACGTCAAAATTATGATTAAAACATTCCACATGAGCAGTCACACCAATGGTGAAAATTTCGTCTCAATCCAACAAGCGGTTGCAGAGAAAAACATGAAAGTTCTGTGCGGACAAACAAACAAACAAACAAACAAACAAGAAGAAGACGTCGTGCAGAGCACGATACTTGCAAAACCCATTTAACGAATTTGACCTCAAAAATAATTGGTGGTTGAATTCATTGACCAAATATGCAAATCCTCTTCAAATTTCAAGTCAATGAGGCAAAAATTGAGGATTTTAGAAATACCCCCTTAGTTGTTGACCTTTGGCCTATGTTGACCTTTTGACCTCAAAAACAATCAGCTTCTTCCTTATGGCAAAATCTACCATGTTGTGAAGTTTCGTGAAGATCGGTTTAAAATTGCGACCTGTAGGCAACAAACAGACAGACAGACAAACAAAATCGACGAACTAATATTGTTGAAAAATCTTCGTTTTTGCAAGTAACAAATGGATCCAAATGTAATACCCTCTCCGAATCCTTCGGCGAGGGTAACAACAATAAAATATGAGTCGCAACAAAGCTGAGAGTTAAACTGAAAGTCCAGAAGGTTGCTTTCCCGATGCTTTCCTTCAGCACCAGCTCGACCTGATGTGTGGCATGAGGAAGCCAAAGCCAAAACCTCTGTAATAACTTGCAATTAATCAGTTCCTATTTTAAGGTTGTGAACTAGCAGGATAGTTCGGAGGTGTGTGCCCTCGTCTTTGAGCTGTCTAGCCTTGGTTTGAATCCCGACCCAGCTATGAACTGTTATCCTGGTGTTTTGCCTGAAGGGCGAGGCATGAATGTGCATGCACTCCGTTAAGTACGTAAAAGTCAGAGGACCCGTTGGCCAGCATTGATCATTGGAGGACATTAAAAATGCCCCAGTGTCTTTCACGAAGAGTACGCAAGTCATTGTTGGCAGCATGAATGACAGGAACACAATGATAAGGCTGTAAATACCAAATTACCTCAAGTTCTCGAATGCAGTGTTTCTTTACAAGCCTGTCGAGCAGCTCTTCTGTGAAACATCTGATGCGAGTTAAGACGACGCTGCTTATGGTGCACATTTGTATGCCTAGTGCTCGTATGCCCGGTTCTCTCTTTTATACTGAAACAAATAATGTGGGTGAAACACCATAACGGTTCGAGGAAAGGTATGATTCAGAGGAAGGATACAGCTCGGTGATGAGGATAAGTCGGCTCTTGGTCTCGAACGCATCATGGATGCGGAGGATTTGTTTGTAATCGAGCTGCGAGAGGATTTGCAGTTCTCGCCGAGCCTCTGTCTTGTGCTGGGCGCCGCATGACACAAACTTGGCAGAAAACTGTGCCCCCGTTGCCCTCTCCACCACCCGCTTCACAACGGAAAATGCACCCCTGTGCGGGAATGAAGAACATTAGTGACCATAAATGTGGGTGTCAAGTTTTGAACTGTACAGATTGCAACCGAGCCATTATCCAACAAATCACCCCAATTAAAGTACTGTACTCCAAAAGAAAACTGCTTGGAAAAGTGACCTGACATACAGGTGAAACGACAAATGATTGAAAAGGAAGGGAAGCTTTAAAGGAAGAGAAGCTTATCTCTACCTTTACATGGGAACAGTCAGGGGAACTTTCAATAGCTGAGAGTGTCTGTCTTGGAAGTGAGCAAGGACTTTTATAAGAGATCCAAATTGGAAGATACGAAGTGAAGAAACAGCCAGAAAAACTAAGGGATGATAAAGCTCCAGGACCTTGATAATATGCATCTATGAGTACTGAGGGAGATGGCAGACCATAGAAGCGTGATGTTAGCGGATATCTTTAACAGCTTATTGGAGTCGGGACAGGCACCGGAGGATTGGAGAGGAGCAAATGTAATGAAACGGAAGACCAAGAAGGAACCCGTAAAAGTAAAGAGCAAAGATGGAGTCATCAGGAGGAACCTGGATAGGATTCGGGTTTCAGCCGATACTCCACTACCCTCAAACCCATCTGGGAAGAGCCAAGTGAGCCTTACAGATAAATTTTCTGCAAGAATTAGCTTCTTCTTTGTGCAAGCTCCCAGAGGTAAAAGCTATAACATCGTTATTTAATAGAGGATCCAAAATTGGGAAACTATAAACCTGTTCGCTCAACTTCCGTTGTGGGAAATGTTGGAGCCATTAATTAAGGAACCGAAAGGGAACCATTTAAATAACTTCTAACTAATTAAAGGCAGTCGGCACAGATTTACTGAAGGAACAACTTGTTTAACAAATTTACTAGAGTTCTATGATGTAGTTTCAAAGGGGCCATTCAAGATTTACGTAATGCATTTTTTGCCCAACTCTGACACACACCCCACCCCCTAAAATGCTCCATAACGCTTCAACATACTCCCCTAAAATTTTACATAATGCTCGATGAAGACACCCCCCCCCACCCCCAATCAATCCCCCAACCCCATAACTTAATATTTATCCTGTTGTTCTTTTCAGTGACTATGGACTATATTTTAGCAAGCAGAGTCGGTCCAGTGTACCGTCAATAAGATCAGGCAGTTGTGGGAATCCCTGTAATGACGTCATCAGACTAATCGCTCGGAGTGGAGTAATCATTTCAAAAAACACATATGTTGAATCGCTTTCATTTGAAAATGAGATTAAGTGTCTGTGGAAAAAGCAATGATGGAATAGTCCTCAACACTGCACTAACAATATTAATTTTGTAATTTTGCAAATTGCATTTCATTATTATTTTATAACATTTTATACTGTTCAGATCTTGGTGAAATAAAAACATGTTTTAATAAAATCATACAATTTAAAGGATATGAAAAAACAAAATGTAACGTCGTCTTAGGGGAGTGACGTCATTTTTTCTTCAGTCACCAGTTTACGGTGACGTCTCTCGGCAAAACCATGGCTGATAGAGAAAAGCTGTAAGAGAATCTCATTCAACCTTATGGGAAAGCTCACCCACAAATGTCCAAGAAAGCCATTTAGCTCATAGTTGTGAAAATATGGGTTGAAATAAATAAAGCAACTCGATAGCATCCAACATGCAGTGTCAGAGAAAATCCGGGAATGGAAACAAGTGGAAACTACAACGGCACTCGGTAGAGTATACCTCTGCCAGACTAAACATTTTACGTTTTGCATCCCATTGATAGATTGGATCTGGATCTGGATCCAGACCCGAACCAAAATCCAAACAGTTTGTTCTTGACACATATCCAACTCATCCATCAAGTTTTGTCATAACTCATCCACAACCTTTTGAGATATCGTGCTACATGTCATTTTTGGCCCGATCACTCAATGGTGAAGAATCACTTTAACCAGAGAGTTGGTGTCAAAGCCACCCAATGCTCGCCTGTTTATACATTTATCGTTTTTAAAAGACTAGTCTAATAATATTTTTTATAAAGCATTGCAGTGAAGTCCGATCCAAATAATTTTAAAGCAATATATGTATTTGTATATTGTAATCAGTAAAAAATAGTGTGGTAGATAAAAACATTAGAAAGAAATAACTTTCACCAAAAACTTTAACATTTTCACGCTCACGCTGACGCTGACGCTCATGCCGGGGGTATCGCTATAGCTCTCTGTTCTTCGAACAGGTGAGCTAAAAACTAAATAATTATCGTATCCAGATCTGGATTCAGATAGTCACCAAAATTGAATCGATTCGTCCTTGTCACACACCCAACCGGTCCACTAAGTTTCTTTCGAATCCATCCACAACTTTTTTGAGATATCCTGCTATATATCGGTTTTAGCCTTGTCACTCAATGCTGAAGAACCACTTTTAAACTTCTCGGATCCGGATTCGGATCTTCACCGATATTGAATAAATTCTTCCTCGTCACACACCCAACAAGTGCACCAAGTTTTGTCTGAGTCCGTCCAAAACGTTTTGAGATATCCTGTTCACAGACAGACAGACAGAGAAACAGACAGACAGACAGACAGGCAGAGGTGACAACATAACCCCCATCCACCTTTGGTGGCAGAGGTAATGAAGCAAAAAGGCCATCTGCTCTCATTTTGGTCAAAGGTATTTATTATTGAGTGTATCTTTGAAATTGTCCTGCGTCTTTTGGCTTGATGAGGATGACGTTGACACGGATAGTTTGGAAACTCCACCCATGTATCTGTTGGCATGCTTACACCACTACTTCCTCCTCAAACTCAATGACTACCATGGGCAGATGATGTTTAAACAAAGCAATTTTCTTTTATCATTAATGTATTGAATACATGTACTATTATTAAATACTTGCATCTTTAAATAAAGGGTGCCTGGAACAAAGTTGTCATTGAGCGATTTAGCATTATGTAATGGCACTGGAGACACTCTCACTCCACCCTGTAGCATTCCATAAGGTTTGGACATTCACCCCACCCAACCCCCCATGCATTATGTAATTTTTGAATGGCCCCAAACTGGTTGGATGATTGAAGTGCAGTGGATGTAGAGTATCTAGACTTTCAGAAAGCATATGATAATGGACTACAAAGAAAGCTGTTATACTGCGACTAACAGTTCCGACAGGTGAAAAAACATCTCGATAGCCATCATGTTATGGGGATGTTTCTCATCAGCAGGGATTGGGGCACTTGTCACGATGGAAGGGAAAATGGATGGAGCAAAATACAGAAGAATCCAAGAGGAAAACCTGCTGCCCTCTGCAAGAAAGCTGAAATTGGGATGGAATTTCACCTTCCAGCATGACAACGACCCGAAGCACACAGCCAAAGCTACACTGGAGTGGCTAAAAAAACAAAAAGATAGATGTCCTTGAGTGGCTCAGTCAGAGCCCCGACGTAAATCCAATCGAAAATCTGTGGCATGACTTGAAGATTACGCTCCCCACGCAATTTGACTGAGCTTGAACAACAGTTTTGTATAGAATGGACAAATATTGCCCAATCAGGGAGTGCAAAGTTGGTGGAGACCTATGCCAACAGAATCACAGCTGCAATTGCTGTTAAAGGTGCTTCCACCAAGTATTAACAGTGGGGGGGGAGGGGAGGGGGGAGGGGAAGGGGGGGGAGTGGACACTTATCCAACCAAGATATTAAATTTTTTTATTTTTAATTAATTTTCTGAAATTGTTTTTTCACTTCGAAGTTGTGGGTTACGATGTGTAAATAAATATGGAAAAAGTCTGATTTAATGAAATTCAATTCCAGGATATAAGGCAACAAAAGGTGAAAAATTTGAAAGGGGGGTGTAGACTTTCTATAGGCACTGGAAGCAGTGGGGTATCTCAGGGATCAGTACAAGGACCATTATTTTTTTCATAATTTGCATCAACGATTTGGATTGTGGGGTGAACAGACGGCTTTCCAGATTTGCACAAGACACTACGCTTGGAGGTAATGTAGGTAGCTGAGAGGGGGGTGATTGGATTCAGGAAAGCCGAGATGCTTTCAGAGATTGAGCAAAATATTGAAAGCTGCAGTTTAATATAAATAAATGTAAGGTGATTGGGATGGGTAAGGATAATTAAAATAGAGATAATATAATGCAAGGGGCAGTCTTGGAGCAGGTCACACATGAGAAGGATATGGGGGTGGTAATAGATACGGGGAGCAAGCGGACAGCACAGTGCCAGGCAGCTATTGGTAAAACTAACATGGTTTTCGGATGTGTTTGTAGGGGGATAAGTTATAATAAATCAAAAGAGGTAGTTTTAACACTGAACAGGAATTTAGTGAGGCCTCATCTATAATTACTGTATTGTGTTTTGGTTTCCACATCTGAGAAAGGACCGAGCTGCAGTCGAGAGGGTAAAGCATAAAGCAACTAGATTGATTTTCCACATAGCGAGACAGCTATGTGGAAGCAGCCAAAGAAGAAAGGATTTTTTTTTTTTTTACATGAGAAAGGAGGTCATCACGAGGGGATCTGATAGAGATGTTTAAGATAATGAAGGGTATCGACAAAATAAATGCAGAGGAGTTTTTCAGCAGAATGGACAGTGACAAGACCAGTGGCCACGGCCTTAGAGTCAATAAGAGGAGAGTCAAGACGGTATTAAGATGAGAGTCCTTCACTCAGAGAGTAATTAGTGCTTGGAATAGTCTCCCTGGAAAGGTACTGACAGCAGAAACAGTGGATGGTTTTAAAAATTGAGTTAGATCTACCGAGAAGTCGTGGGGATAGGCGGGTACCTATATATCGCAAGGATCGCGCAGGCTTTATGGGCCTTAATGGCCTCGTCCTTCAACGAAGTTTCATGAAACTCGTAAACTGAATCATCCCCCCAGGTATTACTGCGGACTCCGTGCGAAGCTCGTCTTACAAACAGCTCCGTCACTCCCAAGGAAGACACTTTTACTGTTTTGTTGTTTCCAAACTGTGGGGCTATTTTTTTTCTATCATGTTTCTAGGAAGTTATAAATCTTAACATTTTCACTTGTGCAGGTGATGAAGCAAACCTGCCGATCTCTTCCTTCACATCGAAAAAGTCCAAAACGCGCCGCATTCTCCTGAGCAATTCCTCATCGGTGACTTCCTCCCTCTCTGCCAGTAAAATCAAAATGAGCACAATCTCTACTTCTTAATTGATTAAAGGGGTACCTTTAATCAAACTCACAGTTTGTGTGGAACAAAAAAAAAGCTATTAAAGTCCTTTCACCTGCCATGTGTACCTGTATGCAGGCTCAAATCCGCTTTGCAGGAACATTCTCCGGCGATGTTCCGTGCAGTGCAGGTGTACACACCACAGTCGGACTCCGTCACGTTCAGCAGCACCAGGGAACACTCACTGTCTTCGTACACGAAGCTCAGGTGGTTGCTCTCAGCGAGTAACTCGTCATCCTGGTGGGAAGGGGAATTAAAAAAAAATAATAATTGGTTCACTCAGTTAACTGTAACGAAGGTGCAATTTGCACCTCATCGATATCGACCTTGTAACAAGCTACACAATGGAGGAGAACGGAACACAAAGGTGGAGCCAGGCAGGTTGTATTAGAGGAGTTATCAGTATTTTGGGAAGAGAAAATGGAGGAGGTGCACGATTGTAAAAAGTGGAAGGAACGGTGAGTTAGGAAGTGGAGTATTGGGAGAAGGGTTGGCACATATATTGTCAGCCATTTGAGATGCAGGTTGGGGAGGATGTGGCGGTAACTACTTTTATGCTTTCCTGGCACGACTTGGAGGAAGTGGGAGGGCAAGAAGAAAGATGTGTTGGAAAAGTGGTTTCAGGTAGCAGTGAAAGGCTCTAAATGGATTTGAAGGAAGTTTATGGAGGTAGGTCAAGTGGTGTCGGTTGTGAGGCTAGTTGTTTGGTGGTTCTGATTGCCCCCAACATTTATTTCTGGTGCATTGGATTCTGAGAGCGAAACATGTATAAAGATGTACATGTGGTGTTGTTTACCTTCGCATTCTGCGAAAGGTTATGTTTTGGTCGGCGTGTATTTATTTATTTATTTGTAATCTTGTGATTCGTATAACTCACAAAGTATTAAACCTAATTGCATGAAATTTGGTGGGATGATTGGTTATTAGCCAGGAAGCGATTAGATTTTGGGATCGTTCGGGTCAAAGGTCAAGGTCAAGGTCACGAAAAGGTCAAAATCGTCTTTTTACGATAACACGGTCAATTTTTATTCATTTTGCATGCAACTAACGCCAAAATGTTCAGAATTCAACACCTCATCTTGTGATATGCAATATGACACAATGACGCCCATACTCTTGTTACCGGTTAGGGGTCAAAGGTCAGGTGGGTCACGACCTTGAAAAATATGCGTTTTTTGTCATAACGCGGTCAATTCTTGTCCGCTTTACATGAACCCAGCACCAAAATGTTCAGAATTTAATGCCCAATCTTGTGACACAATGACGTCATAACACATGTCACCGGTTGGGGTAAAATGTCGGGGGGGGGTCACACCCTTGAAAAATATGCGGTTTTCGGCATAACTCAGTCAATTCTTATTCGATTTGCATGAAACCAGCATCAAACGAGATTACCTTCTCTTGTTGAAATGTTGTATTCACCGAGCTTGCGAGTGAAGACTCGCCAAAACGACGTGAGTTGATTGTTGTTTAGTCCATAGCCCCCGAAAGTCGGGGGGGGGGTCATGACATTATAGATATGTGGTTTGTGTCATAAGACCATTCATATGAAACCAGTTCCCCACACTCGTACCAAGAACAAAAAAAGTAGTGGCGGCAAAGGTATGCACTCTATGAGTGCTAGTTTCCTCTGTTTTGTGCCAGGACCGGCTGGGATGGTGGTATACATGTATGCACATGCAATTGCTGAATGTCGGTGTGTATTTGTTTCTGCCGGCCCACCTCGGTAGACCATAGTGAAGTAGAAGCGCCAAAACGGGATGATATTGAGGACTTTGACTGAAGGCCGAGTCAGCTTGGCATGCACAAAGCTCAGGTGTGTTTTTGAACGTGTGTGTGTGTGTGTGTGTGTGTGTGTGTGTGTGTGTGTGTGTTTTACATGAAGAAAGTACCCATCGCTTTGCTGATGGCTATATTTCAAAGACAGCATGTTGTACTTCACAAACATTCCATTCTATTCTATTCACTCCATCATTTCCCCAAGGTAGTCTTCGATCTGCTTGGAAGTCAGTTAACATTACCTTTGTCAACCATCCTTGATGTTTTCATACAGTGTGCACAAAAATCACTTCCACTTTTCTGCGAAGCTCCATGTTGGATGCTTTGGTTTGAACTTGTGTTTAAAATGAGTGAAATGAAACATTTTGAAAATTTTTAATGATTCTCACTCAAATTTCAACATTACCGTAATGCATATTGTTTAGCTGTTTCAACTTTCCTCGTATAAGAAGATGATTTGTAATACTGGATACCACCGAGTGGCACTATAGGATACGCATTTACAGAGAGAATTGGGTCTTCCCCCCACCCTGAACCCCCCCCCCCCCATATATGCTACCTGGACAGAAACCAACCTAGGTTTCCGCTCTATCCTATTCTACCATGGGCAGATGGTAGAAACAGATGGTACCAGATTCTACCATGGGCGAAACGTTGCCTGAGACTAGGTATGCCCTCGCTTTTTGCCCAAATTGAGTCGTCGATCTAGTTTTTACTTTTGGTTGGAAGCACCTTGTTCTGCTTTAAAAATGTGTAAAATATATATATATATATATATATATATATATATATATATATATATATATATATATATATATATATATATATACCAGCAGGGATACCTGGTGTTGCCGGGAAATGATGGGTCTCTCCTCAAACTCCTTTCTCACCCTTCTCCCACCCCATCCCCTCCCTTTATCCCATCCCTTCCCCTCCCTCCCCACTCCATCATGTTATGACACTTCAAATTGAGCTCAGGTGCATCCAATTTCCTTTGATCATCCTTGAGATGTCTCTACAACTCAATTGGAGTCCACCTGGGGCCAATTCAATTGATTTGACATGGTTTATATGAGAAAGAAACACACCTTTTTATATAAGGTCCCACAGTTGACGATGCATGTCAGAGCAGAAACTCCACCATGAAGTCCAAGGAACTGTCTGTATAACTCAGAGATAGAATTGTGATGAGGCATTGCACTGGGAAGTGTGTAAAACAATTTTTGAGAATGTTGAACGTTCCCAAGAGCACAGTGAGCTCCATATTTAGGAAATGGAAAGAATATGAAACTACCTCGACTCTTCCTAGAACTGGCCATCTGGCCAAACTGAGCAACTGAGCAAAAAGGACCTTGCTCAGGGAGGTGACCAAGAACACAATGACCACTCTGACAGAACTACAGAGTTCCAAGGCTGAGAAGGGAGAACCTGCTGGAAGGACAACAATCTCTGCAGCACTTCACAAATGTAGGCTTTATGGGAGAGTGGCCAGACAGAAGCCACTCCTGAGAAAAAGGCACATGACAGCACACCTGGAGTTTACAAAAAGACATGTGAAAGACTGAGAGCATGAGGCAAAGTATTCTGTGTGCTGATGAGACGAAAATTGAACTCTTTGGCCTGAATGCAAAGCGCTATGTCTGGTGGAAACTAAGCACAGCTCATCACCCATCTAACACCATCCCTACCGTGCTTGGTGGTGGCAGCATCATGCTATGGGGGTGCTTTTCAGCAGCATGGACTAGGAGACTTGTAAGGATAGAGGGAACAATGAATGGAGCCAAATATAGGCAAATTATTGAGGAGAACCTGCTTCAGAGTGCAAAAGAAAGATTTATGTTCCAAAAGGACAATGACCCCAAGCATACAGCCCAGGCAACATTGGAATGACTTCAGAACAAGAATGTGAAAGTTCTTTAGAGGCCTAGAAAAAGGCCAGACTTGAAACCCATTGAGAATTTGTGGAAAGACTTGAAGATTGCTGTTTACCAACACTCCCCATCCAACGTGACAGAACTTGAGCTCTGTCAAGCTGGATGGGGAGATTCACTGAATCGAACGCTTTACAGAGATCAATATAGGCTGCAAGCAGCCCCTGCCAAACTCTCATATGCGTTCGGTAAGGACCTGATGAGAAAGGATAAGGTCAATCGTTCACCTTTTTGGTGTAAAGCCTGACTGCTCTGGGCACTGGCGCTCAAGCAGATGGTGGTGAACCCGATCAAGAATTATCTGAGAAAAGTCCTTGCGTGGCACAGAGCAGCGTCACCCCTCGGTAGTTGTTGCAGTCTTGGCGATCACCCTTCCCTTTCCAGAGAGGGACAACAAGGCTCCTCTTCCAGTCAGTTGGGATGATACCTGTGTTCCAGGTAAAGCACAGAACTGCATGCAATGACATGAGTACAGCATTTCCACCAGCCTTGAGAAGTTCAGCATGGATGCCACAGATCCCAGGAGCTTTGCCACATTTCAACCGGTTCACCACAGCCTGTGTTTCCCCAAATGAAGGTGGATCACAGTTGATTGGACGGTCAGCAATTGGGATAATAACACCCATGATGTCCAACGTAACAGCTGGTGGATCAGCCCGGTCAAGCCGCTCAAAGTAACCAGCCCAGGGGCCTTCACTTCAGAGTCCGCTGTCAAGAGCCCACCACCCTCCGCTCTAACTGCAGTAAACCAATGGACGGGCTTGGAGGAATGCAACGCGTGAATTCCCCTGTAAACAGGGCAAGAATCACTTGACCACAGGTGATGCTCTACCCCCTCACAGATTCCTCGCACATAGGCCTCCTTGTCCACCCTCAGTACACACGTAAAGTTTTATGCCTCAACTCCCTAAACAGCTCAGCTCTGCCATTAAGTCTAGCCCTGCGGTTCTGGTCAATGGTATCCAGTGTTCCTTGAGAGACAAAAATCTTCTTTGCCCTACGTTGAGTTCCAAAATTCTTCTTTGCCCGAGATCCTCCTTGTCCATCCTGAGCGCACGTACAGTTTTATGCTACAGACGGGTGGTATTTGTGATTATATAATAAGCAGAAGCTTTTCCAAGTTGAGCTGCATTCAAAGTACACCGGCCCCATGCCAAATAAATAAATAAAACATGTCCTCCAGCGCGCAACATAGCGGGGTGCCTCCGGCACCCAGCGATGCTGCCGTGCAGCACAAGGCGACAGAGTTGGGGGTAAGTGGTGTACAATATTTGATGATGTGGATTGTAAGAGACCTCGATGTATTTGATGGTGTGGATTGTGCTTGCATTCTGCAAGCCACTGTATAACTCGAGTCGATCAACAATTCGTGATTAGAATGAGCTCTTTATTTAATTTATAGCTTTAGTAATTTTCTTCTGTAAATACAGCAACAGTTGTAAAATAAGGGATAGAAGAGGCACGTGAATGAATGTGCACATTAAATGTCATGCGCGATTCCATATATATATATCACATTGAGGTTTTACTGACTTCGTAAAACCCAGGAGGCTCACAGCAGGATGGCCGAGACATGCATACTTGCTTCTGAGCTGTCTCGTCTGGGTTCAAATCTCACCCCAGCTATAAACTGTCATCCTGATGTTTCACAGGCAGGGTAAGGCATTAATACGTGTGCCATCCTCCAGGTGGACGTTAAACTGAGCATTCTATCTGCCAACATTCGTTGGATGTTCAAGGTCCCACAGTGTCCATAACAGTCGCTGAATGCTGGCAATGATTGAGAAACACTTTTTCATTGAGCAGCCATGATGGAACTATTTCATTATACATCTGCTAAACCAACATATAATCAGCCTCTTATTAACATGGGGGTAGACGGAGGAATTTAATATAAAAGTTAGGATTAAATAGAGTTGTTTGGTCCGTGGACGTGTAGGAGACATCGTGATGTAAACCAAGTAGGGAAACTGTGAGCTAAAGTGTTACTTGTCCCAACAGGGGGTTGGTGCGGTGTTAATTAGATAGGGATTACGAATAAGTTCCCCCAGTATGTGATTGCCGCCCTGTAACCTATTCCTACGTTTTTGCATTTACAAGTGAGCCAAACGCGCCGAGCAGGTAGAAGCCCTGCCTTTCTGGGTTTGGTGTGAGCAAGCCATGCCCCAGGAGGGAGGCGTTGTTCAGAGTGATGTCAGACAGAGTAAAGAGGGAAGGAACACATGAGTGCGGAGTGAGGGACGCACGTGGTCAAGAGAGAATGTAGCTCGGAGACGGCCTGTTAGAACAGGGATTTACGGCTGGCTTTCCTTCGACGCATGAAGAAGACGACACAATTCTCGTATTCGTGCTGAAGGAAATTGGCTCAAGTACTGAGCAAGATGTTGGCCATCGACTCTGATGGCCATGTGGGACGGGCCTTGAGGCCTCGTGTGTGTCACTGAAGGGAACGGCGCAATTCTGCAAAGCCACGGCATCGCTTGGTGCCATTTTTTTGGCATGACGACACGTGCAGGACGCAGCACCTCGATTCCAAGTTACACGAAGGCCATCTCTGAACCAAGCTAAGTGCCAGAATAAAGGAAGGATTTTCTTTTATTCAGTTTCTCCTCGTCTGTATGTCGAGGCGCCTAGACTTAGACTTTAGTTTCCCTCACGTATTATTATATTCTGATTATTGTCCTTTGTAAATATTTGTCTATTTTCATTAAATTCCATGGTTATTTTAAGCTGCTTTGTCGGTGTATTTGTCATGGAGTTCGAGTATAAACCCCCTGTGCTGTGCTTCCCCGTTACTTCGTCGCTCCACCATTGTGCCCTGCCCTTCCCACGCACATTATAATCTCCGAGGATCAACGTTTCCGCCTCCTAATAAGGAGGGGGGGGGGGGAAAAATCGCTCAACCATCCAGGCTGGCGGTGTTAACCGCCCATCACCATAATTTGACTCGGGTGAAGAGGTGGGGGGGTATTAACCTGGACCGCCAGCACCGCAACAATTTGTATATTAGCTGTATCTCCACAACAGTGTTCTTTGTGAAGAGTGGAAGAGCTATTGCCAGCACACTGGCCAAGCAGGAGCAAAGGTAACAGAGAAAACCGATAATGCACTCAAGGGACGTGTGACTTCACGCCATTACGATTCTCGTCGAAGAGGCAACGATCAGTTGTTTTGTGATATGATGTACTGCAACAAAATAAGTGAACCAACTCTCCACATGCATGTTCCCAAAATGTAGAGATAGCAAACTTCTTACATTGTGTTCATTCTCTAATTAGGACTTGCAGTTTTGTTTCAATGCAGCGTTAGGATTTTATTTTGGTTATTGTACCTCCGCCACCGGAAGTGGATGGTTTTCACCCGTTTGTCGGTGTTTGTCTGTATGTCTATGAACAGGATATCTCAAAACGTAATGGATGGGTTCGGACGAAACTCGGTGAATAGGTTGGGTGTGTTTCAAGGACGAATTGATTCGATTTTGATGAAGATCTGGATCCGGATACGAGAATTTTTTTTCAAAGAGATTCTTCACCATTAAGGCGTAGGGCCAAAACCGATACATATCATGATATCTCAAAAAGTTCTGCAAGGATTACGACAACACCTGGCGGACAGGTTGGGAGTTTGTCAAGGACGAATTGATTCAATTTTGGTGACGATCTATATCCGGATCCAGATGCAATAATTATTTATTTATTTTTCGTGATCTTCACCATTGAGAGATAGGGCCAAAATCGAGTTACTATATAGCTTGATATTTCAAAAAAGTTGTGGACAGATTATGACAAAACTTTGGTGTCTGAGTTGGGTAGGTGACGAGAACAAGCCGATTGGATTTCAGTTCAGGTCCGAATGCAAATCCGGCCTATCAGTGGGATACAAAACGTAAACTGTAGCCCATCGAGCCAAGTCGATAAGGGGTCCCCATGTTGCCCTCTCTTTAGTATTCCAGTGTCCTATTGTGAATATTGACAACAAGCATGCCAATAAATAAAGGAATCATGTTGAATAATTCAACCTTTACTGTATCAAAATGAAAACAACTATTCAAGTAAACTTTAGGCTTCAGCCATCTCACTTATGCAAGCATTTACTTGGGGCTTACTTTAAACCACAGAACATCTGGTAGTGGTCTTCCCTCAACAACCACCGTGAGGCGAGCTGTCTGTCCACAAACTGCTTCCACATCTTCCATGATGTCTTCAAAATGTGGTGGTTCTGAGGGAAGCCACACAAGGAGGGATGGTAGACGGCATCGAAGCTAGGTGATGCCCACATTACACACTCCGAGTTCACTGGACTGTTCACAGCAATGGATATAAATGTATTTTCCAAATCGTACGGTAACCCATTTTTACCTCGCCACCAAAGGTGGACGGAAGTTATCTTTTCGCCCCTGTTTGTTTGTCCGTCTGCCCGATTGTGAGCAGCGTATCTCAAAATGTGATGGACTGATTCGAACGAAACTTGGAGCGCAGGTTGGGTGTGTGAAAAGGACGAATCAATCCGATTCTGCTGAAGATCCGGATCCAGGTATGAGAAGTTCTCACGTGATTCTTCACAATTGAGAGACAGGGCCAAAACGATAAACAGTACAGCAATGTTATCTCAAAAAAAGTTGTGGATGGGTTTGGACGGAACAAGGTAGACAAGTTCGTTGGGTGACGAGAACAAGTCGATTCGATTTTGCAGGTCTGGATCCAGATCCGGCACATCAGTGGGACACAAAACGTAAACTGTTCAGCCTGGCGGAGGTTTGCGCTCTACTGAGTAATGTTCAAGTTTTACATTAATTTAAACAAAGTGAGTCGACGTTGGATAAATAAACACAATATATGGGACTTGAAACGAAGCAGGGATCCCAGCTTAACGATGTAGGCGCTCAAATGTGAATGCTGAAACAGACCATCCCATTGCTATGCGTATCACAGGTCATGTAAGCCTCCGTTGCCACATTAAATTTGACTGTGGAACTGAATGTTCTCAGTACCGATACAAAAACTATTATGCAATCAAATCAGGTACATCTGGCACCACATTAAATCAAAAACACACAACAATATTGTTGGAAACACCAGTTTCCATCTCACTGATGAATGTGATTCTCACAACGTTGTTCAATCAGCTGGATTGGTCTTTGTAAACAATGTTAATAAAGAGTCTGATTGCATCATATAAACGTATAGAGCATCGATTTAAACATTTACACATCGATGGTGAGAATAACTACGTGTTATAACCAATTCACAGTGTTTAACGTCACGGAACGTGGCAGGGGATGATCCACCGAGCTGTGCACGTACAACGCAACCAGCCACCGCGTTCAGGGGAAGTCACAAGCCTCAGTCAGAAAATATAATCACAATGCGGAGGCCCAAAAAAACAACCCACATTCAAAAGTCATACATCTAATAACAGTCAGATTCCTCGCTTAAATAAGCAGAGCAAGTCCTCGCTTAACACAGTTTCACACAATGCAATTTCGCTATAACGAGGTTTTTTTGCTATTAGGGAACACTTTTTGCACACTATGGAAGGTGACCGTTACAAGGCTGTTTCTGAGAGGTAGTCGACGACCTTTCTTACGCTGCATGGAACAATGCGACTCATCTCACTCCTTTGCCCTGCTATCTCGCTGTGCGACATGTCCTTGACCGTCATAACTTTTTATCGGGGTTTACGAGTGCCACCCATTGAAACGATCAGTGGTAAGCGACTGAGCATTGATGTTCGTTCTTCTGTGAGCAAGATAAACCAGAGATGGTGTCAAAGCCACCCAATGCTCGCCTGTTTATACATTTATCGTTTTTAAAAGACTAGTCTAATAATATTTTTTATAAAGCATTGCAGTGAAGTCTGATCCAAATAATTTTAAAGCAATATATGTATTTGTATATTGTAATCAGTAAAAAAAATAGTGTGGTAGATAAAGACATTAGAAAGGAAACAACTTGCACCAAAAACTTTAACATTTTCACGCTCACGCTGATGCTCACGCTGATGCTGACGCTCATACTCACGCTGACACTGACGCTGACGCTCATACTCACGCTCAAGCTGACGCTGATGCTCACGCTGACGCTGATGCTCACGCTGACGCTGATGCTCACGCTGACGCTCATACTCACGCTGACACTGACGCTGACGCTCACGTTCATACTCACGCTGACACTGACGCTGACGCTCATACTCACGCTGACGCTCACGCTGACGCTGACGCTCATACTCACGCTGACACTGACGCTGACGCTCATACTCACGCTGACGCTGACGCTCATACTCACGCTGACACTGATGCTGACGCTCATACTCACGCTGACACTGACGCTGGCGCTCATACTCACGCTCAAGCTGACGCTGATGCTCATACTCACGCTGACACTGACGCTCACGCTCATACTCACGCTGACGCTGATGCTCACGCTGACGCTCACGCTGACGCTCATACTCATGCTGACACTGACACTCACGCTCATACTCAAGCTGACGCTGACACTGACGCTCATGCTCACGCTGATGCTCACGCTGACGCTCACGCTCACGCTGATGCTCACACTGACGCTGATGCTGACGCTCACGCCGGGGTATCACTATAGCTCTCTGTTCTTCAAACAGGCGAGCTAAAAATGAATGAAATCCACTTCACTGCATGTTAAATTAGAAGTATCAGAGCGACGTGAAAAAGGTGAACGTGGTGCGGCCACACGACAAACTCTCGGTTTTACACCGAATCCACATCAAGAACAATCAGTGCAAATTCCGATAAAATCAAAGCAAGTTGCAAAAGGGTGCTCACCCCTTTAAGTGCTACGAAAATAAGTCGGACACGAACGACCCAAATGGGAAGACACGGAAAGTCTGGTGAGTACCTGGATTGAACACCAGATCTAACAAAACGTTGTCTCCATCTCTCTCCTGCTCCATCTCACGTGCAATCCTCACCTTTTACATGATTTCTAATGGTGAAATTGTTTTCACACTACGTGATTTCGCCTAACACAGTACGTTTCAGGAATGCATTTACCATGTTGAGTGAGGAATTACTGAACTGAATGTGTTGCAAACCACAACCACAACAGGATGCGTTGGAGATTTGGGCTCATCTTGAATAAGTGGATTAATATGGTTCTGGAAGTTACAAAACTTCTGTTTCTCTTTATCCCAATGTGACCTAAATATTTAGGTTGTTACTTTGTATGGAATAATAATAACAACAATATAATAATATGAATAATATTAACTACCAGCAAGGTACAAGCCAACGTCACAGCTGCTCTGGCCGTGGCAGTTCTGCACTCTGCATGTGTACATCCCTGTGTGGTTCCGAGTCACACGTGCCACCTCGAGTGTCACACGATCTCCCTCACCATCCCCATCATCCATGTGCAGGCTGTAACCATCATTGTGCAACACAACAGGGTGGTTGTCTCTGTCATGCACACATCAGGGGTGGGCAGGGGGACGGATGGGGCAAACATTTGGCCAGGAGTAAATTGGTGGGGAGAGAAAGAATGCAAGGAGAGGAGTTGGGATCACTGACATCGGCATCAGAGTAACAACATTCAATCAGTAACAATGACAAACAAAGAGAACATAAGAACATTGTACAGGAACTAGAATAGTATCAAATGAAGTGATAAAAACTACAACGGCACTCGGTAGAGCGCATACCTCCACCAGGCTGAACAGTTTACATTTTGTTTCCCACTGATAGGTCAGATGCTTGGTGTTGGCTTAATGGTTAGGGTGGTGGCCTTGGGATTCCTTGGATCCTGAGTTCAAATCTCACTCGGCTGTTGAACTAATAACAGGTGGGGTTGACTCTGCCTGTCATCCTTCTGAGGTCGGCAAAATGAGTGCCAGCATGCTGGTATCCTGTGTCGGAGTGGCGACCCATCCAGGATTGTGCGCAATAGCCAAGGAGACTGCTTCGGCAGCACCAACGCTCTGCACAGAGTATGGTCCCGATGGAAGGATGGATGGATGGATAAGTTGGATCTGAACCAAAATTGAATCAGCTTGTTCTTGTCACCTAACCAACTCATCCACATAATTTTGTCATAACTCGTCCACAACTTTTTGAAATATCATGCTATACATCGTTTTTGGGTACCGGGCGTAGTGACGTGCGCCTGTAATCCGGCTACTCAGAGGCTTGGGTTGGAGGATCGCTTGAGGACGGGTAATCTGCGCTGGGCTGCGCTATGATAGGGTGTAGGGCAGCCCGGAATCATGGGGAAACCCAATCCTTATCCCCGTGTCGTAAGAGGTGACCAGGGTTGCGTCAGGAAGGGCATCCGGCATAAAACCTGTGCCAAATCAGTATGCGGATCATAACGGATGATCCGCTGTGGCGACCCCTAACGGGAGCAGCCGAAAGAAGAACAACACATAGTTTTTGGGTCTTTCTCTCAATGCTGAAGAATCACTTGAAAAATAAAAAAAATTCTCGAATCCGTATCCTGATTCAAATCTTCACCACAATCAAATCAATTCATCCTCGTCAAACATCCCACCTGCCCACACAGCTCTGTCCGAATCTTTCTGAAACGTTTGAAGATATCCTGCTTGACTTCGGTTTTAGCCCGATTTTTCAATTAGTGAATAAGCACTTAAAAATTTCTTGGATCCGGATCCGGATCTTCACCAAAATCGAATCTTCATGTCTCACACACCCAACCTGTCCACCAAGTTTCGTCCAACTCCGTGCATATCCTGTTGAGTTATTCTGCTCACACACAGACAAACAGGGGTGAAAAATGAAACCTCCATTCACCTTCGGTGGTGGAGGTAATGAATCTAGAAGGTAATCCGTTATGTTGGGAATTTTTTTCCAAGACAGCCTGCTTTATTCCCAACACAAAGCAACTTCCTGAACATAACCGACAAGACACAACAGAACATGAACTTAAATGTTTGCTTGTAGGGGTAACAACGCGTGATATAGATCACCAAGTACGGTCCAATGCTTAAACACCAAAAAATAAAAAATAAAATAAATCCAAAATCCCATATCATGATATATTTATGAAAAAAAAATCATATGCCTCCACTCCAATAAGACTTCTTTATGATCAAGAAACAGTTTTTCCCCAGAAATAACTTGTGTACTTAAATCAGAGTTTTAAATATTTTATATTTTTCCATGAATTGAGGAATCTTCAACAGAAGTGAAGTCGATGAAGTTCCTCTCTGAGATACTCACGAGTTCAATAAACTTCCCCATAACAACCACAGATGATGAAACTCATTTACGACGCCGATCCTCCACTAGTCCAATAACATAACACCACGGCAGCGCGATATTAAAAATGAGGAATACAATTGGGAAGAGGGCCGCTGTTAGAAAACATTCTGCTCACGTATGTTTTGTTACTAAAATCATGTTTATTTGTATTTGTCGTGGGATTTAATTATTTCCCACAATCTGGCCTCGTGCGATGTCATAAATGGAAGACTGAAATTGGCTACAAGGACTCCTGACTTTATGAGAGATAATGCAGTCGGGTTTGAGAGAGTCTGTAAGGGGGATATGAATGTGGCTAAACCCCCTCACCTCCACCTCCCCCGGTCCTCCTCCCCAAAGGTGGAACATCTCGTACTTGCTTTCGAGGACACCAAAGCCAAAAGTGCATCTCACAATCACAATAGGCATTTACATATACATGATAACAAAGGGGATAGCCGGCTTTCCATCCCATCTGAAAAACAGTGTGCTCCAAGCTGCTACCTCCATATCCCCCCCCCCCAATCCCCATTATAGTGGAGTGCCCACTGATGATTCATCGCCAACAAATGTTAAAAATACAAATTCCTGCTCTATCCTACAGAGGGCACTGCATCAGAGGCACGGCCGTGCCCTCAGCCAACGATGCTACTCGCAGCCATGTGCAGCATTCGACAGAAGAAGAACAAGAAGATTCCCGTTTGCAAATATTACAGAACTAGAAAAGCACACAAAATGTATTGCGATGCTCAAAGTTTCCATCACTTTTACCAACACCAAAATATTTGTAAAAAGTACAAGCTCATAGTTATAACAAACATGATATGAGAGCAAAACGAAATAGGATGCGAGTAAGGAAAAGAGATGCTGTCAATAATACTGGAACACGAACAGCGAGTGGTTCCTCGACTCGAGGATCACCCGGTGAGGGCGGTGTGGTTGTGCTTGACATAAGCAAGGCCTTTGGCAAGGTCTCGCGTAAAGGCCTCATCACCAAACTAACTATGTTTTGAATTCTCCATAGTACTGGTTTCTGGATTGATAGCTTTCTCAGAGGGCATTCCATCTTTGCGTGTGTACACGGCGCCCTCTCCGAGAATTGCTCCATTAACCATGGTGTCCCTCAAGGTTCAATCGTTTCACCCACCTTTCTGCTCTTCATCAATGGCATAGACTGTCTGCTACAACTAATCCGATCCATTACTCTGCAGATGCTTCCACTCTCCTCCTCTACCGATTTCAGGACCTCAGATTCACTCGATTCTGATTTACAGCTTTCTTTGAATAAGCAAGTTGCCCGTGCCCACACGGGATTCCAAACAGGGTCGAGATGGAGAGGGTAAAATTCAAATGGCATCTTCTGTCATCGAGCCGGCAAGCTGGGATCAACAATTCACATTTATTGCCACGTCTGAGACAATTTAAAAACCTGTTCTTCATTGCACGGCCCGCGAGCTACTGGCGTGCCACTGGTGGCCCAAAGTGCGGCCCCCTGATGTGCGGCCAATGATACACAAATGTGAAAACACCCCCCATCATAATCCACCATAAATGCTATCACATTGACCCAATGGTTTCAAATGCAGCCCAGTTAACCACAATGAAGAGGATGTGGAGGCGAGGCCTTTGTGACCTCCCCCCCCCCTCCCCTTTGGAAGTAGACTGGAACTCAGATGGGACCAGAGCTGATCTCCGTCAAACCCGGAATGGAGGCGCCTCCACCAGCACGTGCACAAGCAGGCAAAATGGTGCTTCACTTGTCACAGAACACGCGCACAAAAATGGCACCATCACTCGTAATCGGACAGACATACGCCAGGCAATCCGCAAGCAGCTTTCCACATGAAGGCTCAAAACGTGCCAGCCTTCCTCTTCCAAAGGCGCCACCTGCCTCGTGTGGTCCTCACACCGACCTCGTGTGTGCTCTGCCGACGGAAGCCTTCCACGATCCACCTGTGCAATGTGCCAGCCTCCACTGTCTCTTCGATCACTCCCCTCTCTTGTCCCATGGAGTAGGAAGATCACATGTCCTCTGCAATGCGCCCTATATCCTCCACCTCCGAGGCGTAGCCTGCTGACCCCCAAACCCGGGAGAGCGGGGCTTCCTGTTTGTTGTCATTTCAGGGACACGTTTCCCAGCTTTCTGGCCTGGCTTGTAATATAAAAAACATCAGGAAAATCACAGAGGGCAATCACGTACTGGGGAACTTATTTTTACTCCCTAGGCTAATTAACACTGCACCACCCCTCATGTGGTGACACGTAACACTTAAGCTCACAGGTTCCCTAACTTAGTTCTATCAAGATGCTTGTACTCGTCCACGGACGAAGCAACTCCACACAATGCTCGACTTCCCTATTAAATTCTTACATCTACCCCCACAACAATAACAATATATATATATATATATATATATATATATATATATATATATATATATATATATACATAAGTATATATATATATATATATATATATATATATATATATATATATATATATGTATATATATATATATGTGTGTGTGTGTGTATGTATGTATGTATGTATGTATATATATATATATATATATATATATATATATATATATATATATATATATATATATATATATATATATATATATGTATATATAGGGTGTCCAAAAAAACATACAACTTTTAAAATGCTTCGTTTGATCCTAAAAAAGCAGTAATTTTGTCACTAATGCTTCATTTCTTGTCGCAGAGACCCTGAAGTTTATTTTGATACCAAGCAAGCGCCAGAAAAATGCCAAGACTGACCGTACAACAACGGACGAAAATTGTTGAACTTTGGCACCAGATGAAAAGTGTCATACAGGTGCAACGTCTTTACTCGAGACGTTTCGGTATCCACTTGCGCCATGCACCAAACGTTCGGACAATAAAGTGCACCATCGCAAAGTTTACCAATGTGGGAACCATCTGTTCGTGTGTGTGCGTGCGTGTGTGTGTGACCTTCACAAGGGTCACAGTGGTCGAAGGAGGACAGGTCGTAGTGAAGAAAATGTGGAAATGGTGAGACAGGCGGTCGTTCAGAGTCCAAAAAAATCGATTAGATGACTTTCTGCCGAGACAAACATTCATAAGAGCACCGTTCAGAGGATCCTCCGCCAAGACATTCATGCCTTTCCAAACAAGGCGTTTTCTCAACCAACATTTTGAGGGCCGTTTTATCTCCCTCTACGAAGACGTTGAGTGGCCACCGTATTCCCCTGACCTTACTCCTCCAGACTTCTTCTTGTGGGGGTATCTCAAGGACAGGATCTATGGAAACCCTAGGCCTCAGACTCTTGATCAGCTGAAGGAAAACATCCACCGAGAAATCCAGAACATTCCTCAGGAAACGTTTCCCAAAGTGAACATGACAACGCGTTTGCAGGCAGTGATCGGACAATGTGGAGCCTACGTCGAACATGTGATCTAAAAGAAAACGACGATTCTATACCAAAATTTAAATTTTGGTGGCAATTTTGACATTGGTACAATAAACTTCAACCTTTCAGCTTTCTATCCAGCCATATATCTTCATTAAAAATATATGTTATGACCATCCTCTTTGCAGATGAAAAGTTGTATATTTCTTTGGGACACCCTGTGTGTATATATATATATATATATATATATATATATATATATATATATATATATATATATATATATATATATATATATATATATATGTGGCTCAGGTTGCTCACCTGCATTTGATTTTTTCATTTATTTATTTTCTTTCATTTTTATCATTTATTTATATTTTCATTTACAGATGCTTTCTCACGGTTCTGTGATTTTTCTGGTGTATCAGCTTCGATGTCTATCGGCACGCAAAATTACCGTGCTTCCCCATTATCTTGGGTTGCTCACCTGCATTTAGTTTTTTCATTTATTTATTTTCAATTTTTGATGTTTTCATTTACGGATGCTTTCCGATGGTTCTGTGATATATTTCTTTTTCTGGTGTGTCGGCTTCGATATCCATCAGTGCGCAATATTTCAGCTTTCTATGTCACCCAGACGGTCCCGATCTTTAATATCAGTCAGTGAGTCAGTAGTTAGACAAAAGCTTTATATCTTAGACGAGATGACCCATGAACCCATTGTGACAGCAGTTGATGAAAAAAAGTCATTTCAAGAAAAAAATAAACCCATGTCACCCGCAGGGTGAGCCATATCTTGCCAAAAGGTGACCACGTGTGACTTCTTTAAGGTCACACTGAGGTGAACAGAGCTGCTATCCACCAGGAGCGACTCCTTGAGGAATATCTGTCTACGAGAGATTCCGATGAGAATCGTTCTACAGAGTAACCATGAAAAATATGCTTTTGCCTCATAACGTCACCAAATGACATCATAATGTCTCAAGCTTGACATATCCAGAAAGCACTCGTCGAGGTGTTCAATTTGAGGTACTACACGATATGGATCCTAAAACTTGAAAATTTGACCTTGGGATCAAATATGTTTGACCTAAGGCGCTAACCATGAAGGTCAAGGCCAATCGCCACCAAAAATTAATCAGCTGAGCGCCAGACCATGAACTATATTCCCATAAAGTTTGAAGACGATCCGATCAAAATTACTCAAAAAATAAGGGTTTCGTCGACTCCCCTGATTTGCGACAGAGTGACCTTGACCTTTGACCTTGACCTTCAAAATTTTGTGCGCTGAAAGGGACCTCTATAGGCCTCTGATATGCGAAGTTACAAAAATTTCCAATGACAACTGTGCTCTGCAGAATTTCTTATACGTGATTACAGACAAATAAACAAACAAACAAACAAAAAAAACATACAAGCTGACTAACATATCTTGCAAAACTTCGTTTTGACAAGATAATAAACCTTGCCAAAACGTGACCACGTGTGACTTCTTTAAGGTCACACTGAGGTGAACAGAGCTGCTATCCACCAGGAGCGACTCCTTGAGGAATATCTGCCTACGAGAGATTCTGATGAGAATCGTTCTACAGAGTAACCATGAAAAATATGCTTTTGCCTCATAACGTCACCAAATGACGTCATAATATCTCAAGCTTGACATATCTAGAAAGCACTCATCGAGGTGTTCAATTTGAGGTACTACACGATATGGTTCCTAAAACTTGAAAATTTGACCTTGGGGTCAAATATGTTTGACCTTCGGCGCTAACCATGAAGGTCAAGGCCAATCGCCACCAAAAATTAATCAGCTGAGCGCCAGACCATGAACTATATTCCCATGAAGTTTGAATACGATCCGATCAAAATTACTCAAAAAATAAGGGTTTCGTCGACTCCCTGATTTGCGACAAAGTGACCTTGACCTTTGACCTTAACCTTCAAAATTTTGTGCGCTGAAAAGGACCTCTATAGGCCCCTGATATGCGAAGTTACAAAAATTTCCAATGATAACTGTGCTCTGCAGAATTTTTTATACGTGATTACAGACAAACAAAAAAAAATCATACAAGCTGACGAACATATCTTGCAAAAACTTCGTTTTGGCAAGATAAAAAGATAGCTCCAACGAACTATACCGATGAGGTTGTTTGCATTGATCAAATACTCCCGAAGAGTACTTCACTGAATCGGGAATTGATTTTTTTATAATTTTTTCATTGCCCGATTTCAACGAAACTTGATACTGCACACCGCAGGAGAATGGTGAGTAAGGTGGCACTAAAATGTTTGCGCTGTTGTGTACCGTTTTGGCTGTATTTCGGGAACATACATACATATATACAAGATGAGAGTTTTAGTAATATATAGATAGATATATATGACATATCTTCAAGCAGAATTTTTTTGTTCACTCAATAACTGTTCTAACCACAAATGAACATCCCAAATCAGTTCGTGATTTTTCCACTAACTCTCAAGGAGATTTGGGCTCTCAAGCAGATTGGCAGCAAGGTGCGAAGGCCCCCAGCTGAATATCTTGTAGTAGCTTGAGTATCAAGGTGCAAAAATAATGAAAACGCTTCCCAAACAGGTGGGCAGTCAACCACCCACAGGCAAATATTAATACAATGTCACCATTTCTTGCAACATACTTATTGTGCCAGTTATTGTTTCCATAAATATACTATTAGAAGGGAGTTTCTATTTTATACCCACCCTAAAAAGAAACGAATGAATCGACAGATGAAATGCACCAACATTCTACGGCATGAAAGTTTATATGGTTGGCGCCAAATAGGTGGTTGAGAAGAACTGCGAGACCCATTACTGCAAGGTCAAATAAAGTTTTGGATTCAGCACTCAGAAACTCCCACCACATTAACTCACAGTCAAACATGCAAACATAAAAGCCGTAGTTGGTGGGAGATAATGCCAGATGTAGATGAACCAAATGGCTGCTGTCAACATGTTTCTGTTTAAAAAAATAAAGGTAATGATTTCATAAAATTGCCTTCTTTTTCTTTTGTATGCAGCACATGGCTACGGTCGCACATAATTCGCTGGGGGCACGGCTGTGCCAGTGGTGTTCATAGAATAGTGGAATAGCATTAAAAATGCAGCTTTTGAGTGCTTTTCTCCACTCATAGTACCACTGCCTGAAACTAACAGCCAGAGAAAGAAAGAAAGAGGTGATTTATTTAAATGTATTTACTTTTAACGTAAAAACAAGACATGACACCAAACTACAACTGACTGTAATGTGAGGAATCATTGGAGCAATCAGATACTTACATGGATGCAGGATTTGATTGAGGTCATATTACCTTTGGTTGATCTACAATATTATTATTATTATTATTATTATTATTATTATTATATTAGTATATCTGATATACTGATACGAGCTCTGCTGCATTGGTCAGTACCGAAGCTGCACTCAATGCAGAGGCTGCACGGATTAACATGTCCATCAAGAGAGCCTCATGGGTGTTCCAAGAATGGCAACGTCTGCAAATAACTGTCTCTGGAAGGCACACGCAGCTCCTGCTGCAAACATACCATGATTGAATCGGACATATGCAATGTACTGTGAGAGGTAACAGGAACTCTACAGTGGCATAAATCACTTAAACCTTCAACATAGCACAAGTCACACCACTTTACACTCGAACAATGTGCTGGGGGCTTCACATGTTGTGCTACCGTAGTGAGTCACCAGCAGTGCAAAAACACCGAGTGAGTGTGATCAACCATTCAAATTCCTGGATCAACGCAGGAGTATTTTACAGACGGTGACAGTAACTTCACAATTATTTCTTGTGAACCCCACTACTATGTTCTTTCAGTCCCATCAAGTGTTTGTTTATTGTCGTGCAATGACACATCAGTACTGGCACACAACATTCAGACTTGTGATTAAGGGTGTTGATCAGATTTTGGCAACAGGTACAATCCTTCATCAACACTACCTGAAGCACCCGCTCCCTGCGGGAGTGGACAGGTGGTCATTTTACTATCTTTATGATTATTAATACCATAGAACAGTACCCACACTGTCTTGTTCCAAGCATGCAAGACATTCATCTGACGCATCCCTTTATTGGGCAGTATATAAGTAACAGACTGCTGCTTCAATCACTGCCGAAAATAAATAAAAAATAACCTGGTTACGCATATGAAGCAAAAACATGCGGACTGCTTATCTGCATATGTAATACATCGTAGTTGTACAGTATTGATCAAATACTTCAAACTGCACCCATAACCCCTCCTCTCTCCTTTTTTTTCCTCCCAAAAGGAAGAAAATACCAAGATGGGTGGAATTTTTTGTTCCTTTTAAAATAACTTGATGGAATCAAATGAAACTTGCACATGCACAATTTCAGTGTACCCTCATTAATCCCTGAATGCTTCAGCTTCTTCGGTCAAATCCTCTCGGAGGGGTAGATGAAACGTACAACATACACGACCGATCGAAAGTTTTAGAACACCCACATTTTTCAGTTTTTACTGAAATTTAAGCAGTTCAAGTCCAGTGAATAAACTGAAATGGTACAAATCTAAGCAGTAAATTGCCAGAGGTTAAACAAAAAAGTTTAGGTTACCAAAAACTGAAAAATGATGTAAATTTCAGAGTTGTTAAAAAAGGCCCTTTTCAGGGAGCAAGTAATGGGTTAGCAACTGCAGCTGTTCTGCAGCAATGGAAGTAAATTAAGCCTTGAAAGTTGAGGCAAACAATTCCTACAGGTATCCCAACTTTTGTTGATTCGTTACAAACCCTCTCTCTGTATAAAAGCAGTGTTGGAACAGAATGTGTTGCTACACCCTCTGAAGCATTATTTGGACAATATTGCACTGCAGGAAGTAGTATATTGCAATCATGATGGTGAGAAAAAGACAATTAACAAAGGAAGACAGACAGACCATTATAACCCTTAAAATTGTCGGTCTTTCCTTTGGAAAAATTGCAAAGCGAGCCAAGGTGTCAGTCAGTACAGTTTCCTACACCATCAAAAGGCACTTGGAAACTGGAGGAAACTCGGACAGGAAGAGGTCTGGAAAACCAAAAGCCACAACACAATCAGAAGACAAGTTTCTGAGAGTCAACAGCTTGCGTGATAGGCGGCTCACAGGAGAGCAGCTTCAAGCACAGCTTAACACTGGTCGAAGTAAGGAAGTCTCAGTTTCAACTGTGAAGAGAAGACTTCGAGCTGCAGGTTTGACAGGTCGAGTGGCAGTAAGAAAGCCATTGCTAAAATGGGAAAATAAGAAAAAGAGGCTTGCCTGGGCCATGAAGCACCACTAGTGGACTACTGAAAACTGGAAGAAGGTCTTATGGACCGATGAATCAAAATTTGAAATCTTGGGTTCATCACGCAGGGTTTTTGTACGCCGTCAAGTACGCGAAAGGATGGTTCCTCAGTGTGTGACACCAACTGTCAAGCATGGAGGAGGAAGCGTGATGATCTGGGGCTCTTTTGCTGGATCCAGAGTCCAGTTGCACAGATTGACTAACACCGTGAACCAAAATGGCAACCGCTGCATTTTGCAGCACCATGCAATACCCTCTGGTTTACGCCTAGTTAGTCAGGGGTTCATCCTACAGCAAGATAATGACCCAAAACATACCTCCAAGCTATGTCAGAACTACCTTAGAAGAAAAGAACAAGACGGTAAGCTTAAAATCATAGAATGGCCAGTACAGTCTCCAGACTTAAACCTCATCGAGCTTGTTTGAGATGAACTGGACAGAAGGGTGAAAGCAAAGCAACCTACAAGTGCAACACATTTGTGGGAACTTCTGCAACAGTGTTGGGAAGAACTTTCCGAACAATATTTGATTTCCATTGTCGGAAGAATTCCACGAGTATGTTCGGCTGTTATATTTGCAAAAGGTGGCTACTTCGATGAGTCAAAAATTTAGATTCAATTTTATTCAACAAAACGATTCCATGATGTCTTTTTTATCTGCAATTGTTTATTTGTTCTATGCTTTAATTTCAGAGTACATTGAAACATTAAACTGCTTAAATTTCAGTAAAAAAACTGGAAAAATGGGGGTGTTCTAAAACTTTCGACCGGTAAAGTATATACGTCATACATACAACACACTGCACTCTCCCTCCATTATATATAGATGTGAGAAAATCTTGATACATGTCAGGCAGAGCATGGTGCGATTACACCTTGTAAGGTTCTTCTCCTGCAATATGTCAATAATTCTGTCTTACGCCTGTTCTATTCTTAACATTGGCAGGACCCGTCGTCTTCCTTTTCCAAAGGACGTTACCCATAGGTGACTTCAGATGGTTCAGTGCGATGGAAATGTCACGATCCTCTGGCACTCAATAACCATTCCGTATTGAAGGTCAGTCAGCTCTTTACTCATCTTGATTACAACTGAGTTTCAACACTATAAAGTACATGTTACTTAGCAGGGTGGGAAAATAGGCACGTGCGGCTTTGGATGGTTCATTTCAAGTTTGAGTGTGCTGTCCCATTACTTTTGGCAATATAGTTCACATTCTTATTTTGGGGATGAGGGAGGGCAGAGCGAATTGCCCAAAAGCAGCGCATGCAAATAATAAGGTACGTATGGGTGAGAACATGTCCTTTAGTGTGAGCTTCTATCGTTGTGGACTGGTAGCTCCTCATCTTATGCAACAATGATCCGTGCTGAGGTCAAGGAGTACAAGAATAGCTCATCCACAGGTCTGTTTTTAGCTTGAAGATTTCCCATTTGCAGGATTAAGATGTGTTGTAAACAACAATGAGGGAATATGGTGTGAAACGTTGCGCACTTAACAACTTGGAAGGGTTCAAATGACTTCGAACAAAATCTACCTCTCATGGGACAATCGTACTGATTGGATGTGTGTGGACAAAGGGATTTCATACCTGTACTGACAGAATGTCATTTCCTTCAAACATAGTGTGGTTATCTAAAATGTTACCATATTTATAATATAAATTAAAATCGTTGCAGTGGACCATGTAGTTTGGAGCAGGAACTTATAATTTGTTCATGGTGCCGGCTCTTTACGAAGGACACTGTGGGATCTTTAACGTCTGACACTAATGTCGGCAGACGGGACGCCCCGGTTAACGTCCATCCGAGGGACAGACCACACATCGATGCCTCGCCCTGCCTGTGAAACACCAGGATGGCAGTTTATAGCTGGGCTGAGATTCAAACCCAGGCCAGACAGCTCATAGGTGAGTATGCGTACCTTGAGACTGTCCTGACAGCCCTCAACAAGACCTGAGATTGCCACTCATCAGCAGTTTTCACATGACACTGTATCCTGCCACATTGTCGGCATACAATATTTCAGACACACAATTAGAGTCTACATACAGAAGCTTTAAAAAACCTTGTACAGAAAGTGTCAAATCCCTTAATCGTAATAACCGATTATAATGAAAATAAGGAAATATATGTGCCATGTCGCGTCAAACACACTGCATCTGCTTGAAAGATTGAAGATGGCACATGTTGGTGTGATGGAGAGATCAGCCAAGGTTGTGGTTTTAGGGGCTATCTAGTATCTCCACAAAAAAAAAACCACACAAAAAATGATGACCAACTTGGTGTGCCCCGACTCTTGTTGAGCTCAGCAGAGTGACTTGAGATCTCCATACCCAAACACAGCTTGAAAGAGAGAGAGTTCATAGAACACGATAACCAGCGCAGTGTTCAGCTATATACAGGAGGGCCTTGCCATTCGCAGGGGTTACATTTTTGAAAATACCCATGAACTGCAAATCCACAAACTTAGGGGGTAATGGGGGGAAATAGAGTTTGGGACTTCAACTTTAAAATTTGCCCAAACTGTTCCCTTAATTAGCATGTTTGTGCATCGTTTTTGTGCTATTTATTTTCATGAATAAAAGGGTTATTAGGAACATAAAATTAACTATTCTTTTCCTGATTATCATTTCGTATGCAGCATGTGGTGACTGGTTGCATCACTGCTGGGAGCGCAGCTGTGCCGCTGATGCAGTGCCCCTGTTAACAGTAAGATGGTACTCCGTTCTACCGACCTTGAAAGGATGACAAGAATCAACCTACCTGGTGTTATTTAACCGCACGGCAGGAGCTCAAACTCAAGACCCGAAGATCTGAAGCCAGCCTCCTTAACCGTTAAGCTAACACCAGGCTTGTTTTCCTGTTTTAAAAACATAAAATAAAGTTAATTTCCTTGAGTTATTAATATCATAAAACGTACCTTTAATAATAATAACGATGATGATAAACTTGATCCAATAATGCAATGGCGATGTTGATGATGGTGACCATAAAGAGAGGTGATGGAGATGATGGGGTTGATGATGGTAGGGGGATTTGAGGGGGTTATTGGGCAAGCTGTTAGGTCCATGTTAATTCGGTGAATAAACGTGGAAGATAGTTCACCAACTTGTGATTATTTGAGCGCATTGACCGCAATACGCAAACATTGCCTCAATAAATTCATCACGACAGAGCTAATCCACGAAGGGGGGGCCCACATACTGTAAGGCCCTGCTGTACTGGACTTCAATTTTAAATAACGTTTCTAAAGATCTTTTTTTTTTAATTCAGAAGCTTAGCACTACTGAAGCAGTCTCATACACCAACCACACTTAAACACTGGAATAAAACAACGTTGACTCGCAATTTACGAGATGGAGTCTTGATTGATCACCACAGAATGCGGTGTCCATCAGCATCGCACATAGCCAAGGCATGGTGCTGCCTGAACATTGAAGGCAGTTGGCTTAAGATCCTTGGGTCTTGAATTCAAACCCCTGTTGAGTTGTTGAATCAACACCAGGTAAGGTTGATTCCGCCCGTCATCCTTTTCAGGGCGGCAAAATGAGTACTGGCGTGTTGGTATGCGTGGCATTGCATCAATGACACAGCTGCACCCCCAGGAAATGATGCAGCCAAGCAGCCACAGGCTGCGTATGAAAAAAATAAAAAAATAAATAAATACATTGACATACTGGTAATCTCTTCTTCACCCCCAAAACACATATGCCATGTCCTCTCATGGTATATTTATCAAGTTCTTGGAGGTATTATGAAGGTGATTTGTGTTCTCATCTTCAAGTATATCATTCAATTCAAATAAAGGTTTAAATAAAGGTTTAAAGGCATATAAATTAATTAATCCTGGGTTTTGCTGCCATTTTCCCCAGCGTCTATGACACCACCCTACATAACACGTTACATTAGTTATTCGTGCGTGTTGTTTGAGTCCTTCATGGCATCCTTAAAAACAGTAGGTTTCCTGTTTGGAATAACCTCCGCCACCGAAGGTGAAACAGGCTATGTTTTCACCCCTTTCTGTTGGGTCGCCGAAATAGGTGACCCTTATTGTCAGTAATTCTGTCTGTTTGTTTGTTTGGATGTTTGTTCGTTTGTCATCAGCATAATTGGTAGTAAACGTGGGCGGATTTTGACCAAACTCGGGTGGTAGGTCCATCTTATGACCTAGTGCTTTGGAAATTGTGATGGTTGCTAGGGACGCTTTGGTTCCCTAGCAACAACCGAAAAACCTTCAAAATCGGTACCGTTCACGCGAAATCAATTCCGAAAGCCATTATCCCACGTAGGGTTATGAAATTTGGCAAGAATGATCTACAGGTGATGCTCTATCAAATATATTCCGGTTTTTGTGATATATGGAATACTTTACCCGCAGTGCCCCCTACAATTAGGGTATGCGCAAAAATTGGCGAAAATTGAAGGCCCCCTAGCCACCAGGTGAGTGCATCGATACGAATGAAACTTTGCAGGTTCATGGTACTCAATGAGTACTACAACTTTGCCTCAGGACATATTGATCGATTTCGCTTAGGTCAGGGGTCAAAGGTCAATTAGTGCAAAAATTGAGAATATGCGAGAGCTGGAGGTGCCTTCGCGCCAAATGCTACTCCTCCTATGGTTATGGTCGGATGGTCATGAAAGTTCACACTAATCGTCTGGAATACATTGTGCACAAACCATCGAGCCGGATTTTCGATTTATATCTTTGTTCACCCACAGCACCCCCTCGAACTTTGGGGATTTCCGATATCAAACCGCATTTTCGGTACTTTTCATTCAAATGGATACCGAGTAGTTATCAGTAGATGGAACTCATTGAGATTTGGTATGCATAATCTTAAGGTGATTCTCTATCCGCTATATGACATCCATTTTGTTCTATATCATGTAGTTACCAAATGGTAACCCTCTCAACATGGGTGTCCGAGGGCCATGGAGTATTCCCGCTGAAAATTCAAAGTACACTAGCTCCAAGACGGTTGAACCGAATCGAATGAATCTTTACATGCTTATAGACCGAAATGAGTACTACAACTGTGCTTCAGGACATATTGACCTATCTTGGCTAGGTCAGGGGTCAAAGGTCAATGAGTGCATTTTTCGGGCAAAATGACCATTCAAATCCCCCTTGCTCCTACACGGGTTAACCGATACGAATGAAAGTTCATATGTACAGAGTACTCAATGGGTACTACAACTTTGCTTCAGGACATATTGACCTATCTCGGCTAAGTCAGGGGTCAAAGGTCAATGAGTGCATTGTTCGGGCAAAATGACCATTCAAAGCCCCCTTGCTCATACACGGGTTAACCGATTCGATTGCAATTTCGTAAGTACTTAGTACTAGATTAACTCAGCTCTGGGGTCAAAGGTCATCGGATGCTCGGCGACCCATGGCCGTCTACCGGCTTGTATAGTACTGTATAGCATGATATTTCAAAAATGTATTGGGCCCGATATGTTCTCATGGATCAGGCATGACGTGGCGGAGGTATGCGCTCTACCAAGTGCCCTTCTTGCTTTCAATTTTGTTTCACTGCCAGGAAGGCACACAGAGTAAAAAATTCATCTCACTCTTCTCTGTGCATGTGTGATTGGGCTGAATTCTGAGCCAAAGTACAGTAAAATGGCAGACTTGTCCACCTATTCATGTTCTGATTTGTGTTCAAAATAAAACATTCAAATTAAATAAGTCGTTCCTCAATCATAAACTGATGAGACAAACAGATGGACGGGCGGACATGGCTGATTACCTATCCCCGCTTTTCGTTTCGCATGCACAGGATAACAATGATGGATCAACCCATCGACTCTCTGGTCAAGGTTGGTTGATATTAGACAGAATATGAGGGGCAGAGCCTTGTCACAAAATGAAGTGTCACAAGCAGTTGATTGTTTAGTATCATGTAACCTCACAAGGATGGGGCTTGTTGGATGAAAACCTTTGCACGAACAATGGCATACCTCACAGTGCTCACACAAGTGCTGTACATTCCTGTGATCATCATCATCCTTGAAATAAATATTTTACATTGAAAAAGATTGATTTCTCACAAAATAACATTCACAGAAACGTGCTCACTAAATAAAGATCCCAAAATGTTGAAAATGTGTGTATATGAACAGCAATCGAGTGTTGGGCGAGGCCAGCAGGATGAGCCCCTCAGGTACTGTGTTGGAATGTATGGCATAAAAGGAACAGTATGAAGTGTAATGGTCTCACCTGGTCCAGGCCAGCGAGGCATTGACATGGTTCAACGTGTACACAATACGCACGCTGCTGTTTTCTGCCACGTACAGATTGTCAGGTCTTTCCAAGAAACATGGCTTCTCCTCCAAGAATGGTTCTGCAACAAGCAGTGTGGGTACCTGGAGATATATCAAACTTAGACGGTTAGCTATTGAATTCCTGGGGCTCACGGGATGGCCAAGAAGTATGCATACATGCCTCTCGGCTGTCTAGCCTGGATTTGAATTCCGACCCAGCTGTAAACTGTCATCCCGGTGTTTCAGAAGCAGGATGACTCTTCAACGTGTGCGCCGACCCTCGGATGGATGTTAAACGGGAATCCCACCTGCTGGCATTAGATGGTGGATGTTGAAGATCCCACTGTGTCCTTTGCGAAGAGGTGAGCTATCGCCGGCACCTTCAACAAATTCCAAATTCCTGCTCTAACTTGCAGAGGTCATTGCATTGCGCCCCTAGCCAATGATGCTATCCCGCAGCCTTGTGCTGCATACGAACGAAGAAGAAGAATTTAATTCCTGATAAACACTTGATTAACAGCCATTATGTTATATTTTCTTGGATGCACATTTGATTGGGATTTAATTATGATTTTGGTATGTTGCTTGTGTGAGACACGCTGCATTGCTGATGCGGTGGACTCCCGCTCATTATGTGCAAAATTAACTTCCTGGAGGCTCATTGGCACCAATCAAGTTTATGAGGTGGCTAATAATAATTATTTAACATCATTTGAATGATTCGTCGATGAATTCTTTGGACGGTTATATTTCCTGCTGAAAATCTCCCGCCAGAAGCTGAGGGCATTGGGTTCATGTTAACTTTTTCTTTCCCACTAAAACAACTCCATACAAGAAAACAAATTTGCAGCTTCAACAAATGCGAGCACACAAAATTGATTGAAAAACAACAACTTCAATCAAAGTTATAGCATCACATCTCCCACCTTTTTGGGGCAAACAGAAAAGCGATGTTGGTTTTGATGGTTTACTACAGAAATTTCCTGACGAGGTTATGACCCGGAAGGAGTACTCCAAGCCAGGAATGAGATTCTGGACTGTATAGGTAATGGCCAAGAGGCCAGTCGCAAGATCAGACCAGTTGTTGACGCCCCGAACCTGGTTCTGAACTGTGTACGTCACAGAGCTGGGGTCTGCAATAGATAAAGTCAACAATCACCTTTCAAGCAGGCCTCAAGTCAAATTCAGCTCAGCCATTTTGAAAGTTAAGTTCAGGCTCTCTTTGTAAAGAAGCTCAATGTACAGGACCCAGGGCTGCTTCTTATACAGGTACTATATGAGACAGGTATAGCGAAAATCTTTATCAAGAATACCGTATAAATAAATACATCCCAATAGTTACGAGAAAGCATCTGAAAATGCAAAGCCAGTCGGCTTTGTATTTGGACTTCTTCTGCCGTATGCTAAACGGTACCTTTGACCTTTTGACCAAATTCTTGCCTTCTCCATATTCTCATAATAAAGCTTTGTTGAAAATTTGATGACAAAAGCTCAAATGGTAAAAAGAAAAAAGTTATACCCTGGGCAGACGGATAGAGACACACCGAAACAATTTCAAAACCCCGTATCCCATTGCATGGGGGTACAGGCTAATCACATACCAGGAAAAGTACCTGTGGGCATTGTTGCTTCTCCACCGATATAATCACCCGCGTGATTGATGGACTGCTGCCATCTAGAGATCTAATCAACAGTTGGGAAAACCCATCATGATGGAGCACCGTGTGGTGCAATGCATCCACCGTCACACCTTAAATTGGATCTCATCATCATCATTGACAAAATGCCAACCTTGCGTGGAGATGCATCTGCAGTGCTGAGTAACCATATTGAGTAAAGTTAAAACGAGCACTTTGTTACAAACGGCATAATGACTGGAATATTACCCTGCTCGGCTGCATGTGACACACTGAACATCGCCAAGAGAAATTGGGAGTTGCTCTTTAACCAGTCCTGTTAACCAGCCTCCATCAGACTATCGTCTGTTTCAATCACTCGGACAGTTTTCCAATGATGAAAAATTGCAATTAGAAGTGCAACAGTGAAGGTGGCATGTCAAATGATGTGCTGACATGATGGTCCAAGGGAGTGTCAAAATGTCAGAAGTGCATCGATCGTATAACCTCTGCCATCGAAGGTGGACGGGGGTTATGTTTTCACCCCTGTGTATTTGTTTGTTTGTTTGTGAGGGTTAGGGTTAGCGGAATATCTCAAAACGGAATATCTATGTGGGTTTGTGAGCGGAATATCTCAAAACGTTATGGACATATTCAGACGAAACTTGGTGGACAGGTTGGGTGTGTGACAAGGACGAATTGATTCGATTTTGGTGAAGATCCGAATCCGGACACTATAATTTTTAAAGTGATTCTTCACCATTGAGAGATCGGGCCAAAAACAATTTTTCGCACAATATCTCAAAACGTTTTGGACGGATGCGGACAAAACTTGGTGAATGAGTTTGGTAAGTGACAATAACAGGCCGATTCGACTTTGGCTAAGGTCTGGATGCAGATCCAGCCTATGAGTGGGATACAAAACGTAACCTGTTCAGCCTGTCGGAGGTATGCGCTCTACTGAGTGTCGTAGTTGTCAATTATGTGACGGAATCACAAAACCATGGCTTTTTTTAAAAACGAGTATCTTCTGTCAAAATGTTGTGAATAAACTGACTTTGATGAGGACTTGTTCGACAAAGAGGATCCACAATCATTCGTGAAAATTTCACCATTTTCTGTTCAGTACAGTTGCTAACCAAGTTGGAACTCCCATTTCCATTTTTTTAATTCATTGATATCTTACATCCTCAAACAAATGTGCTTTTTGCTTCTTGAACTGCCACCATATTTTGGCATGATTCTAATGTTTTACAGTACTCTCAATGTTTAAATCAAGGGACTCAAAGAGAAGCGGTGTTGCATCATTATGAGCTAAAATGATGCACTGCCATCATGTGGTTTGACCTACAATCCGTCCACTGGGCATGATGGTGTCAAGGTACAGACAATGGACTATCATCACAGAAGATTCTATTAACGGAAAGCCAAAAAGAGTATGTTAACCTGCATTGGGAAATGAAGTCTTGCATGCAAGACCGACACTAACTCTCATGAAGAAGAGTATTCCATTGCCATTTGTTGGTTCAAGTTGGACTGAATCGTGAATTCCAACCCTCTGGAAACACATCCAGTCTCAAGATAATTATCTTTGATTCTGATGTACCAGACTCTTTGCAGAGCGTCGGTGCTGCCGAAGCAGTTTTTTGGCAAGGGTTTTACTGGGTGGTTTGCCATTGCTTTCCCAGCAGTAGTACCGGTAGGAATTGGCAATTTATTGAGGGTGCTGGTGACAGCTTGCCTACTCTTCATGAAGTACGCCACGGGATCTTTGATGTCCATAAACTAATGCCGACAGTTTAACGTCCACCAAAGGGACGGCATACACATTGATGAATCACCCTGCCTGTGAAACACATTGATGCTAGTTTATAGCTGCGTCGGGATTCAAACCCAGGCTAGACAGCTTAGAGGTGATTGTGTATAACTGCAGGCCACCCAGTCAGTCCCTCAAGATAATTACCATGTCCTCATTGTATTCTCAATAAAATCCTCTGTCTTACAAATGGCCGCCTGATAGAGAAAGTAATCTGCCTGTCACACCTTGTCTGTCCTACTACAAGCAACTTTAGATGGCATTAAACCACAATGTAAAAAAAAGCAATGGCACCTACATCTCTCGAAAACAAAAGAGAAATGTGTAAGTGAAATCGAATGGAAATAAAACTGGGCTGAAGATTCCTTTTTCCAGGATGCTGATCATCCTCGTACCCTCCCCAATTATGTGACCTCTCCTGTATGTATGTCCGAAGGATTATTTCTTTTTGAAAAAACAAAAAAAATTTAGCTTCAATTAAACTTCAATTGCATATAAAATGTAACATTAAAATTACAAATGGATTTGCAAAATTAATGTTTGAATTCTTGGTGCAAATCATGAAAACATGGCAGCTCACGGACATCATCGATTAAAACAAGCCTGTCTCCATGGCAACGTGTGGTGAGGTGTTTTGAATTGCACAGCGGGAGCTGGTTTGAATAACGTGGTGGTTAAGTGTTTTTAATAACATGGGGTGAGGTAATTTTAATAACATGGTGGTTAAGTGTTTTTAATAACATGGTGGTGAGGTGTTTTAACAACATGGGAGAGGTGTTTTTAACAACATGGCGGTGAGGTGTTTTAAATAACATGGCGGTGAAGTGCTTTTAATAATGTGGCAGTGAGGTGTTTTTAATAACGTGGTGGTGAGGTGTTTTAACAACATAGGAGAGGTGTTTTTAATAACATGGCGGTGAGGTGTTTTAAATAACATGGGGTGAGGTGCTTTTAATAATGTGGCAGTGAGGTGTTTTTAATAACATGGCGGTGAGGTGCTTTTAATAATGTGGTGGTGAGGTGTTTTTAATAACGTGGCAGTGAGGTGTTTTTAATAACATGGGGTGAGGTGTTTTTAATAACATGGTGGTTAAGTGTTTTTAATAACATGGTGGTGAGGTGTTTTAACAACATGGCGGTGAGGTGCTTTTAATAATGTGGCAGTGAGGTGTTTTTAATAACGTGGCAGTGACATGTTATTAATAACATGGCGGTGAGGTGTTTTTAATAACGTGGCAGTGAGGTGTTGTTAATAACATGGCGGTGAGGTGTTTTTAATAACGTGGCAGTGACGTGTTATTAATAACGTGGCGGTGAGGTGTTATTAATAACATGGGGGTGAGGTGTTTTTAATAACATGGTGGTGAGGTGTTTTTAATAACATGGTGGTGAGGTGTTCTGAATAACATGGTGGTGAGGTGTTTTTAATAGCATGGTGGTGAGGTGTTTTTAATAACATTGCGGTGAGGTGTTTTTAATAACGTGGTGGTGAGGTGTTATTAATAACGTGGCAGTGACGTGTTATTAATAACGTGGCGGTGAGGTGTTATTAATAACATGGGGGTGAGGTGTTTTTAATAACATGGCGGTGAGGTGTTTTTAATAACATGGTGGTGAGGTGTTTTTAATTACATGGTCGTGAGGTGTTTTTAATAACATGGTGGTGAGGTGTTCTGAATAACGTGGTGGTGAGATGATTTTAATAATGAGGTGGTGAGGTGTTTTTGATAACATGGGGGTGAGGTGTTATTAATAACATGGTGGTGAGGTGTTTTTAATAACATGGAGGTGAGGTGTTTTTAGTAACATGGCAGTGAGGTGTTTTTAATAACGTGGTGGTGAGATGCTTTTAATAACGTGGCAGTGAGGTGTTTTTAGTAACATGGCAGAGGTATTTTTAGTAACATGGCAGTGAGGTGTTTTTAATATGTGGTGGTGAGATGCTTTTAATAACATGGCGGTGAGGTGTTTTTAATAACTTGGCAGTGAGGTGTTTTTAATAACATAGCGGTGAGGTGTTTTTAATAACATGGTGGTGAGGTGTTTTTAATAACTTGGCAGTGAGGTGTTTTTAATAACTTGGCAGTGAGGTGTTTTTAATAACTTGGCAGAGGTGTTTTTCGTGACATGATAGTGAGGTGTTTTTAATAGCGTGGTGGTGAGATGCTTTTAATAACGTGGTGGTGAGATGCTTTTAATAACATGGCGGTGAGGTGTTTTTAATAACTTGGCAGTGAGGTGTTTTTAGTGACATGACAGTGAGGTGTTTTTAATAACTCGATGTTTTTCAGCTCCCGAACCACTCAATCCACTAATTATTTTATTATTCACAATTAAACATTTGTTCATCTGACTTCATTGTTTTATTATTCATCACCAATTTAATTCTCCGGACCAGTACTGGATTATCTTCCCACACTTCCTGCACTCCTACATTCATCACCTGGGAGAATACTTCTCACACGTACACCAAATACAAAGTAATGTTTGTGTGTGAGGAAGGGAGAGGGGATGCTTCCCCACTGCACCCACACTGAGACTGCCTGTTCAAGAGGTTGTCTGTCAGAATGCGGGTCGCGCTGGACCCAGTCATCCCCCGAGGTGTCTTGCAGCTCCCCATGTACTCGCACCACATGTTTCTGACACAACACTGATACTCCACCACCCATCTTTGCCATTCTAACCCCTCTCCCTCACTATATTCATTCTGACATAACTCTGCGTGATTGCTTCCCAGATTGAATGATGGTGCCTGTCTTATGTCTAAGTAAGTCTGTTTAAGGGGAATACGTGTTAGGGGTACATCTGCTCTTCTGTGTCTTTTGCCTTTTGCCTGCTTGTAAATACCTGCTTGATTAATTGCTTGTTGGTTGCTGGCCTGTGTAAATAAAGACAGCTGTTGCTTTGTAAATACATACAGTACTTCATAATTATCACCTTCTTGTGTGTGTAAATAAATAATTATCTTTCAAATCTGCGTTGTTCATTTCCCTTCTTTCATTGATCTGACATGGCATATACGTAATATATATATATATATATATATATATATATATATATATATATATATATATATATATGTATATGGAAGTTTTTTGCCCCACTGTGGCTGCACTCTCTGTTTCACTTGGCAGTGATATGAGCGTGCTGAGCGCGTGGACCCTCTCTCAGGTAGTTGTACCAACAAGTAGGTAATGCGGCTGTGGACGCGAGGACTCTGCTCAATGCAATTGCTTTTGCCAGCATTTGTGATTGCTGAACAACCCATTGGGCCATGGAGTTATCCATGGTCCAGGAGCCTCAGGATCGGTTTTGGCAGTGGGTTTGGGTACGCACTTCGTAAGCCCCGCACATGTGCCGAAACCGAAACTGACGTTTCGGGTGCTAGTTAAACCATCGTTGGAGCAAAAGAGATATATTCTGAAAGAGAGAGACAGAGAGAGCCCTTTTTTGCTCTGATGAAGGGTTAACACCTGAGATTCTCCCTGGTTCTATTGCAGGTTAGCATAACTCAGAGAACTTCTTATTGATTTGATCCATCGCTCTAACTGTCCACCGACGCAGATTGACACAAGCCTTCTTCACCTGCAAGACCAGTTCTTCATTCCACATCAATTAAAAGACTCTTGAACAGATAATCCATTTTGATAAAACACTGACTTTTTTTAACTTTTCTATTTTATAAAATCTGAAATGAAATCTTCTTTGAAATATTTACCCTGAAATAGGACCCAGGGATTACATTTACAAACACTGCACCGACAGATATTGTAAACATGAAGAGATGAGAGGAACACCGATTTATTTGCAGATATAAACACAAATTAAGACAAACTTATTTTGAATGTTGAATGAGTTTATCAATTAAACACGAATTGAGTTTTTGAAATGTTTTGTCTTCATTATTTGGTGAACATGCTCAAAAAAGCATGGAAAAAAACCATCAAGCAAATCACTTGATATTTGCTTTTCGTTTTCTGTACTTGCTCAATTCAACATTTACTACTGTCCAACAAAATGTGGTTCTACATGCACAACAATAACATCACCAATGATGTCTTCAAAGTGCGTGCGTGCGTGCGTACGTGCGTACATGCGTACGTGGCACACTCGCACGCGCTGCAATCCACTGTACTATTTTTTCGATATTTATGATTCTTGTGTATTTGTACAAGAATGGGTTGACTGACTGCCTGGGCACTGAGGTTGTGAATCTACTGATGTAGGTAATCTACGGATGTGGATCCATGACCGAGGTTGTGGATCCACTGTTTGGAGAGGTTCTGGGCTGAAAGGATCGAAACCTCGAGGAAGAACGGTGCCCAGCTGATGATCCGTACAGTTGGGAAAGTGTGTGTGTGTGTGTGTGTGTGTGTGTGTGTGTGTGTGTGTGTGTGTGTGTGTGTGTGTGTGTGTGTGTGTGTGTGTGTGTGTTTGTTTTTTGCTTGGGTGTGTGTGTTTGTGTGTGTATGTGTGTGTTTTTTTTCCCCCTTCACCGAAGGAGAGGACATTGTATTTGAGTCCATTTGTTTGTCTGTCTATCTGTCTGTTCGTTTGTTTGTTTGTTTGTTTGTTTGTTTGTCCGCACAGAAATTTCGTGTTTTTCTCTGCAACCACTTGTCGGATTGAGACGAATTTTCACCATTGGTGAAACTACACATGTAGAATGTTTCAATGATAATTATGACATAGGTCACATGGTGTGGCAGCCATATTGGAAAAACGGAAAAACTTTGGACCTCTATCTCTGAAACCGCACCAAGGAAAAAAATTGAAACTTGGCACATAGCAAGTACTCCTCGTGGGGAATGAGTGATTTTTTTATGACATCAAAGGTGCCTTCATTATGACGTCATAATTGTTGCATATGTAGAATGCTACATCCCATCAATATGAAAAATTTTGAGGGCCATCTCAGGATAAAATGGTCCACAGAAAAAAAAATTGATGATGTCATCGGTCACATGATTTGGCAGCCATATATATATATATATATATATATATATATATATATATATATATATATTTTAAACCTTCAAAAATCATCTTCCCTGAAGTGGTTGAACAGATCGAGGCAAAACGTTATACCTATGACCACCTGTCCATGAGGAGCAAAAGGTTCACACATATGATGTCATAGGTCACATGGTTTGGCAGCCATATTGGATTTACCCTAAAACCTATAAAAATACATCACTCAAAATAAGTCATGGCGAGGGTCTGCAATCTCTGATTGTTCTTTTCTTGTGATTTAATTATATATTTATTTTTGTGTGTGTTTGTTTGTTTTTGTGTGTTTTTGTTTGTTTTTGTGTGTGTGATATAATTGTTTGGAACAGTTGTATGGGAAAAAACAGAGATAGATGTTATTCTGGGCCGATCGGACTGGTTAATTCCATCAAAGGACAAATCTGAAAACATCACAAGTGGCATAAGATCATATCCCAGTAGGTTGCTGGTCCTTTGGTGCCACAAGAAGGAGACTGGCTTTAGCCCCATGGCTATAGTTCAGGGATGATCTTTGAATTTTGTCAAAGTGCTTGCACAAAATGGTCTCCAGCAGGATCTTAAACATCCACCATTAATGCAAGCAGATAGGCCCCCAGCTTAACTTGCATGTGATGGGATGACACACTCATTGATGAAATGGGTTGCATGGTGACAGTTTATTATCAGGTCGAGATTCAAACCAAAGTCAGAGAGATCAAAGGGAATGTGTGTGCTCTGTATGAACTATCGGGCCAGCAAAATCATGTTGTTGATATTTTAGCTGTTGTTTTGGTATTGTGATAATTATGTCAAAAGAGTAACTGACTTGCAAAGCCCATTACTTCAAGTGAACACAAGAACTTTTCCAAGTACGATCAGACAGTTATTTCGATCATGTCATTATGAGAAAATTTAAATTTCTGGGTATTAAACCCAATGGACTGGGGCCTGAGCCTTAAATTGAATTTTTTGACTGCACCATCAGCCATGACCTAGCTCTGCTCAGGTTGATGATAAAGCCAAGCTGGCCTGCAAAGCAAGCTGTAGCTTGTGAAGTTTCCTGTTGTCCTCGTGCCATTTTGTCTTCCCAGTCTGTTTGCTTTGTTCATTCATGAACCTTGATTCCATCTCGAAAATAAATAATTATTCTTTCCTCAATGCAAGTCTTCAATACCAGCTGTTGACCACCATCTCATTTCATCCCCCATCCAAAACCATGATCTTTTCTACACCTGTTAAACCTCCTCACACCAACCCCCCTCAACCAACCCCCACAATTTTTTCCACTTTTTTTCCTTTCTGAGAGCTTGCTTCTATAATCATCTTTTCCACCCCCTGCATTCTGCCCTACCCCTCAGCCTTACACACATCACTTGTTTGTGAGTCTCCAGTTATTTTGTCTCAGCTCTGCAGCTGGCATTTCCTCCTCCTCTTTTTGCTGTTCCTTTTGTTACAATGCGTCCTGATATGTTCTGTGTTCTCGCTCTTCCATAAGTAGTTGACTTGCTCTATTCAAAAATAAAAAGCAAACTCTCCAATCTTCCCCAGCATCCTCCATCATTCCAATTAATTAATTGAAAACCAGAACTACACACTGCCTATAGGAACTTTATCCATAACTCAATGCAGTACTCCTCTCCCCTATAGGCTATGGCCCCAACATCACATCTATCTCTACTGGATTCTATGGAATATAAAGCTCTCAACATTATTGGCATCTCCCATGATGAGGCTGAAGCACAAGGTCTGCTGCACTCACATTGCAGACAGCTAGATCAATGGCCTCTGTTTTATACCACCTCTTCTCCAATCCAGCTTTTCTGCTCTCTCAGCCCCACAACCTTCCCCAGCTCCTCTGGGACATACAAATTCTTTCAGTAACCCCCTCCTGGTTCAATTTCCCAAATCCAAGTTTCCACCGATCCCCACTCTTTAGTTCCTCTTTTCTCCCATTTGTAGAACCACCTTCCAGGAACGGTACAACCACACTCTTTTTTTTTTCTGAGGACTTCAAGCATGCAGTGCACCACCATCTCATGTCAACCCCGATCTCCACTGGAAATATGTTCGAACACTGTTAACCCTCCCTAACTCAACCATCTTCCTTGTGGGTTACGTCATTCCCTCCCCTCCTCTCTCAACCAGCTTTCTTGCTTGTACATTGCCTTGCTTTCTGAATTCAATTGTTATCCACTGTCAGTATGCTGCCTTTTTATCCTCCATCACTTCGCTCTTCCATGAGCCTAGATTTTGCAAAGAAAACTAAAAATGGAATCATGAACAAAATGAACAAATAATAGCTTGTTTCCAGGTTGGGATCAACTAAATAATACCACATCCCCCATTTCTATTCCCCATAAATTACCGATAAAGGAATGAATCTTCTTGGGTTCTTTCCAGCTCAGTGTAATTGTACGACTGGTCGCATTTTGAACGTGGACATTCTCCGGAGGATCAAGGGGCTGATCTGAAAAGGAAAGAGGTGTGAAAGCTGTGTCAAATGAGAACAATGAGAACACGCAGATCTGGGACATGGAGGCTGTCCTTGTGAGACTGCAACCCTGTCCCTCACATATTGTAATCCTGACCCTCACAAATGTGAACATTGTCCACATAATAATATAACAAAGAGCCTCACAAATGTTAACACAATTAGTAGCCGCAATAATGGCAGAACGAAATTATAAGCATTGTTCCTTCCTCATCACCAATGAAAATGTGTTCACAAATGCCTCTGTTTCATTTATGTTTATCAACCAATATCCAACTGTCCACATGTATACATTAAATTAACCAACTAGAGAGTTCATAGAACACCTTACCCTGCACAGTCTTGAGAAACAAGGACATGAGCAGGGTCTGCAAGCAGAAAATTTGACTGGTCATGATAATGTACAATTCCGTAATATTTCGTCCAAGTACTGCGAAACGGAAGGGGTTTTTGAAAGTGTCAACAAGGCGATTTGTGTTCTTCGGTGTTCAAGTATATAATTCAATTGAAAGAAAATAAATATTTTGAAGGTTGTAGAAAAATAAATTGCAGAAGTTTACCGCTGTTGATGCAGTGTCTTTTACACCACCTTATTTAACACGTTACATTCATTCTGCATGCTTGTTGTTTGTGTCCTTTATGACAACATTAAAAACAGTAGGTTTCCTGTTTGGAATGATTTTCAGTTTTGTTTGACTGCCAGACAGGTAGACAGGGTAAAAAAAGATGATCTCACTCCTCTCTGTGCACGTGTGATCAGGACAAATTCAGAGCCATATTTCTGTTAAACTGCAGGTTCGTTTTCCGATTCGTGTTCAAAATATAACATTCATTTGAAATTAAGTTGTTCCTCGATCATAAACTGACGTTTATAGACAGAAGAACGGACAGACAGACCAAGTGAACCAATTACTCAACCACAGTTTTTGCTTCATTTGCACGTGGTAATAATTGGATATTTTTACAATTGTAAAGGTTTTCATGACAATCAGGCAGCAGTCATTTAATGGACTCTTTGGTCAAGAGAATACAATAATACATTATCTGTACCTCCAAGAACAGTTCACAGTGAAATATTAAGTTTATAAGTAGTCTATAGCACATGAATAATAAATAGCGGCAATTCCCCTGCGCTCACCTGGTAGAACCAAGGAACCACTAGAAGGTGTGGATGACCTTCAAAATATATAAATATTATCCGATGGTTTAACAAACTTGTGAAAGCACCATGCAGAGATGATTCCGACGAAGTTACATCTAAATCGGGTCATTACTTTTTGAGAAGTCAAAAGTTGCGATCCCGGAATCATAATGACTTTTGACCTTTAAATTGGCCAAGTTAATATGCAATTTTGGGTGGGATTTTCAAGGCATCTGTACTGTAGGTCTTGGTCCTCAGAAGTTCTACAAAGTTTGGTGAAAATAGGACAATGTGTAGTTTCGGAGAAGAAAGGAAATACTTATTTTGGGGGATCAAACCTGGACACACTTTGACCCCCCCCCCCCATAACTCCCCTTCGACCCTGATTTCATTAATTCTATGAACAAACTTTGGTACATCACAGGTGATAAAGGTTGTGGTCAAGTTTCATCGAAATTGTGTGTATAGTTTCTGAAAAGAAAGAAAATACCTATTTTGTGGGCAACCCCCTGTAAATTCCTTCGGGCCCAATATTTTTTTAATGCATTGAACAAACTTTGGTACATACAAGGTGCTGAAGGTTTGGCCAAGTTTTATCGAAATTGTGTGTGTAGTTTCAGAGAAGAAGTTACAAGTTTTATGGACAGACGGGCGGACGGACGGACGGATGGATGGATGATGCGGTATCCCATAAGCTCCCAGGAACTATGTTCCAGGTGAGATAACAAAAAATAAACTTATGTTGAGATATTGCAATTTGCAGTTATAATGATTCAATTTCAGATTATTAAATTACTTTCATTCAGCAAAGCTAGAAAGTCTGGCGATATAAACTTTTCCAGAAGGTCATTCTGTGTTTGATGTTGGAGTATGAGAGCTTGGTAAGGACTGTGAGTGATGCTCAGACATGACAGGCAGCAGCCGTGACATCCCCAATGAAGATGGGACTTGTACCTCTCCCAAGCACATACACAAAGAGCACAATTGATTTGGCAAAAGAAGCAATGCCTGTTCCGTATCGGAATACAATAAAAGCTTACCAATAATATAAACATGCGCGTAGGCCGATGACTTGCCGACCTTGTTGGAAATGACGCATTTGTAAACACCACCATCTGAACGCTTCGCCAACTTAATGATCAAGCAAAACGTATCTTTCTCTGTGAAGGAAACAAAAGCGAGATTTGGTATCATTCCTTGGTGAAGACAAAGAAAAAAAGATTTCATGTGCATGCCACAAGTGAGCATAAACTATGTGAATCATAATAGTCAGAAATGGTAGCTTCAGGTGTAATGTCAATATAGAGCAGCCGAGGTTACGGAGCAATTTGTTCCTTGCATGCTCGAACAATGCGTCACATGGTGCCAATTTTGCTCACAGCAATTGATATACATTCCATTGTATTCATTGTCTGCTATCTGTAACAATGGAAGAGTGTGTGTGTGTGTGTGTGTGTGTGTGTGTGTGTGTGTGTGTGTGTGTGTGTGTGTGTGTGTGTGTGTGTGTGTGTGTGTGTGTGTGTGTGTGTGTGTGTGTGTGTGTGCGCGCGCGCGCGCGCCACTCTGACTCACGCTGTGTCATGGCAATGTTGCCACCCGGCTCAAGGCGCAGGCCATGATGGCACCACGTCACAGTGGGTCGAGGCGAGCCACAGACTTGGCAATGCAGCTTAGCTTGTCCTCCCTCCAGAACCTCCACATCACGAATGGTTTGGATGAAGTCAGGCAGGGTGAGCGTCTCCGTTTCCGGGTCAGGTCCCTCAGGTTCTTCAGGAATAGATGGCATTTTTTCCAGTTTTGTCCTGAAGGACACCGAGCACACGAGTGTCAGTCCAGATGGCAGAACTGGAGAATATATTGGGATGATCCTAAAACTACGTAAATGAAAAGGAATTCTAAAAAAAAACAAAAAACTTTGAAACAACAATAAACTACAAAGTATGAAAGAAGAGAGAAAGCATTTGAATTAGGATTTACTGAGCATGCACAACAAGCTGTACTGTAAAGTTTTTGAGTTACAACGGACGCACATTGGAGACACAAGTGTTGCACGCGGTTCTTCCACGTAAAGCTCAGCGCTGCACCGAACCTCGCCCAGGTCGTTCCGTGCCACGACCAAGTATTCGCCCTCGTCCTCACTGCACACGCGACCAATGATCAGCGAGTGAAGGCCTCGATCGTGCAGCACTCGCAGTCGCTCACTGTCCTGCACCGGTCGCCCTAGGAGGCCATACCACATGAGAATGTTACCATCCTGGAAATTAATCCTAACCATTAGCGGACGCTCCAGAATAATTGAAATAATCCGATAGCGCATGGACCATGGATCTGCGAGAGTGTGACATCCATATCCATCTGAACATTCAATATATTCCGAGAACCTCACAATTCTCACATCAACTTTCCATCGCTCTGCGTTGAATCTTCCATGAGCCTTCAGCTTATATCTGCATAAATCTTATTTATGAAATTATGCATCCGATAAGAATGCTTGTTAACCTGAAGTTGTGCATCAGTCGTGAAAATTAGTAGAATGAAAAACCCTTCCATTAAAGTTAAAGGGAAAGGAACAAAATGGTGAATCAATCCCCATGTTCTCAAGCCGAATACAAACCCACTTGGGTCTCACTTTGATGTCCATCGATCACACAGTTATTACAATTCCCAATTCTCTGTATTCCTTTACATTCCCTCAAAACACTCCAGTAATTCATTGTAACAAGGTAGACATGGACTCATAGAGGGTCGTAATTAAACATAAATATTTATACAATTACAAAGTCTCATTTGGATTTCCTCCAGTAGATAAATGACTGTTTAAAAATTTTAAGCAAGGAAATACAAGGGACTTGCACAGAGGAAGAGGCCATTTGGCCAATCATGTCTGTGCTTTATCCACAACATATTGATTAAATCTATCAGTTTATTCAGTTAATGTCACTGGAGAGGGGTGGGAGAACGGTGGGGCACACGGCGACATCACCAGGGTTTCTTTTTTTATGGACAAAGAGGGTTGTATCGTGAGGGATGAGCAAACATCGACATTTTATTTTTGACAAGATCCTATCTTCGACAAGACATCACAATCACGAGACAAGCACACAATCACCCGTCCATATACCCAAGCTACCTACCGGTCCAGATAATGTCCCTGTAACCCTCTATCCTCAATGCGATCCCCGATTTTAAGTGAAATTTCCGTTTTCAAAGTCATTCACTCGGAGAAACGCGATGATTCACAATGTAATACAAGGCCACTTAAAAATCCTGTTTCTCATCGGTGATTCCACTGAAATGCCTGTTGGGAGGGGTGTTCATAATTGTTACACTGTAATTAAAGGAATTCTTTTTTAGAGATTCTTTCCAAAAGCATAATTTCATTTCGGGTAGCCCAAAATTCTACAAAAGGCAATAGGGGAAAAAATATGACAAGGAGATATAGTCTTTTCCAAATACTATATGAAACGTCCCCCCCCCACCCCCACCATCTCGACATCTTTTCCATACTTTACAGAAATAAATCTTTTTAATACAAATTTTATGGGATACAAGTTTATATTCTTATTTCGTATAAGTACCAAGTACTCTATTTATAATTCAAATGGTCTGATCACGTCTGATGGATTGGACAGCTCGAGGAGTAAAGTGGATGAGGTTGACCTCAAGCGTCTTGGAATTACTTTTTGAAAGAGAATAAATGACTTGCGTCAAATGGCCTCAAATTGAGCTGTGCACCCACATCTGTGTTGCCTGAAATACGTTGAAACACAAATCTGGTCGGGTTAAGATCAATGCTGATGAGGGAAACGATTCCAAGGAGCAGTGATGGATGACTGTTAAGGTGGCAATGATTAGTTCCTTGCATACTCGATGATGTCACAAAATAGTTATTGTCTGAATCATGATCGGTAAAAGAGGGAGACAATCAAAACCAGGAAGCAGAGTTTCCGTGGACAACGAACGATCTGAAAGACGCCATTACAAGCACTGAATGGGCTGTTACAACACTTACTAAAACTGACATTCAAAACTTATGTTATATAAATCCAAAAATGCAAGCATAGTGATCATGCTTCACTAAATCCTGATGTATTTATATTGGATATACATAGACACTAAATTGTTGATCAGTGATTCACAGCCAAGAAGGACATTTTGAATGGTCACAGACTCATCGAGAAGCATGCACATATGCATGTAAGACAAGGACATTAGTAGACATCATTATACTTCTCCATGAATTACAAGGACCTCAATAGACCATGAACAAATAAACACAATATCTCAGATTTGAACATCAATCCCAATAATGTGAGCTACGTCCTCAGGTGGGAATGCCAAAGAGGCCCAGATGCAATTCTCAGCGTGAGTACTGTCGGACCCCGACATTTGCGGTTCCATTATTCGCTATTCATAAAATGCGACCCGTTTTTACATTCGCGGACTTGTGCTTCATATATTCATGGTTTTTTTTCGTGTTTTTTTTGCTAGTTTTCACTGGCGTATTCATTTTTTTTTCACATTTTCGTGGTTCTTCACGGGGGGTTTTTTCGCGTTTTCATGGGAATATTCATGGTTTTTCATGGGATTTTTCATTTTCCCTTATGAATCTTGAACTGCCAGGAACCTATCCCCCTTTTTCCATTGAAACAATTCCCTGACATTCGCAGATTCAACATTCGCAGCATTTTTCAGGAATGTATCCCCCACGAATGTCAGGGTCCAACAGTACATTCTCGTTGGTTGTTATCGCCATTTGGGTTTCAGGAGGTGGGAGGAAGTTCTCCCAGAACTCAAAATCTCCACCTCCTTTTTGGTAAAGGATCATGATTTATGAACCAAACTGTGAGATTTCGTTCTCACAGCCTCGTTCTAAGGGCTCTTTAGAATCTTCACCAAACCACTGAGAGCCTCCACTTGTAGCCCGTTTGAAGTGATATTCCCCGGAATGATTTTTAAGTGCAAAGTAAGAGTTGTCTTTATCATTCCTGTAGCTCCAACCATCACCGGTACAATTCCAGCTTTCTTCAATTTCCAAGTCCTCTTGACCTCATTTTTCAGATCCTGGTATTTGGTCATTTTCCTGATTTCTGCAACATTTAGTCCAGTCATTGGGAACTGAAACTTCAATCAAAAATGCCGACTTTTCCTTCTTGTGTTTGAGCACTATCACCGGATGTAATGCTTTGTTTGCAATGTCCACACTTGACAGGATCATCGCACTATATATTCACTTTTTTTGTAGACAAGCACTATATATAGTGGGGCAACATAGCATAACAATTGTGCATTTTGTGAGGAAAGCACCAAATTTGGCACACTAGGAGCCTAACATATTATGAACAGATTTGGATATTGGGCCATCTCTAATTCAGCCGCTGATGGCTGTGGCAGCCATTTTCCACTGCCATCAAGAATTTGAGATGGCCCAATATCCAAATCTGTTCATAATATGATAGGCTACTAGAGTGCCAAATTTGGTGCTTTCCTCATAAGATGCACAATTGTTATGCTATATTTAGCTAAGCTGCCCCACTAATATTCATTTTCAAGGATCGGATTTGGTTTGTGTTTCCATGATTGTTCTGGGACCGGGATGTTGAAATGTTTACAGATGTGATTACTTCACAGATGCTGTCATGTCTTTCTGTGTACAGCTCTTGTGACATGAGTTTTTTCAACATCCCAAAAGGATACTTTCTGTTTCTTCCCCACAAAACCTGTATATGTCCGATTGGCTCAATCCTGCCATTTTCTTAAAAGCATTAGTGTAATGTCCTTGGTCTTGGGCATTGATGATTATCCGTTTTCCATCCCAACTAATTTGACCTCTTCTTAGCCATTCCAATGAACCTTCCCTGCTAAACTCTGTCCTGTCAAGCCCTTTTAAAAAAATCTTCCTGCTCTTTTGTCATTCTGCCATTTGTCACAGTATATCTGCTGATATTTCTTTTTGTATTTTTTTTTCTTTCTTTGCAATTATCATTGGGGCTGTGTTTGTTTCTATTTCGTTTTCCTGTGTAGTATCCATAATTTGCATGTGTTTTGGAAGTTTGTTGCTAAATGGATTAAGGATCCCTTTTCTGGTTTGTTATTTTCTTGCTCGTGTACATATCTCATCCGATAGTCTGTTGAGCTTTTCACATACTCTGCTAGTCCTATGCACGATGTTCTGTGCACTTGGTTAACCTCCATCAAATTACCTCCTCCTCCTCATTGTCTCAGTAAGTACAACCTCAGTATGCATTGGTTTCTGTCAAATATCTTCTGAATAGTTCGAAGTTTCCTTGTTTTGGTGTCTAAATTGTTGATCATTCTGGTTGATACCTCCATTTGCAGGTTATTCTCAGCCTGGAGCTGATGATTAACAGGTGAATTTTATGTGGTTCTGCATGAAACTCAAAACTTTCATCTGGTGGGCAATTCCATTGGCCCAAAATAATCTTTAATCCGTTGTTGACAGCGTAACAGTTTTTAACATTTCTTGGGACACCAAGCATCTGCAGGGCACTCAGCAAGGACATGTACCACTTCAACAGCCTGGAAAACAAGTTATAAAGCTTTCATTGAACATCATTATTGAGGCAACAAACACTTTTCTGTAGGTCCTGTACTTTAGCAATGACCTGTGATCATCAGTGGGTTATCAGTCGACACTGCAAGGTCACTCCATGGGTTTATTATTTCAGCATTGTAGAAAAGCCAGTAACGTCTATCTGTACAGGGTTTGCAAGCACTACCCACTGCACATTGACCTCTCATGTTAGCCAATTATAAATAACGCACCTGGTGGATTTGCATCTGCAGTGAAGTTGTGTACAGTATTGAGTTTGTTGACAATCTCATCACGCAGACAAATGTAATTGTTACGGAACTCGTATATTCCCCCCCCCCCCCACCAAACTGAATGCACTGCTGTGGATTCTTCTTTTTATAATACGAGTTCCCTTACAAGGAACTTCAATGCAGGAAGGGGTTATTAGGCACATCAAAGCCTGAGTTAATATAAAAACCTGAGTGAAGACTCAATAACTCAGTCGGCTGTCACTGTATAAGTGATGAGGTCCTTGGGTTTGAGCTTGAGTCCTGGGTTGAGTCAGAATATTTTTACAATAGCCCCATGCAGGAATTTATTCCTGTTTGTTAAATTTCTGGATGAGATTTATCTTCAATACACTTGCACCTACACCTACACCTACACACACATACTGTACATAAGTGGGGTCTGCCGAGCAGGTACAAAAGATGTCGGCCATTATAAAGCTTGCAGTGTTTGTGTGAGTAATTCCTGAGGCTATCCTGAAGACTCAATAGCTCAGTGGGCTGTTGCTGCATAAGCAATGAGGTCCTTGGGTTTGAGTTCTGTGTTGAGTCAGAATTTTTTCACACTAGCCTCTTGCAGGAATTTATTCATGTTTATTAAGTATTTATATTCTCTACCGGTCAAAAAGTTTTAGAACACCCCCATTTTTCAGTTTTTACTGAAATTTAAGCAGTTCAAGTCCAGCGAATAACCTGAAATGGTACAAAGCTCAGTGGTAAACTACCAGAGGTTAAAAAAAACAAAGTTTAGATGACTAAAAACTGAAAAATAATGTAAATTTCAGAGTTGTTAAAAAAGGCCCTTTTCAGGGAACAAATAATGGGTGAGCAACTGCAGCTGTTCTGCAGCAATGGAAGTAAATTAAGCCTTGACAGTTGAAGCAAACAATTCCTAAAGGTGTCCCAACTTTTGTTGATTAGTTACAAACCCAGAGGTCTGTATAAAAGCAGTGTTGGAACAAACTGTGTTGCTGCACCCTCTGAAGCATTATTTGGACAATATTGCACTGCAGGAAGTAGTATATTGCCATCATAATGGCAAGAAAAAGATAATTAACAAAGGAAGACAGACAGACCATGATAACCCTTAAAAGTGTAGGTCTTTCCTTCAGAGAAATTGCAAAACAAGCCAAGGTGTCGGTGAGAATAGTTTCCTGCACCATCAAAAGAAACTTGGAAACTGGAGGAAACGCTGACAGGAAGAGGTCTGGCAGACACAAAGCCACAGCAGAATCAGAAGACAAGTTTCTGAGAGTTAACAGCTTGTGTGATCGGCAGCTCACAGGAGAGCAGATTCAAGCACAGCTCAACACTGGTCGAAGTAAGGAAGTCTCAGTTTCAACTGTGAAGAGAAGACTTCAAGCTGCAGGTTTGACAGGTCGAGTGGCAGGAAGAAAACCATTGCTAAGATGGCAAAATAAGGAAAAGAGGCTTGCCTGGGCCATGAAGCACCGCGAGCGGACTACTGAAAGCTGGAAGGTCTTATGAATCGATGAATCAAAACTTGAAATCTTCGGTTCATCACGCAGGGTTTTTGTACGCCGTCGAGTCGGCGAAAGGATGGTTCCTCAGTGTGTGACACCAACTATCAAACATGAAGGAGGAAGCGTGATGATCTGGGGCTCTTTTTCTGGATCGAGAGTTGGCGACTTGCACAGAGTGACTGGCACCCTGAACCAAAAGGGCTACCACAGCATTTTGCAGTGCCATGCAATACCCTCTGGTCTCTGCCGAGTTGGTCAGGGGTTCATTCTACAGCAAGATAATAACCCAAAACATACCTCCAGGCTATGTCAGAACTACCTTATAAGAAAAGAACAAGACAGTAGGCTTCAAATCATGGAATGGCCAGCACAGTCTCCAGACTTAAACTTCATCGAGCTGGTTTGGGATGGACTGGACAGAAGGGTGAAAGCAAAGCAACCTACAAGTGCAACACATTTGTGGGAACTTCTGCAACAGTGTTGGGAAGAACTTTCCGAACAATATTTGATTTCCATTGCAGAAAGAATGCACGACCATATATATATATATATATATATATATATATATATATATATATATATATATATATATATATATATATATATATATATATATATATATATATATATATATATATATATATATATATATATATATATATATATATATATATATATATATATATATATATATATATATATATATATATATATATATATATATATATATATATATATATATATATATATATATATATATATATTGTTGCGGATTCGCGCCCGCCGGCGTGCTGACGGCCACGTAACTCGAATCGCGGCACGTCGCCCACCGGACGGACAATCCAGTCGTGACCCTCTCGGACTAACGCCGGGAACCAGTCACGGGTGGACCTTTCGGTCTCACCGCGATCGAGCCAATCAGCCCCCGCGTGGGATAGGGTTGCTCGCCAAATTCGACCTACCTAAGTACCCACGCGGAGGGTAGACCGGGCGATCGCACCTCGCCGCAGGTCGACTTCGGACACGGGCCACTTAAGCGACCCGTTCCGTACTATCGGGATAACCGAGCGGTGTTATTTGTCGACCTCGACGGTTCGATTAATTATCGGGCGTATTCAGCCCACTACCAACCCTTTACGTGAAGCAAGATGAGGATTCAATGAAAGAAATGACGAAGCGAAGCGGGAAACAGTTCAACACAAAGCACATTTATTCGCGCTGAACGGAAAGCACACATATACAATTACACCAAAAGCACATGTAAAAGGAGAAGAAACACAATATTACACAAAAAGCAAATATAAAAGAGAAACACAATGCAGAGCTATCCGACTACCGAGCACACGGCAACACTTATACAATTTTACTTCACAGACGGCGCCGACAACACATACCCAAAACCACGGAAAAGAACAGAGAACCCTCAAGGATGAGGCGGGCCTGAGGCCGAGACCGGGTCGGGCCTACCCGTCTGGTGATGAGACGCGGAGCGGCGATGGTGCCTCAACTCCGCGGGCCTCGCGGGCAGTGTCTGGTAGGGGGTGGGAAAGGGGCCCCCTTGGTCGCACTATCTCAGCGCGGGGGGAAACAGGAGGGGGTTGCTGATGCTCGGGGTATAGAGGATTTTTATTGTCCCGCGACGAGCGTCTCCACCTCGGCCAGGTCGCGCTGTCGGCCTCCCTGGGGTGCAGCTCCCTGCACGACGCGAGCACCCCCTCGTCTGCCCTCGCCGCCTCTCCACAGCTCCGTCCCCTCCGCTCCGACTCCAACGCACACGACGACCAGCTCCTTCTTGCCAACTCCACCGCCCGCAAAGTCTTAACTCTCTGTTCTCGACTCTCCTACTCTCCTGGTCACTGGACTGACGAACACGGTTGCTTATATCAGCCCCGTGGCTTCGCCCTCTCATCTCTGACCCCCTCCCTTCGACCTTTCACCTCGCTCCCCATTGGCCCGAGAAAAAGTGGGCGTGAATGCTTTTTGATCCATAAATTTGCATACATCGATCGCCCTCCAACGCCCTGGGGGCGGGGCCAATTCGCCCCCCGCTCACCGATTGGACGGCAAAAAGTGGGCGTGTGTCGTTTTTGATCCGTTTTTGAAGCACAAAATCCGTGATTTTGTACACGCTGTTCGGCGCGCGCCCTGCACGAGTCCAACACCGGTACCCACAGGCGGCGCAAGAACGGTGGCGATGCGACGGTTGCGAGGTGTGACGTGAAGGTCGTGGCGGTTGTGGTGAAGCGGCGTTGTGGTTGGTGGTTGATGTTGTGGTTGTGGTGGTAATCATGGCGGTTGGTCCAAAATAAAGATAGCAAAAGAAAAACGGCTATCCTGAAGAGTCGCAGCACGCATAAATGACATGTATTCCCACTAGACAACGGGTTTGGGCCTAACTACACATGTACTTACCGAGATACCTCACCTAAGGGACCTGAATGGTGGTTTGCGAATTTGGTAACCACAACAATATATATATATATATATATATATATATATATATATATATATATATATATATATATATATATATATATGTATACACACGACCTGGCCAAAAGTATGCGGACACCCCTTCTCATTAGTGGATTCGGCTATTTTAGCCACACCCATTGCTGACAGGTGTTTCAAATCAAGCAAACAGCCATGCAATCTCCATAGACAAACATTGGCAGTAAAATGGACCATACTGAAGAACTCAGTGATGTTCAACGTGGCACCGTCATAGGATGCCACCTTTTCAACAATTCAGTTCGTCAAATTTCTGCCCTGCTGGAGCTGCCCCGGTCAACTGTAAGTGCAGTTGTTGCGAAGTGGGAATGTCTAGGAGCAACAACAGCTCAGTCGCAAAGTGCTAAACCAAACAAGCTCACAGAATGGGACCGCCAAGTGCTGAAGCACAAAGCACGGAAAAATCGTCTGTTATCAGTTGCAACACTCACTACCAAGTTCCAAACTGACTCTGGAAGCAACATCAGCACAAGCACTGTTCATCAAGAGCTTCATGAAATGAGTTTCCATGGCCGAGCAGCCGCAGACAAGTCTAAGATCACCATGCGCAATGCCAAGCGTTTGGCTGGAGTGGTGTAAAGCTCATCGACATTGGACTCTGGAGCAGTGGAAACGCGTTCCCTGGAGTGATGAATCATGCTTCATCTGGCAGGTCGGAGGACGAATCTGCATTTGGCAGATGCCAGGAGAACGCTACCTGCCCGAATACATGGTGCCAACTTTAAAGTTTGGTGGAGGAGGAATAATGGGCTGGGGTTGATTTTCATGGTTCAGGCTCCACCCCTTAGTTCCAGTGAAGGGAAATCTTAACGCTGCAGCATACAATGACATTCTAGACAATTCTGTGCTTCCAACTTTGTGGCAACAGTTTGGGGAAGGCCCTTTCCTGTTTCAGCATGACAATGCCTCCGTGCACAAAGCGAGGTTCATACAGAAATGGTTTGTCGAGATCGGTGTGGAAGAACTTGACTGGCCTACACAGAGCCCTGACTTCAACCACATCGAAAGCCTGGTGTTGGCTCAGTGGTTAGGGTGGCGGCTTGGGATCCGAGGGTCCTGAGTTCAAGCCCTGTCAGCCGCTGAATTAATACACCAGGGGGTTGACTCAGCCTGTCATCCTTCCGTGGTCAGCAAAATGAGTACCAGTTCCAGTGTATGTACAGGTAGAGGGGCACTGCATCAGCGACACAGTCACGCATCAAGAAATGATAGCTACCCCAGCAGCTAAGCTGCCATACGACCACCAACCCCATCGAACACCTTTGGGATGAATTGGAATGCCGACTGTGAGCCAGACCGAATCGCCGAACATCAGTGCCCGACCTCACTAATGCTCTTATGGCTGGATGGAAGCAAATTCCTGCAGAAATGTTCAAACGTCTAGTGAAAAGCCTTCCAAGAAGAGTGGAGGCTCTTACAGCAGCAAAAGGGGGGGGGCAAATCCATTAGTACCCATTATTTTGGAATGAGACGTTGGACGAGCAGGTGCCCACATACTTTTGGCCAGATGTGGTGTATATATTTGGTTAATTTGTAACGTTTCATTGTAAATAATATGCTATTGCTATTACTGGTGCTTCAAAGTACGAAATAACTATATAAGGGCAAGGTGAGAGGTTAAGCTGGACATTCACTCATTTTGGTGCTTATTACGCAAGGATTAACAAAGTAGCTCATTTGATGGTGGCGTACTTGCCTCCAAGTTGTCAAATAAGGTCTGATTTTCCTCTGAGATAGATCTGAGTAAAACGATCTATGCCAGAACCTCTGCCGTTATTATGACCTAAACAGCCCAAAGATCCATAAACTGACCCTTTCATCAAAGTGCATCTCAAGTTATGTTCAGATATTGTGACATGAATGGGATTTATTTTGTGCATTTCCTTTCTTACCATGCATGAAGACTCGTGTGATGATATTAAGGGGACTTCCTGTTGATGTGATGTTGACTTGTTTAGGTTGAGTGTATCAACATTTTTTAGACATATCATCACTTGTGAAGCACAATGTGGGAATATTAGTGACAGAGAATTATAAGTTAGACATTATGAATGCTTATACAGCATCACATGATGAGATGTCCATTCCCTCATTATGTCCACGTGTTGCTGCACAGTCAGTGCGTGACCTTCTCCCCTCGATCACCTCATTCTTCCATAAGACTTGACTTTGGGTACATTGCTGTTGTTCTTTATAGGCCACAGTTATTCCCATCTTTACACGAGTCGGCCATTGAAAGTTTGGCCAAGTCCTTCACGGACCAGCTGGCCCAGCCAGCTAAGTAGTTAGAGCAGGAATTTTAAGTAAGAATAGCAGGAATCTTTTATGTTCACTGACTCATGCTGGCAGAAAGGATGCCAAGTTTAACATCCATCTGAGGGACGGCATATACATTGATGAATCACCCTGCCTGTGAAACGTCAGGATGACAGTTTCGAGCTGGCGGGATGAGAGTTTCGATTCAAACCCAGGTGGGACAGGTGCGCAGGTAAATTTGCATACCTCTAAACTATCCTGAAAAAGTAAAATAAAACAAGACATTTTGTATATGCTATTTTATATTAATGCATATCATGACAGGTCGAATTTATGCACTGCAAATAATAGGCCAATGCTGTCTGTCTGTCTGTTTGTCCGACCTTAAAATATGGAAATGCTCTTTGAAGAGAAAAAAATTATGAAGTAAAAGTTGCTTCGAGTGAATCCAAACTGACGGGGAAACTATAATTTTTTTCAATCAGACAAAAAAAAGATTGAACCAATCACGGGCAGTGTATAAGCAACAGACTGCTGCCTCGATTGCTACCCCCAAATTTTTTTTCTTTGCTGTTTAAAACTATATAACCTCCCATATTTGAGCTCTTTCAAACAACGCAAGAATAAAAGTCTTCCTTTAAAAAACAAGCTTGAATGAGCTAAGATCCTCATCCTCTTAATGATGACGTCATAAAAACGAATATGACGTCATTGTGATGTATCAGGTTTGGGATAAATTATCTGTGCTAATGCCCGGCTTGATTCCCACAAACAAAATTCAAACAGCTTGCTTAGTTTTGGAGATAATGGTATAGGCGATTTCCATTAGCGGCGATATTATGATGTCAACTTTTTCTCCAGGAAGAATTTCCAAAATCGGAGATGGTTCCTGCCTGCGCGTGGGCTTTCTGCATATACATGGCAAGTTTCACGAAGATCCGATGAAAACTCTGGGTTGTGAAACAAAAAATGTCAAAAAATAGGAATGACGTCATAAAAATTGATAAGACATCATAGTGATGCATCATATGTGCGGTAATTCATCTCTGCTAATGCCCTGTTCGATTCCCGCAAACAGAATTCAAAAAGCTTGCCTCGTTTCAGAGATAATTTTTTCGGCGATTTCCATTAGCGGAGATATTTTGACGTCATAACTTTATTTTCTAGGAGGAATTTTCAAAATCGAAGATGGTTACTGTCTGCGCAGGGTAATTTTACATATATACGCCAAGTTTCAGGAAGTTTCGATGAAAACTGTCGGCTGTGAAACAAAAAAGTCCACAAGAACAACAAAGTGAGTAAGACTTAGAGATCCTCCACGAGGATCTAAAAATTGATATGGTATTTTTACCACGATCTTCTGTTAGTGGTTCATAACAAGAGTAATACTTGAGATGAATCAAGATTATACACTCCCAATGATCAGGTACAAAAGGAGCAGACAGAGGTGAGACAGAGAGATGGGGCTGGAGAGATAATAAAGGGTCAGGGGGTGACATGAGGTGATAAGCTACCCTCTTGAAGTTCAGTAGGATGAAATGGTAAGGGACTGAGACAAGGAGGTAGTAATTGAGAAAGGAGGGGGAAAAAAAAGAAAAAAAGAGTAAATTGTTTTTTCCTTTGAACGCAATTATCAAGAATGGCCTGGCAGTGCCGTGGTGATGGCTGTACTGTGCACAGTTCTAACCTCGACCAAGCTGAGTAAGGAGGCTATTCCTGTATTGACAATGATGGAATGACAATAAATGCGAGTGAAACCCTTTCAACCCAGGAAGGACATTGTGTAAGCTTTCTTCATGGTTCACATCACAGTTTCTGGAGTAAAAAGATTTCAGAAGCATCACACCAAAGCAAATCCTTTCAAATCTTAGCTCATTCACTCAGATCCAGTTCATCATGCATCGTTCCCCTCTTTGCACATTATACCTGGTGTATTTTTTGTTGTAATTAAGTTGTATACCATCGATATTTTCAAAAATAGTAAAGTACGTATATAATTTATCCGTTTGATCGACCTCAGGAGTATTTTGTTTGTATTTCTTGTTCCACTTGCCTGGTGTCTGATAAATTTCTGCAGCCAGATCGAGGTGAGATTTGAAGCGAAAATCTTGAATCAACAATTGACAAGGTAAATTCTTATTATGGAAAACGATGAGTGACATATTACATCTCTCTATAATGGAGCAGACGTGTACATGGCTGTATATAAATATATATGTATATATACCATATATGTATATATTTACAGTCATGCGTCACTTAGGCCTAAGTCACATTTGCTCTATGGCTCGGATACGGCGGCCGTACCCCCCCTAAATTGAAAGAAACGTGTGGCGGCCGCAGAGTTTCTGAGGTGGCCTCAGGGTGGCCCTACGCCATATGGCTATCTTTTACAGGAATAGGGGTTGCCATAGAATTATAGCGCGGAGTTATAACTTTTTTCATTTCTATGTTGGCCAGAGCAATTCGACAAGCCGTAGCCATGATGTAGATGTGTTCCACGTCGACCGTACGTAGGGAGTATGGTGGGCTTGCGTTATTCGTGCGGCTGCCGTAGGCTCTTATCAATGAAAAATAAATTTTGCCAACCCCCAAAAAATTACAGCGGCCGCACTATTTCCACGGTCGCCGTAGGGTAGTCCTAAGGCGTCCCTGTGTTCAACGTACGGTGGCCTTGCGGTCTGTGTGACTACCTGCGGGCAACGCAGGGTCGACGCACTGTTCCCCTACGCACGCCGTGCGTCCTACGTATGGCCTCCGTGGCAGTCTGCGTCGACCGTGCGTCCAACGTGTGCTACCGCTAGAGATCGGAGTGTAGGTGTTTGCCTATACGTACTCCAAACTGGTATATTCAGTTATATATATTATAGTTATAGTATATTCAGTTATATATACTGGTATATTCCAAACTGTTATATTTTTATTTCAGTAAAAAAAGAACTGGTATATATACCCACTCGTTACCGTCCGTCTGGCCGCACGTTCGCCTTCGGGCCCCCCTGCGGTCGCCTTGCGGGCATCTTGAGGCTATCTTGTATCTGCCTTGAAAATTCTATGGCCGCCGCAGTGATGCCCTAAGGTCACCGTGCGACATCAAATAAAAGACCATACGGCACCCCCACGTTTTCGGTCTCCACGATTTCTAAATACCCCGTGCGGCTCTCCAAAAAATAAAAACATATGTGACTGCTACATTGTGTGACCGTGGAAATACTGCGGCCGCCCTATAATTGCTAATGGCCGTAGATTTTGTAGACCCTACGGCCGCCGTGCCAAATGTGACTTAGGCCTTAATGACGAGGATACATTCTGAGAAATGCGTTGTTAAGCAATTTCGTCGTTGTGCGAAGTCGGGTACAGCCTTTTCTTTCAACATCACAAACAAACTTTTTGCTTTGGCCGTGATCGTCATGGTGCTGAGAGGGATACGCTTCTGTGTCTGGTCTTCAATCCAGGTCATTAGAAGTTTCTCCATATCTGACATAGGCCATTCTCGAATTTTTGTTCGTCTCGTTGCTTTCAATGAAGCAGATCCTTTAACAGCTTCACTTTGTTCTTGTTCTTCAAGATCGTAGCTATGGTGGAATGGGTGCTGCCGGCATAACACGGCATACTGTTTTGCAGTACACTTTTTTTTATAAGTAGAAAGGGTATACTCTAAAATAATGATAAAAAGTACAGTATAGTAAATACATTAACCAGTAACATAGTTGTTTATTATCATTATCAAGTATTATGTACTGCACATAATTGCATGTGCTATACTGTACTTTCATATGACTGGCAGCGCAATAGGTTTGTTTACACCAGCATCACCACAAACACGCGAGTAATGCGTTGCACTACGACGTCAAGGGGCTGTCACACCTTGATGTTTTAGCCAGCGTATGGTAAGGTCTCAAAATGTATGTAAAACGCTGGCGTACGCTGAACTATTGATGTTTTTTAAGTTTTGGGCGTATAATAACGTGTTGGGCGTGTGCATAACGTATTAGTAACGTACACAGAACGTTTTAATCACATATAGATAACTTATACCAACGAATGCTGAGCGTGTTGTCGGCATTCACAACCTATGCCCAACGATAGACTAACTTATGCATAGCGCGGCAGCATATCGCCGACGATCACATGTCGTAAGCTATTCATAGGCTGCGGCTCGACGATTCAAATCATAACCGCACTAGACATCGAAGTGTGAAGCCGCTGTCACACCTTAACGTTTTAGCCAGCGTATGCCGACGTAAGAAAAATTTGCCGAACCAAGCTGGGACAAGTCGAATACGTTATGGGTAAGTTTTGTATACGTTAATAGCACGCTGGCATACGTCGTAGTATGCTGGCATACGTCATTGTACGCCGAGTACATCGAGAAATTTTCAGCATGTTGAAAATTTCTCGACGTATGACACATGTTCCGCATACGCTGGCATAAGTTGTAGGCACGTTACGCGATCGTTGACACACGTCGACAGACGTTACTCATAAGTCGAAACACATCGAGGTAATGGTTAGCGTCAGTGTTCCAGACTCCCTGTTTTTTTTTTTCTTCGGTATGACGGTGATGTTGACACTTCGATTTCTAGTGCGGTTATGATTTAAATCGTTGAGCGGCAGCCTATTAATTATATTGTGACGTCCACGGGACTTGAACAGTCCCGCCAACGTAGAATGAGCCGAAACGATGGAGGCGATTTATTTTTTATAACCCAAACATGGCGGTTCTAATCGCTCTACCGCAAACGGGATGAGGAAGGTGGCACGAGTCACTTTTCACTGAGTTGATGATGTTTATTCTTTTTACTATTGACCAGAAATAACAAGACTCGGCAGGAAGAGGGATCCGGGGCGATTCGACGGGATGGTGTGGAATCGGGCGTGGGAAAAAACACAGACAATTCCAATGAATATACAGATCTCAATCCCTCTAAGGCGCCAAGCAGACACACACACACACACACACACACACACACACACACACACACACACACACACACACACACACACACAACGTAGCTATCTCTGGTGGTCAGGCTGGACCGTGGTGTGGACGCAACTGTCCCTGGATCGGCGCTTGCTCTCGCCGGGGGGGGGGGGGGGCAGGAGAAACCGTGGTGCTGTCGACCTCCTGGTCCTGGCCCAAGTCTGCCCACAGCCGCCAGGGAACCAGCTCCCGCGCCAAGCCGCGAGCAGGAGAGGGAGGCAGGTCCACCCGCCGCCCGACCCCGTATTCCGAGTCAGCAGAACCCTAGAGCCAACCAAAGCGAGGCACGAGGCTCGGCAAGGCTCCCAGGCACGATCAAGAGCACGATCCACTCAGCACAGCAACCAGGACGCTCTCTGCCGCCACAGGGCACCACACCAAAAAAACCACGATCTTCTGGTTGTAATCTTCTTCTTCCTCCTTTTCGACCCCGAACAGAACCTTTTTATCCTTCTGCCCTCGTCACCTCCAATCGAGCCGTTTATTGGCCCACTGCCGTCGCCTTCTGCCAATCGTGATCACGGGGCGGAGCCATCCGCTGCTCTGTCCTGTGACGTCACGGCCAGTCTTCAGAGAATACCTAAAGGGGTTTACGCAGACACACTTACCCTATCCCGTGTCCCTATCTAATTACGTGACATTTATCATTTCCCCCTTGAAGAAATGAACATTTACTAGACAACTTATCACCACTGAATTACTACTTATTACATCGAGATCCTGGTAAACTCGAACAGCATGGCATACCTAATTAAACATCCTAATTACCCTTTGAATGCATACCCCCCCCCCTCAAACGTAACAATATTATATTATAACCGCACTAGAAATCGAAATGTCAACATCACCGTCATACCGAAGAAAAGAAAAGAAAAAACCAGGGAGTCAGGAACACTGACGCTAACCATTACCTTGATGTGTTTCGACTTATGAGTAACGTACAAGTAATGTGTATCGACGTGTGTCAACGATCGCGTAACGTGCCTACAACACGTTACTCATAGGTTAGAAATAAGTTTCGGGTACGCTAAACATTACCTCGACGTGTTTCGACTTATGTGTAACTTACAAGTAACGTGTGTCGACGTGTGTCAACGATCGCGTAACGTGCCTACAACTTATGGCCAGCGTTATGCGGAACGTGTGAGTCATACGCTGGTATACGTTGAAAAATTTCAAGCATGGAAAATTTGTCTAACACCTCAGCGTACAAAGACGTATGCCAGCATACTACGAAAAAAAAGCCAGCGTACTACGACGAATGCCAGCGTGCTCTTAATGTATACAAACTCACCCATAATGTATTTGATGTGTGCCAGCATTTTAGCCAAATTTTGCACACTTCAGGCATACGCTGGCTAAATCTTCAAGGTGTGACAGGGCCTTTACGTTGGCTATGACATCACTAGGAGATAGGAATTTTTCAGCTCCATTATAATCCTATGGGACCACCGTCGTATATGCGGTCCGTCGTTGACCGAAATGTCGTAATGCAGAAACATATATATATATATATATATATATATATATATATATATACTGTATATCTATCTACATATATATATATATATATATATATATATATATATATATATATATATATATATATATATATATACTGTATATCTATCTACATATATATATATATACATATATATATATATATATATATATATATATATATACTGTATATCTATCTATCTATATATATATATATATATATATATATATATATATATATATATGTATATATATATATATATATATATATATATATATATATATAAATATTCTATACAATATCTGAAATAGCACCATCTTTGGTGACAGCCGGTATTGCACATCATATTCCTTTTCTTCACCATATAATGGAACCTTTTCAAAATTATTACATGAAGTATGGAATTTTGTGATTCATAAATGTTCTTTCAAAAATGACAAAAGTTATAAAGTGCATTTCCAAGAATGGGCTGCAGCACATTGCCCAATGAAGGTGGGCCAAGAACGGTACTTCTGCCTTAAATGCCCGCTTATACATTTATAAAGGGAATTTTTTGGAAACTTTTCTCTTCCTGCTTATGCCCCATACATCCCACTTCCCACCTTTCATATCATTCCTTATAATCACGATTTTATTCCCATTTTCTTCCTCTCCGATTCTCACACCCTCTCTACCTTTCTCCCGAATCTTCCACCTCTCAAAAAGTTTGATTGTCAACAAACACATTTCCATGAAAAATGAATGTATTTTTGCTATTACACACAACAAATGTGTTACACACAAGACAAAAACAAAACACTTGAAGAGGTTAAGTCACTCAAACTTTTGGGCCTCACCAAATATTACATCCTCACAATTATATTCCCAGCAAAGTCATGATATTTTATGGGCAGATCATGTTTCCAAGATGACCTCGAAAGCCAGCTGCCAAAAGGCCATTCTCTGTCATGCAAGGTCTTTCCTTGGCCAGTCTGAACTTTTGACAATGTACAAGGCCTTCGTTCGCTGCTTGATGGAGTACTTATCTCCCTTTTGGGCATGTGCCCTTGCCTCACATCATGCCCTTCTTGATGCCATGGAAAACAAGGCCCTGAAAATCATTGGGATGTCCTGTGATGAAGCTGAGTATCTAGGCATGTTATTTTTGCATCACAGACAGGTTGGTGGCCTCTGTATTCTACCGCCTCCTTTTTGGTCTTGCACCCTCTCCCCTCTCTTGGCTCTGTCCATCCCAGGTTTCTGCAGAGTGCACATAGTCTTCCAATAACCATCTTCTTGTAAAATGCCCAAAATCCAGGCTCAATGCGAATCTCCACTCATTTGTTCCTCTTATCTCGCCTGTGGAACCAACTTCCACAGTCTGTTCAGTCCTATTCTTCCCTCCAGGACTTCAAGACAGCTGTTCACCACTACCTCATCCATACTCATCATCTTTTCTATCCCAAGTAACCCCGTTTCCAAGTGCTCCATTTTTCCAGGTTATTGTGATTTTTTTTTCTCCCCTCTCCCTCACCTCTTTTCGTTTGTTAGTTATTGGTTGGTTTGTATCTTTTCTGTTTCTACCCTGTCTTTCCCTTCCTCTTCTTGCTGTGTTTCATTCAGCATGTGTGCAGCTTGTTCTCCCCCACACATCCCTCTGCCCCTCCCCTTGATCTCACTGTCACTTCTATTCTGCTTTTGGTGTTTCCCCCTTTCAATTTTGTTTCTTTCCATTCTGCTCGAGCTCTTCCATGAGCCTCAATCATGTATATGAAGAAAAACCCTTGTATTATTATTAAGCAATGAATTGATAAAATAGAAATAAACATACCAAAATGGTACCAGTTGACGGTAGGTGCCGGGTTTCCACTGATCTTGCAGTCAAAACGAGCTGGACGGCCCTCAACCACCTCGAGCTCCTCCAGCCGCTTGGTAAATAGAGGAGTCTCAGATGGCAGCACTGTCAGCTGAGCACTGCTCGTCACCTCGTCTGCAATGTCAATCACATTCACAGCATCCATTACTGCTCCCGACGTGATCTTAATGTCACTGTGGCAACAATGAACCCTGTCCACACTGCAAAACACCTGCTTAAAACTTCCCTGCTGTATACAAGTGCATGTTAGTAGATATTAAATGAGAATAGGCTAAATACAATGCAAGTACTGTACGTTAATTGAAATGAGGAGCTGAAATAATCAATGCCTCTTCTATTGTGGAAAAGCATTTGGACCAGCATCTCCATTTTTAGCTTATCAGGAAATGGAATTCCAGATAAGATATTGTCATCATGCAACATCCGTCTGTCCATCCGTCTCCTATTTTGACTTCTCTGGCCAAACCACTGGGCTAATCCGGCTGAAATTTGGCAGCAACATTCCGCTCCTGACTGGGAACGGGGATCATAAAGGTCATTCTGGTCACGTGACTTTGTCGGTCAAAAAGGCGGACTTAGTAAATTCCATCAAAAATCTTTTCTCTTAAATTGTGAAGGCCATGCCGATCACGTGACCGGATCGATAACAGCAAGTGCCTTGATCATTCATGCCATCTCAAATGGTCATCATGTAAATTCCTTCAAAAATCTTCTTCTCCAGACCCACCTGTCAGAACGCCACCAAATATGGGTGGCAACATTAGGACAGGGTTGTGATGGTAAATTGCGGAGGTCATGCCAATCATGTGACCGGAAGTGTGTCAAAATGGCGGACGCGTCAATTCCTTCAAAAATCTTCTCCTTATCCACAAGTCAGAATGTTACCAAATTTGGGTTACAACATGAGGGCAGGGTCATGATCTTAAATTGCGGAGGTCATGCCGATCACACGACTGGAAGTGCATCAAAATTGTGGACTTCAGTAAATAGTTGGAAAATCGTGTAAATTCCTTCAAAAATCTTCTTCTCCAGACCCACCAGTCAGAATGCTACCAAATATGGGTTACAACATTAGTAGTGGGGCAACTTAGCTAAATATAACATAACAATTGTGCATTTTGTGAGGAAAGCACCAAATTTGGCACACGAGTAGCCTATCATATTATGAACATATTTGGATATTGGGCCATCTCAAATTCAGCGGCTGATGGCTGTGGCAGCCATTTTCCACTGTCATCAAAAATTTTGAGATGGCCCAATATCCAAATCTGTTCATAATATGATAGGCTACGAGTGTGCCAAATTTGGTGCTTTCCTCACAAAATGCACAATTGTTATGCTAAGTTGCCCCACCATAGGCCAGGGTCCAGATACGCTGCAGATCCAGTGGTCCTATTTCTCAATACACCAGATTATGAACCCATTATTCCTGCTGCATACAAAAAGAAAATCTGTGATCATGGCCATCTAATTATTATGCAAGTGCTGTACTGGGGGAGGAATAAGGAGGAGAGAAAAAGAATGACAAAAGAAAGGAAAGGGGGACAGGTTAGAAATGGAAGGGCAGGGGAGATAGAGAAAAGGGAAGACAATACAAAAGGAGGGTGGGAAGAGATAAACGTGAGGAGAGAAGAGGAAAGAGGAATACATGAGGCACATGGGCACGGTGGACGAGTAATGGAGAGGATGATGGACTGGCATTCCGAAGTTTAAACATGGATTCAAATCCCGCTGAAATTATCAGTAAAGATTTGTAGTTTTAAGCTATCTGGAACTAAAAGAGTTTCAGGAGAATTACTTTGTTGCTATTCGATTATATTGGTAAGAAACAATTAAGCTAGTTCATTGACTACTTTCATGGTGGTGGTGATCTGCCTGCCCTTCCTGTCATTGTCAAAATGTGGTGCAAACTTCCCACTTGTTGCTGCAGACAATTTAATTGTTGAAATGGGTGTTCATGCTATGTAGCAGGGGTTTCAGAAACTTATCTGATGAAGGGTTGAATACATATCCAGGGAAATTGAACACATTTCCAAAGCATTTGGTATACTGAGTAATCAGTGGACACGGTTCATGCAATGAACCCAAGATTATTTTGCCACGCATGGTGCTGGGGTCTGTTTCAACAAAGTTCCGAAACGAAAGGCATATTGTAACCTGTGAGTTGGTTACAAGAAAAAGCTACTGACAGAATCTGTGTTATTAGGCTGTCAAGTTTCAACTCGGTCGGAAGAAAACTCTCCACTCAATTCATCAGGAATCTAATTGAAGTATTACATTTAGAAACTACAAATATCAGTCAGACATTGCATACCCTCACCAGGAATTGTTTTGAGTGGTGTTTGGGTGCTGGTGTGTTTGTGTTTGTGTGGTGACGTGCAGATGATGCACTGATGACCTAGGTTTATGTTCCTACAGGGAACAAACAGTTTTATTGCATAAGATTCACATTCCAATCGTACGTATTTTATAGATGCACTTATTTTACTGATGTAGGCGTATATTTTTATGATATACTTTATAGATGCACTCATGTTCTTATTCCACGGACTTTATAGATGTGCTCACATTCTTAATACACGTACTTTATCGACATAGTCATATTCTAATAGTACATACTTGGTGGTGGTCACATGGCAGCTTAGCTGCCAGGGTAGCTATCATTTCTTGAAGCGCCACTGTGTCGCTGATGCAGTGCCACTCTACCAGTACACACACTGCAACTGGTACTCATTTCGCCGACCTCGGAAGGATGACAGGCTGAGTCAACCCCTGGTGTATTAATTCAGCGGCCAACGGGGCTTGAACTCAGGACCCTAGGATCCCAAGCCACCACCCTAACCACTGAGCCAACACCAGGCTAGTACGTACTTTATAGACATTCTTAAGAAACATACTGTTATGTCCAGGGGGGGTTTGGCCCCCAACTTCTCCCATGGAGGCTTACAGCCGAGACTTGGAAATTAATGCGCGCGCGGGAAAGAAATGGCGGTTAAGAACCGAGACACATGGGTTGCACTTGACCCAAAACAGTCACATGGGCACAAGCAAATGAAATAGAACAAATAATAATTTAATAACAGTAATCAAATATGTTAGGGTGGTGGGCTAGGGATCCAAGGATCCTGAGTTTAAATCCCACTCAGCTGTTGAATTAATACCAGGTGGGGTTGACTCTGCCTGTCATCCTTCCGAGGTCGACAAAATGAGTGCCAGCTTGCTGGTATCCTGCGTCGGAGTGGCGTCCCGTCCAGAATTGTGCCCAATAGCCAAGCAGACTGCTTCAGCAGCACCAACACTCTGTATAGAGTACGGTCCCAATGGATGGATGAATGGAATCAAATATTTACAATGACAATAATTCAAATAATAATAATGAAAGAAAAATGCCAGGTAAACTAAATCTAAATCTAATTGAGGCACCCCCACGCAGACTTAAATACAGACAAGGGAACAGAATAATAATAAAAGAAAAATCCCTCCTTAATGCCAGCACTTAGCTTTGTCCAGAGATGGTCTTTATGGAATGTGGAATCGAGACGCTTCGTCGTGCACGTGAAAACGCGCCCTCAAAAATAGCGCTTGGTCGCTCTCTCGCAGTGGGACGAACATACGTCAGGCAATTCGTGAGCGGGATTCAACACCAAGGCTGAGAGACCCTGTGCAGCTCTCTTGTGCATTGATCGTCCTCATCAACCCGCTGCTTTTCAGAATGGCTGCCATCCCCTTCGGTACATACACGAGACTCGGAATCCGTTCCTTATGACCCAACCAAGAGCCAATGGCCAGCGTCTTGCTTCACCACACGAGCCAAATTCGCCTCAGCACGAATACGATAATCGTGCCATCGTCTTCATGCATCGAAGGAAAGCCATTTCATCATGCCCTGATCATTCATGCCATCTCAAAGCTACATTCTCGTCTCTCGACGGCATGCGTCCTTTACTCTGCACTCAGCCCCTCTTCACATTGACCTCGTGCATGCGCTCCCAATCTCTTGCGTTGATCGCGCAACCAACCCTTCCTCTTCGACGTCACCTGAACCAAACTCCTCCTCCGGAGCGTGGCCTGCTCGCACGAAACCCGGGAAGGTGAGGCCTCTGCCCCCTCGGCATGTTTTGCTTGTTTGTTGTTATCGCCGTTGGTATAAAAACGTAACTCCTTCATGGCTTGTAAATGCAAAAACGTAGGAATAAGTCACAGGGAAACAATCACAACCTGGGAGACCTTATCCTTAATCCCTATCTAATTAACACTGCACCACTCCCCGTGTGGTGACACGTCACATTTAAGCTCACAGTTTCCCAACTTATTTACATCGAGATGGCTCCTACACATCCATGGGCCAAGCAACTCTATTCAATCCTAACTTGTCTTTGAAATTCCTCAATATACCCCACAAACATAACAATACTTTTTGATGTGCTCGTGTTCTTAATGCACATACGTCATCAACATACTCGCATTATAATAGTACGTACTTTATAGACATGCTAGCATTCTTAATACACGTACTTTATCGATGAGCTAGCATTCTTAATACACATACTCGTATTGTAATAGTACGTACTTTCATTCTAATTATTGTACATGCTTAAAAGAGATTTGCCGTTGAAAAAAGATAACATATAATACTGGTTTCCACCAAGTGGTGTTTGTGGCCAACGTAATGCACATTATGTGCAGACAGACAGACCGACAAACAAACGGACCCAAATACAATCACTACCTCCGGCAAAGTCGGGTGACAAGGCAGAAACGGAACCATTGCTAATGAAATGAAGATGGGCAGGATGGTTTTGAAAAAGGTTTGTTGATTAATCCTCATGTCCCTCGTTGGTTATAATTTAACTTTTTGTTAAAAACAGGGATTTTTGACTCGTTGAAAGTTTGTGCACTTACCACATGCAGGACATATGCAGTCGAGCTGTTTAGCATCAAAAGTAGGCAATATCGTTACACGAGTGACAAAAACACCATCATTTTTTTTGTGAGTAGCTATGGGTGTACAGATGTAAAAAATTTCCAGCACCACAAGAAAAAAAAATCTCTCTCTCTCTCTCTCTCTCTCTCTCTCTCTCTCTCTCTCTCTCTCTCTCTCTCTCTCTCTCTCTCTCTCTCTCTCTCTCTCTCTCTCTCTCTCTCTCTCTCTCTCTCTCTCTCTCTCTCTCTCTCTCTCTCTCTCTCTCTCTCTCTCTCTCTCTCTCTCTCTCTCTCTCTCTCTCTCTCTCTCTCTCTCTCTCTCTCTCTCTCTCTCTCTCTCTCTCTCTCTCTCTCTCTCTCTCTCTCTCTCTCTCTCTCTCTCTCTCTCTCTCTCTCTCTCTCTCTCTCTCTCTCTCTCTCTCTCTCTCTCTCTCTCTCTCTCTCTCTCTCTCTCTCTCTCTCTCTCTCTCTCTCTCTCTCTCTCTCTCTCTCTCTCTCTCTCTCTCTCTCTCTCTCTCTCTCTCTCTCTCTCTCTCTCTCTCTCTCTCTCTCTCTCTCTCTCTCTCTCTCTCTATATATATATATATATATATATATATAGTATATATAATTGGGCCACGATATTGGCATAAAATCCACTGATATCAAAGATGGCCGCCACACGCAGATATTTACAAGTCACCGAATTCTCAGGTTTCTGTTATTATTTAAGATAGAATCTTGTGTAATATATTGTTCCATATATTTTGAGGCACGAGAAATTCATTGGAATCATTATTGTTGACCAAAAATGTATAGAAAATTGTTTATGGTTATATCTTGTAAAAACATCACCATGAAATATGCGATAATTAAACTTTCAACACTTGACCACCATTTATATTTTCTTTGTGAGATCCCTCTCTGATGCTTTCATGAAAGTAAAACAGAGTGCCGACAAATTAACAATCGATAAATATATTTTCTCACTTATCTTGAGTAAATTTGGAAAGCGACGTCTGGCAATCATCATTTGAGTAACGCATCAATAAACTAGAAGGGCACTCGGTAGAGTGCATACCTCCGCCATGCAATGCCTGATCCACGAGAACATATTGGGCCCAATACAATTTTGAAATATCAATCTATATATTCGTTTAGCCCTATCTCTCAATGGTGAAGAATCACTTTTAAAAATATCAGATCCAGATCCGGATTCGGATCTTCACCAAAATTGTATCAATTCTTCCTTGTCACACACCCGTGTCCACCAAGTTTTGTCCAAATCCGTCCACAACATTTTGAGATATCGTGTTATATTTTAGTTTAGCCCTATCTCAATGGTGAATAATCACTTAAAAAATTCTCATAGCCGGATCAGAATCTAGATCTTCAGCAAAATCTAATCAGTTCATCCTTGTCACATACGCAACCTGTCCACTAAGTTTTGTCGGAATCCGTCAATAATGTTTTGAGATGTCCTGCTCACAGGAAGACAGACAAATAGGAGTGAGTACATAACCTCCATCCACCTTTGCTGGTGGAGGTAATAATGTACAATGGGAAGGACACTGATGCTCTCAATGAATTGAGATATGAATTTGTTTCAACATCATATGATGTTGTCCGACCAGAAATTATACCACGACTGAACGAGCAGTGCATTTCCATTGCCTTCACGTTTACATGAGTCTTGTGCGCTGGAATAACTCAACTAGTCTGTGTGCTGAGGCTGAAAACTTCAGAAAGGGATAGTAGTTTAAGTTATGGTGGATAAAGATCCAGCTCCATCTGACATTCCAACTGTTCTCTCTTCTTCTTTTAATGGCCATTATTACCCACCTTTTCTAGTGGGGTCAGCTGGGGGAAGATTGGCCCGAGTCTTCACGAACCGGCTGGCCAGGCCTGATGTCCGACTAGTTATGGCAGTAATTTGGAATTTGTTCATGGTGCCAGCGATAGCTCACCTATTCTTCACGAAGGACACCGTGTAATCTTCAACGTCCACCAACGAATGCTGGCAGATGGGGCACCCATTTAACGTCCATCCGAGGGACAGCACACACATTGATGAATCACCCTACCTGTGAAACAGCGGATTGACAGTTTATATCTGGGTCGGGAATCAAACCCAGGCTAGACAGCTTTGGGATGAGTGTGAATACCTCGAGTACATTCTGCCAGCCCCCCGACATGCCAACTGTTATTTGCTGCAGATGGAAGAAGTTTTGCACTTCCACGTGTTCAATGTTCATGTCTAAAAAAAATGGATTGAGCTACATGGCAGCCTGCTATCACTGCCATGGCGAGAACTGTGAAAACAAAGAAGTCAGTCTTTCCCAGGAATAAAAAGATGTCGACAGAAATATTTTTGACATCTTTGGCGTTTTGAAGTTTCTTGTATCACATGTAACCCCGTGATTTATGGCGCATGTCGTTCTTATTCAATTGTATTTCATAAAATTATATTACATAAGATATGCTATGACGTCACTGTGTTACCGCGGATAACCTTGAAAATGTGATTTATGATGGATACACATTTCTATCAGTTTGTAATACATTCTTATGCTCGAAATAGCTTCATTTCTCTGTAAAATGCAAGTTAAAAACCCATTACATTCTGTAACTCATCGATTTATGATGTCAGAATTTATCAGGTTTTCTATATGTTATTCGGGATGGTTTCCTCATGCTCTGTAGCGGTTTTCAGCTTGGTTCCTATTATTATTTGTTTGAGTGACAGCAATTGGTTGCATGTGATTAACCAAGATCTCTATTTACAACCATTTTAGGACTTGCTGCCCCAACTAACCCATTCAGCTGTTGAATTAATACCAGGTGGGGTTGACTCTGCCTGTCATCCTTCCGAGGTCGGCAAAAATGAGTGCCAGCATGCGAGTATCCTGTGTCGGAGTGGCGACCCGTCCAGGATTGTGCCCAAAAGCCAAGGAGACCGCTTCGGCAGCACCAACGCTCTGAACAGAGGATGATGGATGGATGCCCCAACTAAACACCCAACTTCTTGGAAGACCTGCATCACCAAATTGGGCAATTGTGTGCATTTCAGATGATTCGCCGACTTCCTTCACCCGGTGACAATACTGGCTACTATCTTGTTTTACCAAGAATGCCTTGCCCAGTAGTAATGTCACTTCCTGTGAAATTTGCTCAGTGCAGACAATATTGATGCACAAAATATTAGGATTTAATTACATGTTTCCCATGTTCTACGACATAAAGTCCGTGTCAATGTTGAAATGCCCCGGTAATTCTGCTTGTTTGCACAAATTGATGATTCGTGTTGATAGTCTAACTCGCTCAATGAAAACACTTCCGTTACTACCCCACACAGCTTGCCAAATGATAGAAAAGGAATGCCATTCAACAGATAAGTGGACGACATCAGCTTGAATGTGCCCCCATCCTGTCAATCTCGGAAGCTAAGCAGAGTCGAGCCCACGAGCCCAGTTTGTACTAGGATGAGAGACTTCCATGGAAGGCTGTGTGTTGTCAGCTGTCTTGTTAAAGATTTGTTTCCCTTTCGAGTTGAATATGGTATCTTGTTAAAATATTCGACTTCTCTTTAATCTGTACCCTGGATAAATTCACAGCCTCAGACATCAAAATGGATATGCATGTTCATCGCTGTATAATTTAAGGGCTGTGGATTTGAAGTTCGATTGGGATAATGTAGTAACGATGAAGTTAGTACCGGGATGATAAATAAATTGATATATTGAGTTGATGCGATGTGCACGCAACACAGGCAGCATTATGGGCCGAGTGGCCTCTTGCTGTTGTATGTATCCTTATATGATCCCTTCTATATATATCCTTTGCATCAGTCATGGTGGGTGTGCACCGAGGAGGAAATTAGTGGTCGTAGTCAACTGCAGCACATCTCATCATTACTTTTAAACCCAAATATGAGTTAATGTAGAATGTTTGTTCATCATGACAACATTTCTCTGTCGTCTTAGCTTTTTAAAATCTGTCCATTGGTTTGGGTTATTATCCACATCAGTTATGATCGGTAGAGCTAATGCGAGCAGACAGGATACCCATTTGCAGTATTAAGCTCGATACACATGAATAAATTATTTTGTACAGCAGTGGTGCTCTAGACATATATATATATATATATATATATATATATATATATATATATATATATATATATATATATATATATATATATATATATATATATCAGAAAATGGTTCATACAATTCAAATGTTCTGAAGAAACATTCAGCTTTTTGAGCCATATAATTATTACGCATACACTGTGAGGGTGCTGTGGCTGGGGGGGGGAGGGTTGGGGGAGATATATTGATTGACAAAGGGAAGAAAAGGAAGAGTGATAAAAGAGAGAAAATAGGTTAAGGGAGTGTGGGAGTAGAGAGGAGTTAATGAAATTTAGGAGATACGAGTAAAGAGTGGGAAGGGAAGAGTCATACAGATAGAATAACAGGGGGAAGGGGGTGGTAGAAATTCTACCATATTTGATAATAGCTCACCAGATTTGATGGTGTAATGGTTAGAGAGTCTGTTCTATAAGTCTGAGATGTTAAGGTTCAAACCCCAGCCAAGTCATACCACAATGCTTTTAAAAATGGGATGTGCTGCTTCCTTGCTTGATGCTCAAAATTTAAAAGGATTCAGTATGGATGAACAACCATTTCACAAACTTACAGAGAGACTTTTCATTTTTCGAAAAATCAGCGATTGTAACGACTAATACTACTACTACTACTACCGAAATGCTTCGGACAAGAATTTGGAATTTGTTCTGGGTGCTGGTGATAACTGACCTACTCTTCAGGGATCTTTAACGTCCAGTAGCTAATGCAAGCAGCCAGAAGACCCAGCTTAATGTCCATCCGAGGGACAGTGCACTTTGTGACGTGACGTCCTGCCTGTGGAACACCAATCCGACAGTTTATAACAATGTCGGTAACTAAACATAAAGTAAGTGCACTTCGTCTGGACCATCAGTCAAAACTGGCTCATGCAAGTAAAATTAATATTCCTTTCATATCATAAGTGCCTAAGACTGGATGAAACACTTGTATTGTCGGGAAGGATGAATCCAAAGAGGTGAAATCTCCACCAAAATGAATCCTCAATCCAGGTAACTCTGCAGACAACTGCAGGATACAGACAAACCAAGTGGAATGGTGAGAAATGATCAGTACAGTGGATTTGTGAAATGTTGCTTCACAAAAAACCAGTCCGGATTATTTCAGAATTGATGTTGCAGGTTACTGCCAAGGCTTCGATTAAGGCAGCAAGTTGTACCAGCACACAATAACCAATTCTTTTTAAAACCTACCGTGGGATCTTTAATATCGACAAGCGAATGCTAGCAGATATAATAACCAGCTAAACATTCCCTCCAAAGGACAACACACTCAGTGATGCAACAGTCGGCTTGCAGAGTACAAGGATGATAGGTTATAGTAAGGTTTGGAATGAAACCCAGGCTTGATGACTCAAACATGAGTATGCCACCCTTGAACTGATCCTGGCAATCCCTAACAATGATATAATAACAATAATAATCATCATCATAATAATCATAATTAAAATACCGATATAAATTGTGAGATGAAGTAAAAATCAAGTGAAAGAAAATGTAATAATAAAAAATAAAAATGTCTTGCCAAAAGGTGACCACGTGTGACTTCTTTAAGGTCACACTGAGGTGAACAGAGCTGCTATCCACCAGGAGCGACTCCTTGAGGAATATCTGCCTACGAGAGATTCCGATGAGAATCGTTCTACAGAGTAACCATGAAAAATATGCTTTTGCCTCATAACGTCACCAAATGAGTCATAATGTCTCAAGCTTGACATATCTAGAAAGCACTCATCGAGGTGTTCAATTTGAGGTATTACACGATATGGTTCCTAAAACTTGAAAATTTGACCTTAGGTGTTAACCATGAAGGTCAAGGCCAATCGCCACCAAAAATTAATCAGCTGAGCACCAGACCATGAACTATATTCCCATGAAGTTTGAAGACGATCCGATCAAAATTACTCAAAAAATAAGGGTTTTGTCGACTCTCATGATTTGCGACAAAGTGACCTTGACCTTTGACCTTGACCTTCAAAATTTTGTGCACTGAAAGGGACCTCTATAGGCCTCTGATATGCGAAGTTACAAAAATTTCCAATGATAACTGTGCTCTGCAGAGTGATTTATACGTGATTACAGACAAACAAACAAAAAAAAACAAAAATAAAAAAAACATACAAGCTGACTAACATATCTTGCAAAAACTTCGTTTTGGCAAGATAATTACCCCCGTGCGGGAGTGACGGTCATCTCTGTGAGAAAATATATAGCCTCCTGAAGGTAGGGCAGTTTTTGCAAACTTTGAAGTCACGTGACGCGAAAACGAAAGCGAATATCGAAAATCCGGCCTGACCAAATTTAGATATTGTCCCATAGATTCATATGCCACAATCAAATTCAAGATTGCTTGAGAAATATAGGAGGAGATAGATTCTGAAAATCGTCATTTTTGCATGAAAATCATCATTTTCGCATTTTTTGCCAACTTTGAAGTCAGGTGACACGAAAACGAAAGCAAATATCGAAAATCCGGCCTGATCACAATTTAGATATTGTCCCATAGATTCATATGCCACAATCAAATTCAAGATTGCTTGAGAAATATAGGAGGAGATAGATTCTGAAAATCGTCATTTTTGCATGAAAATCATCATTTTCGCATTTTTTGCCAACTTTGAAGTCAGGTGACACGAAAACGAAAGCAAATATCGAAAATCCGGCCTGATCACAATTTAGATATTGTCCCATAGATTCATATGCCACAATCAAATTCAAGATCGCTTGAGAAATGGCGGAGGAGATAGAATTGGAAAATCGTCATTTTCGCAACGGACGGACAGATCGAAGGACATCTACACCCATATTATTAGGTCATGCTCGAAGAGATGACCTAAAAAAGGGAGAAAAAGAACAAAAAATAATAAGTATCGAGGCTATTAAATCACAATCTTCCTTCCAGGGTTTCAAGCAGACTGTGTATGATCATCTCATGTGATCCCCAACCATACCCACAATCTTTGCTATCCCGTTAACCTGACCCAACCCAAACCCCTTACCTGCATGTTCATGTGTTTCTGTTTCCCTTTATATCCTTTTTATCTTGCCAAAACGAAGTTTTGCAAGATATGTTAGTCAGCTTGTATGTTTTTTTTTTTGTTTTTTTTTGTCTGTAATCACATATAAAAACTTCTGCAGAGCACAGTTATCATCAGAAATTTTTATAACTTCGCATATCAGAGGCCTATAGAGGTCCCTTTCAGTGCACAAAATTTTGAAGGTCAGGTCAAAGGTCAAGGTCACTTTGGCGCAAATCAGGGGAGTCGACAAAACCCTTATTTTTTGAGTAATTTTGATCGGATCGTCTTCAAACTTCATGGGAATATAGTTCATGGTCTGGCGCTCAGCTGATTAATTTTTGGTGGCGATTGGCCTTGACCTTCATGGTTAGCACCTCAGGTCAAACATATTTGACCCCAAGGTCAAATTTTCAAGTTTTAGGAACCATATCGTGTAGTACCTCAAATTGAACACCTCGATGAGTGCTTTCTAGATATGTCAAGCTTGAGACATTATGACGTCATTTGGTGACGTTATGAGGCAAAAGCATATTTTTCATGGTTACTCTGTAGAACGATTCTCATCGGAATCTCTCGTAGGCAGATATTCCTCAAGGAGTCGCTCCTGGTGGATAGCAGCTCTGTTCACCTCAGTGTGACCTTAAAGAAGTCACACATGGTCACCTTTTGGCAAGATACGGGTCACCGTGCGGGTGACATTGGTTTATTTTCTTGTTTGTCCATTCCTTTGCTTGTTGTGTCCAACTGTTGCTGCATGTCCATTTGATGCCATTTTTTACCCTCTGTCATCTCACTCTTCCATAAGCCTCAGTCTTAAAATAATAAAAGTAAATTCACCAGATGTTTTATGTCACAGGGACAGACGGATATAGGAAGGCATTGCAAATTCCTATTTTCTGCATCCATTACAGCATGTGGACGGTGGTTTGTAACATAAATAAATAAATAAATAAATATCCCGTGTTGAATACGTGTTTGTCTGAATGTAAATCGCATCTGAGAACTGAACATTTGCAAACAGGTTTCCACAACAGACAAACCATAATTGGGAGGACAGATAACTGCAAAGTATCAATATTATCTACCTATACAAATCACAGTGTGTATGTGTATTTGTCTGCCCCTTCACAAGGACGATTTCAGTAGGGTTTTAAAGGCCAATCTTTCAACATGACTGTGTGTTCACGAAGGTCTACGTTTCTGGACAAAAAAAGCTTCAAAAACATTTTTCATCATCGAGTAATTACATCTCTTCTATTGGAAATGTAGACGGCGACACGCAACCGGGCCTCCTCAAGGGCGGTGTACAAAAGTGTTTTTTAAAATAACAATAAATATAAGGCACAGAGAGGAGAAATCCGCTGCACGTGATGTGCAATGTGCACAGAGTAAAACGAGTGTTTGTTTACATCTGTAGGATGTCTGATAAATGAAGAAGATATAAGTACACTTGACACAAGGTCAAGGCTTCAGACTTTGGTATGCTCACGAGGCTGTGCTGTCGAAATAAAACGTCCCAGAAGATAAATAAATAAAAAATTGGATCACATTTGTACATGTCATGTTTTAAAATAATGCTTTTTCTTGCTTCGAAACATCATATCTTCCAATCTCTGAACAATTTGAATAAAATAATTCCAACCCATCATTCATGACGGGCTTTTACACGAGAAAATAAAATAAATATCACCAACAGTTTTGCCTCTACAACCCGAAACAACCAACAAAGGAGGCATCAGGGCTTTACAAATGGGATTGGGGGAGGGGGTGGGGAGGTCGGGAAGGTGTACAGAAAATGTCAAAACAATACATGGTATATACCATATGACCATATTGCAGTAGTATAGTGAGAACTCGACATCTCTGGCATTATATGATCCAAAGAAAAATGAAAACAATTTTTCTTCCACTAAAAGGACAGAGTGAAGGTCCACATACCATCATCCCCAAAAACCTCATGTTCTAGTTTGATTTCATAATATATGCTTGGTGTTGGTTTAATGGTTAGGGTGGCAGGCTTTGGGTCCAAGGGTCCTGAGTTCAAATCAAGCTCAGCTGTTGAATTAATACCAGGATCTCGTTTGTTCTCCACATACATGTACCGTGTTTCTCTAATGCCACCACTATGGTAAATGACTGTAATAACTTACAAGCCTTATTGTTCTGTAATGATTATATCTGTTTGCCTGGTGCTGGCTTAACGGCTCGAGTGGTGCGCTTGGGATCCTATGGTTCTGAGTTCAAATCCTACTTGGCTGTTGAATTAATACCAGGTGGGGTTGACTCTGCCTGTGATCCTTCCGAGGTCGGCAAAAGGAGTGCCAGCATGCTGGTATACTGTGTCTGAGTGGCGACCCATCCAGGATTGTGTCCAATAGCCAAGGAGACGACTTAGGCAGCAACAATGCTCTGCACAGAGTATGGCCCCAATCTCCTCTTCTCCTTCATAATGTTGAAGTATTTCATATAATTAAATTTAACAAAGTTTAGTTCAACTTTCCTTGTTCCCTTCTCCGAGTCAAACTCAACATTCATCTCCAATATTTTTTATCCACTTTTCCTTGCTGTGAAACTGTCTTTCTGAGTTTGTTGTCTCAAGCTCTTCCCAACAGATTCCAAATATGCTGCCCTCCCTCACGGTCTCTCCCATTTCCACTACACAGCTTTATTACATCTGCTGAGACCCTGTTCCCACCCTTCTCCTATAATTATTCTCCTTGTACTATTGTAATTGTTGTCCCACGCTATTCTATTTGCCCTATTTTGCCTGCTGATCCATCTCCCCCTGTCATTCTGATCTTCCGTGAGCCTGAGAGCCCATATCAAAGAAAAAAGAAGAATATATATACATATATATATATATATATATATATATATACATATACATATATATATATATATATATATATATATATATATATACATATACATATATATATATATATATATACATATACATATATATATATATATATATACATATACATATATATATATATATATATATACATATATATATATATATATACATATACACATATATATACATATATATATGTATATACATTTATACATATATACATATATATATATATATATATATTCTTCTTTTTTCTTTGATACATATATATATATATATACATATATATATGTATATACATTTATACATATATACATATATATATATATATATATATATATATATATATATATATATATATACATATATATATAAAATGACCGTTTTTACAGCCATTTTTCCCTGCTGTGCAGGGGTTGGGCTTTTTCTTGAGGCAATGTTTTATGGCCGGATGCCCTTCCTGACACCAACCCTGGTCGCCTCTTACGACACACAGGGATATGGTACACCTATTCTAACCGGGGCATACACCGGGACCAGTACACTGGTACTCATTTCGCCGACCTCGGAAGGATGATAGGCTGAGTCAACCCCCTGGTGTTAATTCAGCAGCCAACGGGGCTTGAACTCAGGACCCTAGGATCCCAAGCCGCCACCCTAACCACTAAGCCAACACCAGGCTTATATATATATATATATATATATATATATATATATATATATATATATATATATATATATATATATATATATATATATATATATATATATATAGATACACACACACACACACACACACACACACACACACACACACACACACACACACACACACACACACACACACACACACACACACACACAGTGGGGAGAACAAGTATTTGATACACTGCCGATTTTGCAGGTTTTCCCACGTACAAAGCACGTAGAGGTCTGTAATTTTTATCATAGGTACACTTCAACTGTGAAAGACGGAATCAAAAACAAAAATCCTGAAAATCACATTGTATGATTTTAAAATAATTAATTTGCATTTTATTGCATGAAATAAGTATTTGATACATCAGAAAAACAGAACTTAATATTTGGTACAGAAACCTTTGTTTACAATTACAGAGATCAGACGTTTCCTGTAGTTCTTAACCAGGTTTGCACAGACTGCAGCAGGGATTTTGGCCCACTCCTCCATCCAGATCTTCTCCAGATCCTTCAGGTTTCAGGGCTGTCGCTGGGCAACACAGACTTTCAGCTCCCTCCAAAGATTTTCTATTGGGTTCAGGTCTGGAGACTGGCTTGGCCACTCCAGTACCTTGTGATGCTTCTTGCGGAGCCAGTCCTTAGTTGCCCTGGCTGTGTGTTTCGGGTCGTTGTCATGCTGGAAGACCCAGCCACGCCCCATCTTCAATGCTCTTGTTGAGGGAAGGAGGTTGTTGGCCAAGATCTCGCGATACATGGCCCCATCCATCCTCCCCTCAATACGGTGCAGTCGTCCTGTCCCCTTTGCAGAAAAGCTTCCCCAAAGAATGATGTTTCCACCTCCATGCTTCAAGGTTGGGATGGTGTTCTTGGGGTTGCACTCATCCTTCTTCTTCCTCCAAACATGGCGAGTGGAGTTTAAACCAAAAAGCTCTATTTTGGTCTCATCAGACCACATGACCTTCTCCCATTCCTCCTCTGGATAATCCAGATGGTCATTGGCAAACTTCAGACGGGCCTGGACATGCGCTGGCTTGAGCAGAGGGACCTTGCGTGCGCTGCAGGATTTTAATCCATGACGGCGTAGTGTGTTACTTATGGTTTTCTTTGATACTGTGGTCCCAGCTCTCTTCAGGTCATTGACCAGATCCTGCCGTGTAGTTCTGAGCTGATCCCTCACCTTTCTCATGATCATTGAGGCTCCACGAGGTGAGATCTTGCATGGAGCCCCAGACCGAGGGAGATTGACTGTTATCTTGAACTTCTTCCATTTTCTAATAATTGCGCCAACAGTTGTTGCCTTCTCACCAAGCTGCTTGCCTATTGTCCTGTAGCCCATCCCAGCCTTGTGCAAGTTTACAATTTTGTCCCTGATGTCCTGAGACAGCTCTCTGGTCTTGCCCATTGTGGAGAGGTTGGAGTCTGATTGATTGAGTGTGGACAGCTGTCTTTTATGCAGATATCGAGTTCAAATAGGTGCAGTTAATTCAGGTAATGAGTGGAGAATGGATGGGCTTCTTAAAGACAAAACTAACAGGTCTGTGAGAGCCGGAATTCTTACTGGTTGGTAGGTGATCAAATACTTATTTCATGCAATAAAATGCAAATTAATTATTTTAAAATCATAAAATGTGATTTTCAGGATTTTTGTTTTTGATTCCATCTTTCACTGTTGAAGTGTACCTATGATAAAAATTACAGACCTCTACGTGCTTTGTCAGTGGGAAAACCTGCAAAATCGGCAGTGTATCAAATACTTGTTCTCCCCACTGTATATATATATATATGTATATGTATATATATATATATATGTATATGTATATATATATATATATATATATATATATATATATATATATATATATATATATATGTATATATATATATATATATATATATATATGTATATATATATATATATATATATATATATATATATATACATATATATATATATATATATATATATATATATATATATATATATATATATATATATATATACATATACATATATATATATATATATATATATATACATATACATATATATATATATATATATATATATATATATATACATATATATGTATACACATACATATATATATATATATATATATATATATATATATATATATATATATATATATATATATATACATATATATATATATATATATATATATATATATATATATATATATATATATATATATATATATATATATATATATATATATATATATATATATATATATATATATATATATATATATATATATATATATATATATATATATATATATATATATATATATATATATAAACTTGACGTAGATATTTATGAAAAAAAAAAGATGAAGAAGAAAACGTGAATGAAATAGGAAAATAGGATAAATAATGAGAAGAATAAGATAAATAAAATGAAGACTAACAGTATGAGGAAGAAGAAACAACAATAAATATTTATATTGAGGCCTGGTGACAGCTTACCGTGGGCGGTGCTCAGTTTGCAGGCGTAGATGCCGCTGTCATCCTCGTGAAGAGAGGCCAGATCGAGGACACAGCGGCGCCCGTCAAAGTGCATTTTGCAGCTCAGCAAAGCAGGCTGCAGCAGACGCCAATCCCTCAACCAGTCGAGCTCAGCATCGGGCGGGGTGATCACCACGCACTCCAACCGTGCCGATTGGCCGGCCTGTACTGTGACAGGCCGCAGTGGCTCCGCAAATGCAAGGTCTGCCTTCTCTGGTACAGATGGTACTTGAGAATGATAGTAGGGGGTGGAGGGGGAGAGGAGGCGGCACGTGTGGTTGTATTGCAGTCGATGGTGGAATGTTGAATTAAGGACAGCATTTATGGTGACGATAATGGACATGAAGGAATTTCATGATTGGGAAGATGGTTCAGACTATGATAATTGAACCTACAATGAACATCGAGAATATAACACCCGACAAAGCAAAGGAACAGTGAGATGATTCGGAGATGCGTAAAAGAATAAGGAAGGTGTCGGGTTAAATTGGCCGGAACAAGCAAAAGTTGTTCATTTAATGCAATTATTTCAGAGCAGCAACAGCACCCTCCTCTCCTTGAGCCTCCATTGCATGTTTAGTCTCCATCGCTCTAACTAAAGATGTTTTGTGAAGGACATCAGGTGGCGCTTCGCAGAAAGTCGATCACGGTTCTGGTTGTTAATGGGTGGAATGCAAATGCCCCCGTCCTGAAACTACAATGGAAGACAAGTAGTCGAGGCCCAAGTGATTCCTGATATTAGAAGGTTATCCATCAATTTCCGAAATACAAAGCTATTCATCCAACACACCCGTAGCAACATCAAGAAATTGCGCAGCTCGCTCTTACTAAAACAGAAATAAAGTAATTTAACAAATGCCATCTGTTCCACCATGAAAAATTCCTTTTGGAGGGGGATGCCAGAAAAACATTACCATGCATTAAAAATAACGTGTAAAACATTCGCAGGAAGCTCTTTCCGTAGCCTGCTTCCAAAAAAGGAACGATGGAAAAATGGCTCTATTTGCTTCATTCCAAAAATGACGAGAAACAGGCTGAGCTGAAGCAACGGTGGTGAATCTCAGTGGTTACTTGGATAAAAGCCTGCGATGCCAGCATGCCTTCATGACCTTTGAGTGCATTAAAGGGAAATCAATTCGGCTGTGAGGTTTCAACGGCCAAGCAGGCATCGTGGGATGATATAAGCGTACCTTTAACCTCCAGGCAAGCATGTGCTTCCTGCGTGCCATGCCGGTTACTGGCTGTGCAGCCGTAAACGCCGTCATCTTCGGCTTCTGCTGCGAGTACGATCAGCCAGGCCACAGAGTCCTCTGCGCCGAAGCCTGCCTGATGTCGCTCATCCTCCAAGACCAACGCGTCGTCTCTCCGCCTGACAGAGCAATAGATCGTTTGAATTATGTATTTACTCAATTGGTGATCTGGAAGTTTAGAAAAAATCCATGAGCCTGGATTGCATGCTTGTGTGAACCTTGTAAAGCACTAAAATCCATGCTAACAAAATCGGCAAATTACCCATCATGCGCTGCAGTGGAAAACACATCTAATCCCTCTGGTTATAAGCTTCATTGCCCATGCAAAACGGATGTCAAGTGCAAGTCACAGCTGGTCTGAACAGAAAGCCATCTATTCTTTCATCTCTGTGACTTAATTGGCACTATTGAAGCAGTTAGAGGCAGTCTCACGGGGTTATCGGATGCTGAAAAAAGCACTAAAGATCATCTAATTAATTAGAAGTCGTTTTTATTTATTTATTTTTAAGCCACGATTATAATCACAAGGCAGTCTCCGTTACCAAATCACAACTGGCGTTGGTTCCCCGAAAATGGTGATGCGAAAGAGGGCGTTCTCTCCAAGAAGAACCACCTGGTCTTCCATGGAATCCTGCAAGAGGCAAAGAGAACGTCAATTAGGAATGTCTGTCCAGGTGTAAAATGCTGGCTTTCAGTAGAGTTTTTATTGGAAATAGTAAACAGTTTGTCACGAGACTTCACAAAGTGTTCCAGATTCTGCATCACCATCGTGCGTGTATTATTACCTTAAAGATTGGTGGATGACCACTTTCACCAATAGGGGTGGCAAGTTGTTCAGTAATAATGGGATCCTGGACTCGAACAACCGTGGCGGGTTCTAAGGAGGAGACTGTCATTGGTTTATCGTCCGCAGGACTGGGATTCTCTTCATTTACAGCATTCGCTTCTTCCTTCTCCATGGGGTGCACGTGCTTTTCATTACAGCTGACTTCCATATAATCACTATTTTCACCTAGAGCCAAACAATGTTATAGAAATGAGGAAAAATCCCAACGTGGCGATTATCTTGTATATCTTGTATTCTCCGTTCGACCGTTCTCACCAGGACAGATGGTAAGCATTGCGCTGCATCCGGTCACTCCAACCTCGTTGCTCGCCGTGACGGAATAAATCCCGCCATCAGATGACGCGGCCACAGGAATGGAGAGCCAGTGCCTTCCACCTTCACTGCCGAGCAGGCATGGCCCACTCGATTCGACAGCCATTTTGTCCTTCTTCCAATGTACTGTGAGCCATGGGCATGGGATGAAGCACATCGGTGACGGCAACCTTATCACGAATAAAGTACAGTATATTCATCTATAATGAGGTATTACCCAATTAAAAACATGGATTATGAATGCTGCTTCGAAGATACTACTATGAGTCCATATGAGCCATGTGAGTCATATTATGAGTTATATTTGTCGACAATGAGGTATTACCATATGAAAAACATGGATTGATAACACTTTTTGGAAGGTTTAATGGAATTCTAAGCAGTGATTGAGTGTCTCTGGAGATCCTACAGTACTGCCACATGGAAGATTAGAAACTTAGAAAGGGACCACACTGCTTAAACTTCAATGTAACTACATCAATGTTTCATCGTCTAATTCAGGCCAAGAGTTCCAAACAACGTTAATAAAGACCAGGCAAGCTTCTCGTGGCCGTAGACCCAGACATGGCCTGTAATTCAAAAGTGAGTACCTTCTGGTGCAGGGTGACCCGAGATGATGCAGATAAAGGTGGCCGGTGAGCCAGTATTCACCGTGATGTCATCCAACGGTTGTTCGAACACAGGTGTTGTGAGTATGTCATCCTCCTCCGACGTGCTCGATTCGTCAGATTGCTCTACGCAGCACAGGGATAGAAGTACTGTATTCAACTGTTTGTAAGCACTCATCAGATGTTTACTGGGTACAACGTGTGTTCGGTCACTCCTTCGGAACAATGATGGGTGAACGATTCTCCCAAAGAAGGGCACTCAATATCAATCTCCATCTCCATCTCAACCAACCCAAGGACATCTCAGAATCAATCACCTAAGGCAGAACTAGAGAGACGGAGGGGAGTTGCAGTGGTCTCAAACTGCCCCCAACCTCCTCTTCCTCCTCCTCGTTTCAGCAAAATTTAAAGTTATACTTTAATTTCAATATGTTTCTCTCATGCCTGGTGTTTGCTTAATGGTTAGGGTGGTGGGCTTGGAATCCTGAATTCAAATCCAACTCAGCTGTTGAATTAATACCAGGTGGGGTTGACTCTGCCTGTCATCCTTCCGAGGTCGGCAAAATGAGTACCAGCTTGTTGGTATCTTGTGTCGGAGTGGCAACCCATCCAGGATTGTACCCAATAGCCAAGGAGACTGCTTAGGCAGCACCAACGCTCTGCACAGAGTATGGTCCCAATGGATGGATGGATGTTTCTCTCCAAGGAATATTATAGCAGAGACTTAAAATAATCACTTCATAATTTTGATGATGGCCACATGTTTTTCAAAAAAAATTATGGACTAATAGATCCCAACCGCTTCTGCAAAATTGCATTTTCAACATCCTGGATCAACCACATGCTTGCCATGTTCTGACGCAGATACGCCAGCGAGCTTCACACCTCGTCTGAAAGGATGGCGTACCTAAGATGCAACACCTGCATGCATATGTCAATATGACAATTTAAAGTCAGATCCTGTTCCATGGAGAACCGAACACGGACGACACAACTCAGAGGAAAGAAAGTATGCTACCTCATAGCTACCCTACCCTGTCAACACTACATGTGTGTACACATATGACATACCGAGTTTGGTTTCACAGGTGTCGTGAAATGTCAAGGTAGTGATCGCTTATTTGAATGTCGACATTTGTCATTGCTCATTGTACAATGATTATGGACATCGAGTTAACATGTGCACGGTGATTAAAATTTCATCACCAACCATCTCAAGTGATTATTCGAACCGACAGTTCGAAAGGAAATTGATGATCGTGAAAATGCTCATGCTATAGATTTCAAAAACTAGCAAACAAATATACTGTACATTTGTAATAAGCACAGAGGTCGCGCCAGATTATCAGAGAACAATGGTCATTGGAATTAAGGGGTACTGTATTTGTGTTGGGAGGGATATGGATGGGTGGGTTCCGGTACGGAGTGGATGAATTTGGTTCATGATGTAGATCGGTGGATAGATGGACATGTTAGGAGGTTCCTCAATGATTTCCACAGTAAAGCTTTTAATAAAGTAAATTATACCATTTTAGGAAAAAGGTACACCACTACGCGTTTCAGTCGTGAGGATTACCTTTGCATTACTGTATAACTAACTGTAAGATCAACAAGCGCAGAGTAACATTAGGGAAAGGACTGATTGCTCGGTTTCAAAGCTGTATGTCCCAGAGTAAGATGTCTGCAGAGTTCTACAACAAAAGAATGATCATTTACTGTCAAAGAGTGAACAACTCCATCAGGATGAATTCTCCTTCTTCGTCTTCTTCTTAAGTCGGCTCTTAAGCCCAACTCAGATGACATTGATCCTCAGCTTCCAGTCCTCTTGATGAACGGATGAATTAAATGGGCCGATGCATCCCCAAATGGATCATGGGGAAGGTCTTCATGAAATGTAAGACTACAGATAACAGCAACCCTGACCATCGATCAGGCAAACCATGAAAAAGTATCCCAAGAAGAAGAAACAACACTCCTGAGACAAACTGTTAGATGGAACAAACATGACTCTGTAATCACTTGAAACCTCCATGACATGATAAAACTAGAACGGGCACTCATAGAGCGCATACCTTCGCCGCCACTACTTTTTTTGTTCTTGGTATGAGTGTGGGGAACTGGTTTCATATGAATGGTCTTATGACACAAACCACATATCTATAATGTCATGACCCCCCCCCCCCGACTTTCCGGGGCTACGGACTAAACAACAATCAACTCACGTCGTTTTGGCGAGTCTTCACTCGCAAGCTCGGTGAATACAACGTTTCAACAAGAGAAGGTAATCTCGTTTGATGCTGGCTTCATGCAAATCGAATAAGAATTGAATGAGTTATGCCGAAAACCGCATATTTTTCAAGGGCGTGACCCCCCCCCCCCGACATTTTACCCCAACCGGTGACATGTGTTATGATGTCATTGTGTCACAAGATTGGGCATTAAATTCTGAACATTTTGGTGCTGGGTTCATGTAAAGCGGACAAGAATTGACCGCGTTATGACAAAAACCGCATATTTTTCAAGGTCGTGACCCCCCTGACCTTTGACCCCTAACCGGTAACAAGAGTATGGGCGTCATTGTGTCATATTGCATATCACAAGATGAGGCGTTGAATTCTGAACATTTTGGCATTAGTTGCATGCAAATTGAATAAAAATTGACCGTGTTATCGTAAAAAGACGATTTTGACCTTTTCGTGACCTTGACCTTGACCTTTGACCCGAACGATCCCAAAATCTAATCGAATGCTTCCTGGCTAATGTCCAATCATCCCACCAAATTTCATGCAATTCGGTTTAATACTTTTTGAGTTATACGAATCACAAGATTACAAATAAGTAAATAAATAAATAAATACACGCCGACCAAAACATAACCTTTCGCAGAATGCGAAGGTAAAAACATTTAAGGAGTCAGTGGGATGGGAGGCAATCAAAACAACAGTTCTTCAAGCCATGAATACTCGTATGGATTACCACAATGGACCAAAAGCACAAAAGCCTTTCATCAATGGGTGGTCAACAGATAATTGTCTGGTACAACTAACGGGTATCCTCATGCATTTAAATAAGGAAACACTTTTAAAGGAGCAATTAGTTCAAGTTCACAAACGTCTAATGACAGGACCTGAGGGATGAGCTGGGATGCCAATTACATGCTTAACACCAAAGACCACAAAATAAGACTACTGGACCTGTAGCTTATCTGGGCCCTGGCCTAATGTTGTAACCAGCGTTTGGTAGCGTTCTGATTGGTGGGTGTGGAGAAGAAGATTTTTGAAGGAATTTATGCGATTTTCCGAGAAAAAATTTTTTACGAAGACCGCCATTTTGATACTTTGGATATCTTTGTCATTTTGTGAAGCAACCTTTAAACTCTGATTCTATTTTGGAAGGGCCCAGGCCAGCAAGTATGAGGTTACAATGGGGGTAATGGCAATTCATATCGGAAAATAACCACCACCACCACCACCCCAGCACAGCTAGATCCATACAGGGTGACGTAAACAAGGCAATGAAGGCAAATACAGAAAGTCACTGAGAAGCTAAACACAAACACCTCAACAAATATACCCACTCGTCCCAGCCATCTGTACTATTCCACAACATCGGCCTACAACTACGTATCCAAATCCCTTTTAAATCACTTCACTCTCTCCTTCCCATCATTGCTTTCAACATCAATCTACTCATAACACTGATGTCAAAAACAGATCAATTTAGGACACCAAATGTAATATCCTGGTCACTAAAAGGAACCCAAAGCAAATCCTTACCTCCCCCTAATTCATCCTCCTTTTCATTTCCAGACACGTCACTTCCTGTTGCCAGCACAGTTGTCTTGCGCCGCTTTCTCTCCTTGCACCGTTGCTTTACAGAGGACCTCTTGTAAGACTCTTTCGAGGACTCAAAGGCATCCGGGCCTTCCATGCCATCTGGAGTCAGCATAAATTTCTGGTCTTCCGCAGCTTCACTGCTCTGACCTGACTTTCTCTGTACTTCGATGTCACCGATCGTTTGCTTAATAGTATGTCTCCCATCCTTTGTTGTGACCGATTTCTGTGCCAATTCATGGTGTTTTGCGATATCACCGGAACATTTCGTCGATTGGGGTCGTCCTACATCTATCTCCTGGTCTCCAGTTTCCTGGTTCAATGCTTGCGGACTATTAACTTCGGTCGACTCGATTTCCATCTTTGCCAAACGATCTCGTTGAGTGGAAGAGTTCTCTGCATCCATTGCCTCCAAATCTGTTTCCAATGAAACTGTGGCTGATGCTTCAGATTTATTTGTCTTTGCGCTTGAGGTCCTGAAAGTAGGATCCATCATGCATTTCTTTCTAACAGGCTGGTACAAATCATTTGACTCGACGCTTTTGCTGATATGAGGGGCATCACCGTCACTTGATACCTGCTCATCGGGATGACGAGTTGCCCGTTGCAGGCTTTCTACTCCTTCTTCTTTATGCGCTTGCAACTTTGATGTGTTCGATTCATCTTCAGCTGCAGGTTCTTCACATATTATGAGCTTCGGTGTTTCGACTAAACTCCGCTTGATGTCAGTTTGGTCTGTGCTTTTGTGTGCTGTTTTCAAGGAACCCTTATTGCTTTCTACGATATTACGTTTTCCTCTCGGCAAAACTTTTCCTTCCAAAGGCTTGTTTTTCCTTCTTGCTGCGGATTCCATCTTCTTTTCATCACGTTCACACTGCATCTCCTTCGATGTAACCTCCATGCCAGATTCCACCAGGGTGGAACTGGGTTTCTTAGAAGGAGGCTGGCATGGCAAAGCTACACCATCAGTTGGCTTTTGTTCAGCGGGGATGTTTGGAGAGGGACAATACTGAGAGTGAGGCTTTGTTGGCGGCACGAGGGACCTGGTCGGTTGTGCCATTTCCGGGAGATTGTCCGAGCAGCGATCTGTAACATTCTCATTATTCCCCGTAATTGCCTGCTTGTTGGAAAGTGTTGTGGACATTTTTATAGGGCTCTTGGACCGCAGATTTATGTTTTCGTTTGGTGGAACTTTCGGTGCCAAAGTATCCTTTTGATTCGGTTCATCATCAGGAGCTTTTTGTTGAGTTTCTTGAGCATCAAAATCCTCCTTTTCAACTTTTTCCTCCAAAGAAGCTGATTTTACTTTGCCCCTGAATGAGGCAAGGCGATCTTGTTTTCTTTTTCCACTCGCTTGTACTTCTTCATCTTCCTGCTTAATCTTGAGGGCAGAGAGCTTGTCAAGGGAATGGCTGCGATTCCGTATCGTGAGAGTAGGTGGAGATTGCTTTGGTTTCTGAAGACTTTCCTTTTTTTCCCGAGTGGTCTGTTCAATCTTGCGTTCAAACATTTTACATCTTTCCTTGAAAGTCGAAGAGAGTGCAGATCGTTGCCATTCGGGAATTTTCAGCTTCTCTTGTAATGGAGAATGACCCAAGCTGTCCAGTTTAGAAGCTCCCGGCGGTTCCTCATCGTCTTCCTTCTCTGCAGAGAGCAGCCCTCTGACAGGAGACCTGGGTGGTTTGTGCACCACTCGTTTCACTTTCACAGGGGCTTTCGGCCCCACAGCTGCAACGGTAATGCTGGGATTCTCGGAGGAAGCAGCGGCAGATTCATCCCTCACACTGCTAACTTGAACTGGAGAAATCAAGGAGTCTGGGCTGAAAAACACAGAGAGCAAATTAAACGTGGCTACATCAAGAACCAACACCAAACAAGAGTGGATGTGATTACCAGGCATTGCGAAGATACGACAAATGACACCGTGTTAGTTAAACGGAGTGTGGGGTCGGGTGGAAAGCACTGTGTATCGGAGCACACCGTCCTTCAGAAGCGTTGTTGAACTGCTTCTGCAAGCATATGGAAGTAACATATCCAAGAATCGTTTTTGAAAGTTTGGTCTCGTATAATAGCTACATTAACTCTGCCGGCAGATCTAACGGCCAAACGGAACTTTAGTTTGGGTACTGGTTCTGCATCAAATAGAAGATAATCAGCGGAGTTTAAAAAAAACATTTTCATTGACCAATGCTATGTTTCTTTTCAAGCGTAGAGCTGTGATGGAGTACTGACATCCGACAAAAAACAAAGTGCAATCCATGTACAAGGGCGGTTCAAGGTTGATGTGGACTTTTAAATCTTATAAAAAAAATCAAAAAGGTAACGTAGTTTGATAAAACCACTTATTTCTCAAAATCTTCCCCTGACGCACATGCACGATCGTCTTGTCGACGGGGTCGTGCTTTCACAGCATATGCACACAAACAACGGGGATCAGTACACAGGCATTTCACGGACATGCGCTTTGACGTCTTCATCATTCGTATTCTTGGAATGATCCAAAGAAGATTAATTCTTTAATCCCAAGGGGACAACCCTGGATTATACAAGGGTCACTTCGTAACTTTCTGACTCATCTCCGCTATAATAATAGTTTCTCCAGGTGAGGGTGAACAATATCATGCAGTAAAGTCATGCTCTCATACATAGCTGGCCATTGTCTCCATATTGCTTGTCTCACTTCGCTGCGTAACAAATCATCACTGTACTGCAGTTCTTTGCATTGATGGTTTTGCCACGTTAAAGAAGTTCTACCTAAATTGAACCGTTAGGGCCCCGGAACAGGATTGCCATAGGCTTTGCGGCCGATGACTGAACGTAGAACGTTTTTGTCGGTGAGGACGAAGAACGTTTCCACTTTAGCCTGGCTCGATTTGGTTTCAATTGATGGACCCAGGTCTCATCGCATTTCACGGTGTTTGTCAATAGATCGATTCCCTCCACCTGGTAGCGTTCTATGAATTCTACTGAAATGGCAACATGAGTTTCCTTTATATTTTATACAACCGTCTAGCTCTAGGCTCATGAAGGAGCTAAATGACAAAGGGCAGCAGGTTAACAAGCTATCAAGATGTACGGAAGGGATGGAGAAACACAGGGAGGAAGGCAGGAGTCACACAAAAACCACCAGAAGTCCTTCAGTACCTACCTTGCACGGACCTCGTTGGATTTCAAGTGAGAATGAATGACCGTTTCTGCACAGGTATTCAACACTGACATCCAATTCATCTGCCATTTCATTTAAAACATTTGCCTGAGTGACTCCATTTGGTTGCACCTGAGAACACTCAAGATCGCTCACCAATTCATGGCCCAAGTTGAACTCAATGAAAAAATGTAAACGCACAGCTACGTGAAGGACGTATGCATCTGCAAGTCGTGCAGACAGTCTCCTGTGAAATCAAGCTGGTTTGATGTTCCCTTTCACAGGAAACTTTAATGACGCAACTCTCGTGTCCGAGCACACATGATTATTTAGCCGCAAACTTTGTTTTGCCGAGAAATCTTTGACCAGTGTTGATGCCTGCTGCTTTGGGTCGACAATCAGACGAGGTCATTGCGCAAAATGACAGCACTGAACTCGTACTGATTTTGCATGCTTGTCGCAATAAAAAGTCCATGTGAACCTTGAACCGTCCTCGTGGAGAAGGTCCAATGCAAGGTGGCAAAGATTTTGACAATCTTTCCCCTCCCCGCACCCGCTCCCTTCCCCAACGTCTGCATACTCCACAATGGATCCCTCCCTACCTTACCAGACTCAGTGGTGTAATGCTGAGAGTGTCTGCCCTGAGTCTGGGAGGTCGATGGTTCAAACACCGGCCGAGTCACACCAAATAATTTTAAAACGGTACATGCTGCTTCCTTGCTTGATGCTCAGCATGTCTTCTCCTTGCGTATGGCAGCTTGGCTGTAAGGTAGCTATCATTTCTTGGAAGCGCAGCTGTGCCGCTGATGCTGTGCCCCTATACCAGTACACTGGTACTCGTTTCGCCAACCTCGGAAGGATGACAGGCTGAGTCGACCCCACCTGGTGTTAATTCAGCAGCCAACAGGGCTCGAACTCAGGACCCTAAGATCCCAAGCCAGCCACCCTAACCACTTAACCGCTAAGCCAACACCAGGCTTGCTCAGCATGTAAAAAGTACAGAGCACAGACAAACAACCGTGGGTTGGCAATCGTGACGCAGGCTTTGAGAGGCCTAATGGCCTCCATTTGCATTGAACTTCCTTGCAAGGCATCTCACACATCACAGTTCAAAACACGTCTCACTTTGAGCATCATGACCATGACGGCAGCATCGAGTTAGTCAGTTAGTTAGTTCTTCGCGACATTCAAACGAAACATCCACTTTGTGGCCGTGACACATTTTCACGACACAACGACATGGTGGATCGTCAGCAGCGTAGTTCCAACTTGGCAAGCTCATGCCGTGCAAGCGCTCTCTCTCTCTCACGGCACCACCCACAGGTAGAAAGGTAGCACCGAGGAGTCACGCACCCTTAACAGATCACCTCACACAAAATGCTTCACGTTGTCATGACTTTCCCCGCCTTGCTCCCCTTCCCTGTCATCCTGAAGAGAAGAAGGAACCGATTTGTCATAGCAAATGATCGGCGGAGCGGGAGCGATTAAAGAGCGCTTACAGCAGTAAAAAGCTTCCCGTGAGCCGGGATCTTGAGAATGCCGCAGAATGCACACTTGGCGAAGGCGGCGTGCGTGAAGTGCGCTTGGATAGTGTGACGCGAGCCCGTGCTGTGCGTGATGTGCGAATGCGGATCGTACGCCGTGCCGTTGTCCATGCTGATTCGGAGTGCGTTGCGGTTCCCGCTTCCCTTCGGTGCTGCATTCTCCAATCCGACGGGCTCACATCCCTCGGTCCATTTTGTCATCGCCTTCGTCTCCACTGCGTGATATCACGACACAGGCGAACACACCGGTGAGCACGAACAGATCCAAGCACACCCTGGTCAACCGTCTTTGTTATCCCCGTACTAGCCATGAAGGAGTTATCATAGCTCACAAACAATAGGACGAGAGGCGATTGGTGTCACCCTTGAATGGTTAGACCCAATACCTGATGTTGCAGAGGCTTTCTCACGGGTCCGAGTGGTGCGTTTAGGAGAGCTGTCTTGACTGGAGTCCCGTGGGCCTGGGCCTGGGCCTGGGCCTGTGAGCCAAAACAAGGGGATGTATGATGAAGGTACGAAGTAAAAGTACGGAAAATGGAGATTGAATTACTGAGGTGGAAAAAAACCTTAATGAATCAGACACGTCATAATGGTGAAAACAACAAACACATATTGTGATCACACGAACCCTGACTATAATTCACGGACTGGTGTTTGTGCGTTTGTTTGTGGGTTTTCTTGTTTGTCACGCTACTCCTCCGACCGTTATGGGCCAATTACATCCAGACTTGCTGCATAGGATCAGCATGACCCCAATTAGTGTTGTGTTTAGGGGTTTTCACTTTGCTGGTGGTCTTGGTGGGAGGGAGACTCTCTATTTGAATGTGTATCGTGTGGCGCCACCTCGAGGTGGGAGACGGTATTACAAGTCTCCACCATTTACAGTGCACAGTATTCCTGTCCCCACGTTTTCCAATTCAGTGAGGTGTTTTGAATTATAACTAGTGGGTATGTGTTTGCTTCATGAACGTAACCTGAGTTATTAATTTTTTCCTATACAGAGCTGTCAGTTACCTATGCACCGCCCAAATAAGGGTATGCGTCAGAAGAACGCGTTCCATGCTTGGAACAAGGATCGCCCGCGGGGCTGGTACTCTGCTGGTCTTGGATAATGCACGGATCTCGTTTGTTCTCCACATACATGTACCGTGTTTCTCTAATGCCACCACTATGGTAAATGACTGTAATAACTTACAAGCCTTATTGTTCTGTAATGATTATATCTGTTTGCCTGGTGTTGGCTTAACGGCTCGAGTGGTGCGCTTGGGATCCTATGGTCCTGAGTTCAAATCCTACTTGGCTGTTGAATTAATACCAGGTGGGGTTGACTCTGCCTGTGATCCTTCCGAGGTTGGCAAAATGAGTGCCATCTTGCTCGTATCCTGTGTTGGAGTGGCGACCCGTCCAGGATTGTACCCAATAGCCAAGGAGTCTCTTTAGGCAGCACCGACGCTCTGCACAGAGTATGGTCCCAATGGATGGATGGATTATCTGTTTGCTGTTGTAATTTGAAGCTTCGGGAAGCAAACATGTTGCTTTGTAAAATTTGGTGTTATATTGGCATCAGGTGCTGTTGGATTTGTTATCGAGTATATCTTAAGGGGCACCTTCACCGAAATGCCATGCACATGGTTGGTCAGATCATGAACCATGCTCAATACAGAGTCTCAGTGCTGCACAAAGCAGTTTCTATGGCTCGGGTTACAATCCTGGATGGATCGCCATGACAACATAGGAAGTTAGGATAGCAATTTGTAATTTGCTCAGGGTGCTGGCGATAGCTCACCTACTCATCACGAAGAACACCGTCGGATCTTTGACATCCACTAACTAATTCCAGCAGACGGGACGCCCGTTCGTTGATGAATCACGCTGCCAAAGACCACCAGGATGGCAGTTTATAGCTGTGCAGAGATTATAACCCAGGCTCGACAGCTTCGAGGTGAGTGTGCGTACCTCATGCTCGAGACCATCCTGCCAGCCACACATGGTGAAGTGAAAAGATTTGTGCAGGATCCAAATACACTGCCTGGCAGGTTAGTGTCGAGGTAGCACACTTACCTTTGAGCTGTCTCCCCTGGGTTGGATTCCCGACCTGACTATAAACCGTCACCCTGGTGTTTCACAAGCAGGGCATTACATCGAGGATGCCATCCTTTGAAGGGATGTTGAACTGTCTGCCATCTGGGACCATTAGCCAGTGGGTGTTAAAGATCCCACGGTCTCTTTCACAACAGTAGTTCATTATGTGCCAGTTTCACATGGTAGACCCCTCCCCGTCCCACCATGGAATATTTTCAAGCAGGAAGTTCTACAATATGGTGAATGGTGGAATCATGGACGAAACTTGTAATATGCTTCAACATTGTAGAGTCAATAATTCGCAAAGAAATTTGGATAAGCTGTTCAATTATTAATGTGGTGGTTTTTGGCGTGGGAAGATGTGGGCAAGGCACCACATCGGGCGCATTGTGCTCCATGTCACGTACTGTCAACCGGAGAACATGTTGACAAAGAGCGAGCTTCGGAGTGTGGATGAACACATGATGTTCGCATGTGCATTGGTGAATGTTGTGCCATGATGTCGATTGAATGATCGTATTTTTCTCCCCATTGCATTTTTTTCATCCATGGTAGTTTATCTCCCATGGTAGTTTATCCACCATGGTCGTTAATCCTCCATGATAGTTTATCCCCTATGGTAGTTTATCCACCATGGTCGTTAATCCTCCATGATAGCTTATCCCCTATGGTAGTTTGTCCCCTATGATAGTTTATCCTTCATGGTAGTTTACCCCTCATGATAGTTTATCCCCTATGGTAGTTTGTCCCCTATGTTAGTTTATCCTCCATGGTAGTTTACCCCTCATGATAGTTTGTCCCCTATGGTAGTTTATCCTCCATCGTAGTTTACCCCTCATTATAGTTTATCCCTTATGGTAGTTTATCCTCCATCATAGTTAATCCCTCATGGTAGTTTATCCCCTATGGTAGTTTATCCTCCATGGTAGTTTACCCCTCATGATAGTTTATCCCCTATGGTAGTTTATCCTCCATCGTAGTTTATCCCTCATGGTAGTTTGTCCCCCATGGAAGTTTACCTCCCACAGTAGTTTCTCCCCCATGGTAGTTTACCCCCCAAGATAGTTTATCCCCCATGATAGTTTACCCCCCCCCCCGAAAGTTTATCCCCTATGGTAATTTACCCCCCATGGTCGTTTACCCCCCATAATAGACTGACCCCCCATGATCCCCATGGTAGTTTACCCCGCATGATAGTTTATTCCTATGGTAGTTTACCCCCCATGGCATTTTACCCCTAATGGTACTTTATCCTCCATCGTAGTTTACCCCCCATGGAACTTTATCCTCCATCGTAGTTTACCCCCAATGGTAGTTTATCCTCCATCGTAGTTTACCCCCCATGGTCGATTATCTCCAACGGTAGTTTATCCCCCGTGGTAGTTTATCCTCCATCATAGTTTACCCACCATGGTAGTTTATCCCTAATGGTAGTATGTCCTCCATGATAGACTATTCCCCATGGTAGTTTACCCCCCATGGTAGTTTATCCCCCATGGTGGTTTACCCCCCCCCCATGGGAGTTTACCCCAATGATAGTTTATCCCTTCGGTAGTTTACCCCCCACGGTAGTTTATCCCCCATGGTAGTTTATCCCCCATGGTAGTTTATCCCTCAAGGTAGTTTACCCCCATGATAGTTTATCCCCCATGGTAGTTTACCCCCCCCCATGGGAGTTTACCCCAATGATAGTTTATCCCTTCGGTAGTTTACCCCCCACGGTAGTTTATCCCCCATGGTAGTTTATCCCCCATGATAGACTATTCCCCATGGTAGTTTACCCCCATGGTAGTTTATCCCTCAAGGTAGTTTACCCCCATGATAGTTTATCCCCCATGATAGTTTATCCCTTCGGTAGTTTACCCCCCATGGTAGCTTATCCAGCATGGTAGTTTATCTACCATGGTATTTTACCCCCCAATCCATAACATCCTACGCGTTCATCCGTACAGCAGCAACAGCACCCACGTCTCTGCAGCACAACAAGCTACTTCGTTGTCAACAATTAACATGAACTAAAAACAAGGACAAACCAAGAGGTTTCCCTGTCGAGTGCAATAAGAACATAGAGTTAATTTAAATTCACTGCGTGGTTGTTTTCTTGGGTAAAAATCCACCAGATGGTAGAGCTCCTGGGGATAGCTTTACCATATGGCAGTTTTTACAGCTGAGAGATTTCTGACATGCAACAATGGCACATCCTGGCCAAATCCCAAAGCACTCCCCCAATACTGGGACACCAGAAACGACAGCACCCTCTAATGAAGTGGTGACCTGCACTACATCCACAGTACATCATCAACCTGGGAAACAATCACAAATTGTTGTGGACACACCCTTCTACTTCTTCAATGAACTTGACACTTACAACACAGGACCATGGCACGAAGGTGGTCCTTTCGACAAACGCACCAACAAATCAATATAACTGGTGAATGGGAGACAATAAAGATACTGTGAAACAGAAAGAACGTGACAATGAACATTCACAACCAAACAAAACCTCACTACCAGTCCGATGCATGATGTGTCCACGTCAAGTTGATGTCAGTGTGTCTAATATTACAAACAAACGATTCAACGTTCGTAAACGAGGGAAGGTAAACGAGCAATACAATGACAACGTCAAGGGTTCAACTGCTGATCCTGTTCAACATCACAGGAAGGAGTGATTTTGGACCATCAAGGCAACCGCCAATCACTCCCAAGAGCTTGGTGTGGGCTTAGCGGTTAGGGTGGCTGGTTTGGGATCTTCGGGTCCTCAGTTCAAGCGTTGTTGGCTGCTGAATTAGCACCAGGTGGGGTTGACTCCGCCTGCCATCCTTCTGAGGTTCGTGAAATGACTACCAGCGGAGAGGTGGAGAGGGCACAGCATCAGTGGCACAGGTGTGCTTCCAAGAAATGATAGCTACCCGGCAGCCAAGCTGTGCCATACGCAAGAACAGAACAGAACAGATTCACAAAGAAGGTCGATTGGACCCAAACTCAGGACAATAAACATTGTGCAATCTTATTTAAATGGGCACAATGACGTCACTGGGAGGGAAAGTTTAATTATTAATTAGGATGGAAATTAAGGTATATTTCAGTGTGAGTAAATGCCAGCTTTTCAGAAGCTTTCTGTCCAAGTCTCTTTAAAACACAATGAACACGACAACAGTTCCAGCTTATTGTTTAACTCTTTTCAGTTTCAGCCATTGATGATGTCAACTGAAGATGTTCTCCATAAGGAGGAAGGGGATTCGGGTCAGGGGTTACTCATCAAGAGTTCCGATGTAGACTGCACAGGTAGTACACCTGCTTTTGAGCTGTCTCGCCTGTGTTCGAGTCTCAACCTGCCTTCAACCCGTCGGATTGGTGCTTCGGAGCGTCCCTCGTCGGATGAACGTTCAACTGAGACGATAGTTCTTGAGCATGAGTTGGTGAACGATTAAAATCCCACGTGATGAGGAGGTAACTTATCATCTGCACCATGAACAAATTCCATAGATTCTTGCCCTAATCTACAAGGGGCACTGCATCGGTTGCACAGTCATGTTTCATAGCAACGATGCTCCCAGCAGCCTCTTGCTGCATCAGTAGAGAGGATCGTCATCAAGAGGATGAGATTTGTCCTTGAAAACCCCGAAATGGTTTCATTCATATTCAAGTGGAGAAATCGTTGCAAACATTGTCCTATCCGTGAAAACGTGAACCACACCTGCGGAAGGATAAACACCGTCAGTTCGAAACACACGGAGGAATCCATCCTGCTGGTCATTTCATGATTGGAACGCATTTAACCCCAACACAGGAAAAATAATCACCCGAACAAAAATCTTAAAAACAGGTGATCTAACAGGTGAGTGAACAATCAGGTGATTGAACAAACAGGCGATTGAACAGGTGAGTGAACAGGTGATTGAGTCAGTGATTAAACAAGTGATTTAACAGGTAAGTTATCAGGTGAGTGAACAGGTGATTGAGTCAGTGAGTAAACAAGTCATTTAACAGGTAAGTTATCAGGTGAGTGAACAGGTGATTGAGTCAGTGATTAAACAAGTGATTTAACAGGTAAGTTATCAGGTGAGTGAACAGGTGATTGAGTCAGTGATTAAACAAGTCATTTAACAGGTAAGTTATCAGGTGAGTGAACAGGTGATTGAGTCAGTGATTAAACAAGTCATTTAACAGGTAAGTTATCAGGTGAGTGAACAGGTGATTGAGTCAGTGATTAAACAAGTGATTTAACAGGTAAGTTATCAGGTGAGTGAACAGGTGATTGAGTCAGTGATTAAACAAGTCATTTAACAGGTAAGTTATCAGGTGAGTGAACAGGTGATTGAGTCAGTGATTAAACAAGTGATTTAACAGGTAAGTTATCAGGTGAGTGAACAGGTGATTGAGTCAGTGATTAAACAAGTCATTTAACAGGTAAGTTATCAGGTGAGTGAACAGGTGATTGAGTCAGTGATTAAACAAGTCATTTAACAGGTAAGTTATCAGGTGAGTGAACAGGTGATTGAGTCAGTGATTAAACAAGTCATTTAACAGGTAAGTTATCAGGTGAGTGAACAGGTGATTGAGTCAGTGATTAAACAAGTCATTTAACAGGTAAGTTATCAGGTGAGTGAACAGGTGATTGAGTCAGTGATTAAACAAGTGATTTAACAGGTAAGTTATCAGGTGAGTGAACAGGTGATTGAGTCAGTGATTAAACAAGTCATTTAACAGGTAAGTTATCAGGTGAGTGAACAGGTGATTGAGTCAGTGATTAAACAAGTGATTTAACAGGTAAGTTATCAGGTTAGTGAACAGGTGATTAAGTAAGTGATTAAACAAGTGATTTAACAGGTAAGTTATCAGGTGAGTGAACAGGTGATTGAGTCAGTGATTAAACAAGTGATTTAACAGGTAAGTTATCAGGTGAGTGAACAGGTGATTGAGTCAGTGATTAAACAAGTGATTTAACAGGTAAGTTATCAGGTGAGTGAACAGGTGATTGAGTCAGTGATTAAACAAGTGATTTAACAGGTAAGTTATCAGGTGAGTGAACAGGTGATTGAGTCAGTGATTAAACAAGTGATTTAACAGGTAAGTTATCAGGTGAGTGAACAGGTGATTGAGTCAGTGATTAAACAAGTGATTTAACAGGTGAGTTATCAGGTGAGTGAACAGGTGATTGAGTCAGTGATTAAACAAGTCATTTAACAGGTAAGTTATCAGGTGAGTGAACAGGTGATTGAGTCAGTGATTAAACAAGTGATTTAACAGGTGAGTTATCAGGTGAGTGAACAAGTGATTGAACAAGTGACTGAATACGTGTTGAACAGGTGATTGAACAGGTTATAGAGCAGGCGACTTAACAAGTGCGTGAACAGGTGAGTGAAGAGGTGATTTAATAGGTGAGTTAGCAGGTGAGTGAACAAGTGATTGAACAGGTGAGTGGTAAGGTGTTGAACAGGTGATTGAGTATGTGAGTGAACAGGTGATTAAACAGGTCAGTTAACAGGTGATTGAACAGATGAGTGAACAGGTGAGTGAACAGATGATTGAACAGGTGAGTGAGTAAGTGATTAAACGGGTGATCTGACAGGTGAGTGAACAGATGATTGAACAGGTGAGTGAGTAAGTGATTAAACAGGTGAGTGAACAGGTGATTGAATAGGTGAGTGATCAGGTAATTAAACAAGTAATTTAACAGGTGAGTTATCAGGTGAGTGAACAAGTGATTGATAAGGTGTTGAACAGATGATTGAACGGGTGATTGACTATGTGAGTGAACAGGTGATTAAACAGTTGAGTGAACGGGTGATTGAACAGGTGAGTGAACAGGTGATCTAAGAGGTGAGTTCACAGATGATTGAACAGGTGAGTGAACGAGTGATTGAACAGGTGATTGAGTTTGCAAAAACAAAGGACACGATCTCCTCAATGTGAAGAGCGAAGTGCTGCAGTTACGTGCATTCGAAATAACATTTATCATTTGCCTAGAACACGATGTTTTTCCGATTGGCTGATGAATAATGATAAAATTAATGTTTCCTTGTACATGGTTTATAGCAAAACGCGAACGTCTCTCGGGTCGTCGCTCGACGACCACACTCAACACACGTGGACTTGAAACAACCGCAGGCGTTGTGGTCAACATCCCAAGCGCGCTGTACACAAGCACGTGAAGTTTAACGTGGAGGTGGGGAGGGACGGCGTGTTACGGGGGGTGCGGGGGGGGTACGGGTGCGCAGGCCAGTTCCACCTTTAAATAGAGCCCGACACATGGCACCGTGCCTGACGGAAAGGACAGGTGCTCGGTGGTTAAGCCAGTCACGATTTGCGACACTGAGACACCTCACCACGGACACAGCAAGCTCGGCTCGGGTCGCACGTGGGACTTGGGGTCGGGGAGAGGGAGGGAGGAGGGGAAGGTGACCTCACTTGGACGATTCGCACGTAAGCAAGTTCAGATGCAAACATGAACCACCTGGGATGTGTCGTGTTTCATCAAGAGGAAGCACGGCACAGGGCACAACACTACACCGTGCACACCGGACGACCCAAAATTGGATCCGTTTTGCCCTCTTTTTACTGTAAGCCGAGTCTAAGGGTTTTATAAGGGTTTGACAGACATTACGACCACCAGCATTGAACAGGAGGGTTCAAACTATGACCATTAGAGGGTTTTTGTACACAAAGTCGAGGCTTGTGGAGGAGCAGAATCATAGAACAGATCAGGATGTCATGCAAACAAAGGAACAATAGAAGAGGGTGGGGGGGCATACAGCAGGGATGAGGGCATGGGTCGGTTGTAAGCTTTCTTGGCCAATTTTTACCTCCGCCACTGCAGATGGACAGAGGTTATCTTTCAACCGCTGTCTGTGAGCATGATATCTCACTAAGTTATGGACGGATTCGGTCAAAACTTGGTGGATAGGTTGGGTATGTGACAAGGACGAATTGGTTCAAGTTTGGTGAAAATCCGAATCAGGATCCGAGGGTTTGCTGAAATTTTGAAAGTGATTTTTCACCATTGAGACATCGGACCAAAAACGATATATATGATATTTCTAAGAGTTGTGGTCGGATTTGGACGAAACTTGATGGATGAGTTCGGTATGTGACGAGAACAAGTCGATTCGATTTTGGTTCAGATCCGAATTCAGATACGACCCATCAGTGACATACAAAATGTAAACTGTTCAGCCTGACGGAGGTACGTGCTCTACGGAATTCCGTTCTAGTTGTTGATGTGAACCAGGTAGTTTGAAATTGGTGGTTATAATAATGAGTAACAGGAAATAAAATAATCTTGGCCTTTTTCAAATTAAATTTGAACCTCACTCCGGTCTTTACGGCCACACAGATTTAGTCACAAAAATGTTACCAATTTTAATTGTTTACTAAATCTTCTGTTTTTCATAAAAGAACTCCGAAAGTTTTGTTTGACTGTAACAAATGTTTGAAACGTCCTCATCGAAATCTTGCACTCTTACAGATACGTATAGAATAGTTTCTGACTTAAGAATGAAGTGTTTCACTTGAGACTCTGGCCATAATGCTCATTACAGCATCTTTGAGTTCAGTAATGTTCATTGAGTTCTCTTTGAAAATATTTTCCTAAACAAATCTCCACAAAAAAAAAAAATTCCAAAGGGAAGAGGTCAGGAGATCTTGGAGGCCAAATAAATCCAGATCAGTAGGAAATTAATCTGCCAGGAAGGTGATTATTGAGGTCGCTACATGTGCAGTGACTCCGTCCTGTTCAAACCAAGCAAACATAATAATAATAATAATAATAATAATAATAATATAAAAATAATAATAATTATTATAACTGAAATGTCAAAATTCATTTGCTACAAACAATTTGACATGCTTGCTCCACCTAATTCACTACATTTGACATTTTTACCTAAAATGTTTTTCAAATCAGGTATATTTTTGTGACTCAGCCTGTACATGCTTAATCAACAAGTGTTGCTGCCGTTTCATTCACAAGGAGCAAGAGATACCTACCTATAGTTCCCCCCCCCCTCCAACCTCCCTCTTCCCACAATCGTCCCACATGAAGCACCCTCCAATAGCCTGATGTATAACAACAATTAGAAATCAAGCTTGGTGTTGGCTTAGTGTTTAGCATGGCTGGCTTACGATCCTAGGGTCCTGAGTTCGAGTCCCATTGACTGCTGAATTAACACCAGGTCGGGTTGACTCTGCCTGTCATCCTTCTGAGGTTAGCGAAATGAGTACCAGTGTACAGGTAGAGGGGCACAGCATCAGTCGCACAGCTGTGCTCTGAGAAATGATAGCTACCTAGCAGCCAAAGCTGACATATGCAAGAACAGAACAAGAAAAAGAGCAATCAGAGATTGCAGACCTTTGCCAGGACTTCCTTTGAGGTGTATTTTTATTTATTTATCGATTTTAGGGTAGATGCAATATAGCTGCCAAACGATGTGACCTATGATATCATAGGTGTGAATCTTTTATTCCTCATGGATAGACGGTCATCTGTGTAAAGTTATGTCTCAATCTGTTCCGCCACTTCAGCAAAGTAGATTTTTGAAGGTTTAAAAAAAAACAAACAAAAAAAAACAATATGGCTGCCACACCACGTGACCTATGACATCATAATGATCATTAAAACATTCTACATGAGTAATCGCACCAATGGTGAAAACTAAGTCTCAATCCGACAAGCGGTTGCGGAGAAAAACATGAAAGTTCTGTGCAGACAAACAAACAGACAAACAAACAAACAGACAAACAAACAAACTGACAAACAAACAGACAAATGAAAAATCGTGCTAAGCATGACACTTGGCGAATTAGTTGACCTTTCCGTGTGGTGGTCCCAGCTGTAATGTCATGGAATGTGTGGTGTTTATTTGTTCGTACATTAATAAAATGACGCGACGTCACAAATAACAATTATCAGGCGCGCGTTGTCATGGTAACGGCAGCAGATTGAAAATTTTCACAACTCATTTAAAGCCACCATGTGACATTCAACAACTTATCATCGGTGCTTGTTGCCTTCATTCTGATCGTAGAAAATATTTGAAAATACCAAGGAACATTGCTTTTAAACCAGCTTTACGATCCCGTTATCAGGTTTGAAATGTGTTGTAAAACAAAAATGTGTATTTTATATGTGTGTTTTTCATGTTATGGGTGACCCTAACCTTGACCTTGGGTCAATTTCGATCAAACTTTGTACACATGTTAATATTACATGCATAAATAGACTATAAGTTTCAGTATAAGTGCAAAACTGTTTGAGAAATAGTCATGTGTAATTCACAAAATTCCCCATTGGTTTATAATGGGCGATAATATAAAGTGATGCAGAATCCAGATGTGATATTGAACATCACCAAAAGTCACATATCTTTTTGCACTGTGGATTTCTATCAGCTGTTAAAATTTCATCCAAATCGGTTAAGAATTGTGACCTGTAGGACGAATATAATTTTTTTAAATCATGAAAATAGTGAAAAACTTTGACGTCATATGCTTGCGAAAACTGTGCATAATTTTTACTGACATGCATTTTAAAACATTTAGATATTCCATTGAAGTTTGTTTTGGCGTCAACAGGTAGTCGTTACGACTTCCGGTTACTGAGTTATGTTCAAAAGCTTGTTTTCAGCTTTTTTTTGACGTAACGTCGTGACGTTAAGTGCGATTATGACGTGATTTGATCCCAGACTATTTCAGCAAGATTGGCTATCTCGTGTTAAAATTTGAGAACGGTTGCTTCAGTAGTTTCGGCTGCACACGAGCGTAAATATTTTTGTTAAAATGACGTCAATAGGCAAAACTTTGACGTCATACGCTTGCGAAAACTATGCGTAATTTGTAATAAGATGCATTTAGTAATCATTTAGATATTTGAATGAAATTTAATTTGGCGTCAACCGGAAGTCGTCGACTTCCGGTCACTGAGTTATGTCCAAAAATGTGTTTTCACGTTGTGTGACGTCCCGTCGTGACGTTTAGTCCGATTAAGACGGGGTTTGGACGCGGACCGTCTCAGGTGGATTGCCTATCAGGTGTAAAATTTTAAGAACGACTGGTCCAGCCGTTTGGGTTGTAGACGACCGAACAAACAAACAAACAAACAAACCAACAAACGGAACAGACCAACATACTTGAAAAAAATCCAAGATTTCGCCAAGTAACAAACGGACCCAAATGCAACACCCTCTCAGTTGGCGAGGGTCACTAGAAATCACCTGTAAGACCATTGTGATTAGAAAGGTGTGATATTTATTGATATATCCACCTCTTAAATTCATCTCAATGCATTCAGAGAGTGTGGCACTCGATTCGGTGCAAGGGGGTGTTCCAAAAACTCAAATAACAAGGTGGATAATATATAAATTATTATTATTATTATCCCCCGTTGGACTAAGTCCGAAATGGGGGCTTATGGATTGGGTCCTGTGCATCCGATTGTCCGTCCGCAGCCATATCTCAGACATGTAGGGACTGATTTTGTTCAAACTTGGCAAAAAGACAATACATGATGGTGTACATATGCACATCATACATGATGGTATAGATATACACATCATACATGGTAGTATACATATACACATCATACATGATGGTATACATATGCACATCATACATATGCACATCATACATGATGGTATACATATGCACATCATACATGATGGCATACGTATGCACATCATACATGATGGCATACGTATGCACATCATACATGATGGTATACGTGCGCCATTTCATCTGCAAAAAACACCCGATGTTGAACACGCCCTCAACCATTTCTCGGACATGCATTTACTGATGTTATTCAAACTTATCACACAGCTAAATAACGATGGGTTACACATATATATATATATATATATATATATATATATATATATATATATATATATATATATATATATATATATGCACGTCACTTAGCACACAGATAACGAATGACAGCTTACACACGCACGTCATTTTGTTTCGACATCAGATCCAACATGGCCGACTGGCGGCCATTTTCGTCCTTAAACGTGTCCGCAACCATTTCTCAGACGCGCACGGTTCGGTTTTATTCAAACTTGGCACAAGCACAGTGCATGATGGCGTGCACGTGCACTTCATCTTATTTTGCGATCTGATCAAAGATGGCTGACCGGTAGATTGGCGGCCATTTTGTTTGTACATTAATATGGGCTAGGCCTTTAAGTCCGAACAGCAAAATTACTAAAACCACAGCTGGGCTTTGACTTTTTACGTCTTTTTTTACTAGTTTAACATGCAGCCTGTAACTTCTGGTTGTATCATCGCTGGGAGCGTGGCAGTGCCACTAATGCAGTGCCCCAGTTCCCAGTAAGCTGTTACTCATTTTGCCGACCTCACAAGGATGACGACTGAGTCAACACACCTGGTGTTATTTAATGGCCACAGGGGCTTGAGCTCAAGACCCTAAGATCTAATTGCAGCCACTTTAACTGTCAAGTCAACACCAAGCTTGATATATTAATAAAAACACGTTTATAAATTTTATTATTAATTATATGATTGAAGAATAAAGGAAACTTATCGGTGCATCTTGATGGACTATTGTATCTCGTTCGTAGAACGTTTCCAAGTCCCCTCGTACAGGTGTACTGCTGAGAATTCCACGAAGGCACGGCAGAGGTCGTGGGTTTGCGACACGTGGTACAAACGGATAACTTGGACACAGGTAAATGTGATCGAAGTGCCGTACGTTCAATGTCCGTTGTAAAATGAGCCAAAGCGATTGATTAATGTCCCTCGTGGAAGTTAAAGCTCTCCACAGCCTGTCCGGTTCATGTGTGCTTGGCAAAAACAAGGCACGTGATGTAAGTACGTATTAAATGAACATGCACGCACTAGTTCGTTTTCGCCACCGTACGGCGGAGTTAAGAAGACGGGGACACCTTGTTGGCATTTTGTGGACCATCTGGTAGTGAATGGACCATCTTGGGGGGGGGGGGGCAGCACAGCACTTTTTCCTTTAATATCACTTATTGGACTTCACTGCAGGCTCGACCGGGTCTTTTAAATTTTAAAAGACCATAGACATAGTGACTCTAACCGAGTTTATGTTATTGTTAATTAGTGAATGGAGGTTAATTAGGGGCACCGCTTGCGGTTACTACACAGCAAGTCGGGGATGCCGTCGGAACCCCGCAAGACCTCCCGCGCACCTGCAGACATGACGATCCGTGCGCTCGTCCGAGCGTCGCCCGCCGAGTTCACGGCCACGCACGTGTACAGTCCGTCGGTCCGCACGCGCAGACACGTGTCCTCGTCGGGCCAAGGGTCGCGCAAGGGCACGCCGTCTTTGAGCCACGACAGCGTGGGACGCGGGTTTCCCTGCAAAGCCACCCGCAGGTTCACGGAGCGACCCGCAACCAGCGCGCAGTCCCGGAGCCCGGTGGTGAAGGTGGGCGGGCTGGCTTGTCGGAGCCCGTGCGAGCCCATGGCGCCCCCCCTTGCTCGTTTTGCCGGGATGTTCGAGGCGTCCGTCGCCACGTCCCCTGCGGATCCAGTGCGGTGCCGCTGCCCGTTATCGCCGCCGGGCGCCGGGCACGTTTCTTTGCCTCTTTGGCGGATCATTGCGGGGGAGGTAAAAGTTTCCGCACGTGGGGTTGTGCTGGTCCCGGCGCCCGAGCGACACGCGCGACCTCCTGCTCAGGAAGATCTAGTACTCGGGGAGGATGTCATCCGTGCAGGAGCGCGCACCGATAAACCGCACGGCCGTCTCCCCCCGTACGTTGAACGTTGTATTTTTAGGCCAGCTCTTGGCGCGTCAAATTTCAGCCAGAGAGCTCACCCCCGACCCACCCCCTCCCTCTTCCTCCCGAGTTCTGTCCGGATCTGGATTCAGTGTGCGAGACTTTTCTAGACCCAGGTCGAGTGTGTCCGGATGGTTGCTCGTTTATCCAGACCAAGGCACACCTGTTCAAGCACCACGACACTGCGTTGGATGAAATTGGACCTGTGATCTTCCAGAATCCAGATCCACTCCGTGACTGCCAGCTCCTTATCTCCACCTGCTGGCGACGGTTCAGGACAAACGCTTTATATGGACACACTCACACGATGCGTTGACTCAGGGTGAGCCAGAGTTCAGGTCTGCGAGGTTTACTGAGAGCCGTTGAATTCAAGGTCCCATTTACTCCATTCATTGTGAACCTCATATATATATATACATCAACCGTTGTCCGCAGAAAATGTACCATGAAAAACGAAAATACTTCATTTAATCCTTCTCGATTTATTACGTACACAGACAGTCGAGGGCAAATAATGAAGGGGAACAACACGATCTTACTTTCCAAGCTGTCTGCTCGTGGTGTTCAGGGACCCCTCGTGGAATGGTTATCATATTTTGTCTGTGAGGGGGAAACAACTCGTGCTTGAGGACATTATTTGTCGTGATCTGTCCTGAGATCTGACTCGCCTTTGGCCTCCTAATCTGTCCTCATCGGACCGGACCGCGTCTCCAAACTGGCCTTGGTATTCTCCCCAGAGCAATAGCCAGAGCAGAGGTATTCTCCAGCGAACAAGACCGTCATCATGGAGTACGAGTCCCGACTCTGCACTTCCTTGCTCCCCTGGAGGTAATTCAGTCCAATTCTCTCCGTGTTGTTGGCATATCTCAGGACGAGCCTGTTATATGCCTGGTGTTGGCTTAATGGTTCGGGTGGCAGGCTTTGGAGCCAAGGGTCCTGAGTTCAAATCCTGCTCAGCTGTTGAATTAATACCAGGTGGGGTTGACTCGGCCTGTCATCCTTCCGAGGTCGGCAAAATGAGTGACGGCATGCAGGGTGTACTGTGTCGGAGTGGCGACCCATTCAGGATTGTGCCCAATAGCCAAGGAGACTGCTTAAGCAGCACCAACGCTCTGCACAGAGTCTGGTCCCAATCTCCTCCTCCCTTTGTATCGTAAAGTACTCCAACAATGAAGAATTCAATATTCTCCAACGGTTTTATTCAACTCAACATCGGAACGTAACAAGCTTTGCACTCCACACCTCCCTACGTCTCACCCCGAACTCCTTCTCTCCTACTCGCCCCCTCGAGCGTCCAGTCGATGCACAACACCACAGAGGCCGAGTCCCAAAGTCTGCTTCGCGCCCACTGCAGGTAAAATGGTGGACTCTTAATTTTCTATCACCTCACTCCTCCCACCATCTCTTCTTGCTCGGTGGCTTAACGCAGAGAAATCAAAGGATTGTTACATGTCGGCCAAAAGTGTATTTTTTGCACGATGCTTGACTGGAGTTCTGAGAGCAAGGAAATCCACGGCTGCAAGGCGCAAGCTCAATTCTTCATTTGACGGATTTTATTCCATTTTTGCTGACAGGTTTGTGTGAAGCCAATTTCTCGTGCTTTTGAAATGGCCCCAGTACAGACAGATACATGGACACTTCTGAAAAAGTTGTCGTCATAGTGTTGCAGGGCCGGGTATCGGCCGCGAGCACGACCGCTAGATGGAGCTGCAAGTCAGCCCGACCGATCGCCCGGAATGTATAGGTCATTCCCCGGATAACTCTGGAGCCGACGGGTCCTCTATCGGACCGAACTCGCCAACACGTCACCCGTGTGGAATAGGGTGAATAGCCAAATTTCTATATACCTAAGTATCCACGCGGGAAATGTACCGGGGAAATTCACCCTCGGCCGACTTTGTCCGAATCGAGTCGCGATCGCCGACTTGGATCCGGCGTAACCGAGCGGAATTACCAAAGTCGGGCCGGACAAAATGAACAATTTACCAACACTAATCCTCAAACACGCGTCATGTCGAACCAATGAAAGAAATACAAAACGAGCTGATACATTCAACAATTGGGGTACTTATTCAACAATAATGGGGGGAATTAGGGGAGCACGTAAGAGGCAGAATTAAACCGAATATCAGACAGTGCACGTATGTACAGACAAAAGCACTTAACAGTTTACTACTTAGAGGACTGGCGCCACAAACACACACACGCACACACACCCAAAGAATCGGACCAATTGGTCTTTATTTGGATCTCCAGCCCGGAGGACAGTCGGGCTGAAGAAGAGGACAGTCGGGCTACCTGGCCGCGAGCGCATGGCTGGCGTCCACTCCTTCCCGGAGCTCCGGTCACCCAAGGATGGACCAGCGCAGCCGAACCCAGTTGAGGTGCGTCGAGGTGATCACCCAAGCTCGCGATCATTCGGAGGAGGAGGAGGCGGAGGCGGACGAGGACCAGGACTGATGACCAGGACGGTGGAGAAGTCTCTTCTTTAATTCCCTTCAGACCAGCCGTCTGCGCTTTTTATTTCGTTCTCCCCCACGGAAGGGGGGGGTGGTGTCTCTGCCCTCCCCGCTTCTCCACACCAGACGGCCTTCTGCGCAGAATCCCTCGTCGCCCTGTCACTGGCCAGTTTTGGCGTGCATATCCTCGCCGTCGCTCTCACTGGCCAAAACGGGCGGCAAACCCTTTGATTGGCCACGTGGCGTGGTGACATCACTTGGACCGCCCCTCACAGAGTCGGGGAAGTCCGATTGGCCGAGCGACGGTCACGTCACTCGATGCATCCCGATTAGTCGAGCACCACCGCGATGCTCCTCCTTTAACTCCGCCCTCGTACGTGGCAGAATGCATCGAGATAATGGTGTCGGGCAGAACGAGGTGAAGGTGTGGCTGGCGTCGATTGGGGTGTTGAAGTAAACGAAACGAAAACCTATTAAAATAACTTCACAGCGCATTTACATTTATTTACCCATTAGACAAGGGATGGGAGCTATCTATAAAACACATACTTACCGATATAACTAATCTATAGGACCTGAATGTTGTGTGCGATAGTTTTCCAAATTCGTAACAATAGCACGTGTTGATAGTGAGCTTGACATTCGATTTTGATAAATATGGAAGCAGTCCACATGGTGAAATTCAAAATGGCCACCACCGAAGGTGAATGGAGGTAATGTTTTCACCCCTGTTTGTTTGTCTGTCTGTGTGTGGATGGGATATCTCAAAAAGTTGTGGATGGATTCGGACGAAATTTAGTGGAGAGGTTGGGTGCGTGACAAGGACAAACTGATTCGATTTTGGTGAAGATACAAATCTGTATCTAAGAATATTTAAAGTGATTCTTCACCATTGAGTGATGGGACTAAAACGATATGTAACACAATATCTCAAAAAGTTGTGGACGGATTCGAACTAAACTTGGTTGGATTGAGTTGGTTAGGTGACAAGAACAAGCCGATTAAATTTTAGTTCAGGTCCGGCCTATCAGTGGGATACAAAACGTGAACGAATCAGCCTGGCGGAGGTATGTGCTCTACCGAGTGTGGTTCTGGTTGCTTTTGTTTTACAAATGCACGCCAAGTGTGAATTAGCTCAATTTTTGCGTAATCCTAATATAATGGGCGTAAGCCTGGAACTTCTAACACACTTTTCTCCGAACATATTCTGTTCATACTTCCGAAATCTTCACATTATGTTATCCATGTATTTACGCAGGTGATAGCGGATTCAAAAAATCGAATATAGATAGAATTTTCAAAGAGGGAATCGACGTCACAATGAGCAGCGTTCGGCGGCAAACCGGCGGCCGGGTCCCAGACGACGTGCTTTACTTAACTAAGTCCATGAGTTCAGGACGTTTGTTCAACTCAGCATAAATGAATTTTATCCTGCAATGTTGTTAATCTGTTGATGGAAGTAATATAAAAACGATGAATATGTCAAATCGTTTGTGTTACTCATCCGACACTATGTGTCAAGGTCAACAATCTAAAGCGACCGGTCTCAAACGCTACCATGGGCACCCAGACACGTCACCAATATGAACTGAGCTGTTGAATGCGGCGCAAAACATCCAAAGAAACTACCGTAACCGAGTATTGTGATCCGTCTTGTCCCCCATACCCGTCGTCGACGGGTATCTGCTAGTGTCTGCAATTGTTTAATGTGCTGGTTATTGATTGTACATTGGTGTTCTGAGATACAAAGCTGAACACCTCAAAACCAAATAAATAATAATTGACTTCAGACGTAATAAAAACCTCAAAACTCCTCTTGACATCAATGGCCCAACAACAGACATAACAGACTCTTTCCGATTCCTTGGCACCACCATCACCAATACTTTGAAATGGGACATCAACACATATGACATAAATCAGGAAAGTGCAGCAACGAATGTATTTTCTACGTTAACTCAAAAAATAAAAAGTGAATCGTCGGCTGCTGGAACAGTTCACCATGATAATGGAGAGCATCCTGAAGTCATCAATTACAATATGGTATGGAAACACTGCTGCACAGACAAAGAAAAGACTGGAAAGTATCATCATCAACACTGAAAAAATAATCGGCTGTGAACTCACCTCCATCACCACTTTGCACTGGAAACGGTCCACCAAACGAGCAGGTAAGATCATTGAAGACCACTCTCACCTCGCACGTCATCTCTTTCAACTTCTTCCTTCCAGAAAACCCGACAGATCACTTATCACCAGAACAACGTGCTTCAAAAACAGCTTCTTCACAACAGCACTAAGAACTCTGAACACTCGGCAACCTATTTTCTCATTTACAGAAGAAATCCGAGCAACTAGTATAGCGACACACTTGATTTGCCAATATGTATTCACTGACTTGTATATTGTACGTGTAATCCGTCTCTGCTTTGTTTTACAAACTGTAAAATGATGTCTGATTGTTGATTTCTGTGATGCGCCAAAGCAAATTCCGATCAACGTCGGATGACTGGCAATGAAAACCTTGAATATTCCGTGTAAGTTTCAGTGACATGATTCAGGAAATATGGAGAATCATGTCCAGTGCATAACAAGGTGACTTACAAACAAACAATGAGAATCGTTCAGTATTATGGTGCTTTAGTTCTTAGAAAAAGGAAATTAAATTCCAGCGAGACATTTCACCTTTGTTTCACTGAATTGAACTTGTATTTTCATGGTTCGCAAAGAGCCAACCGCGTTAAGTAACTGTCCAATTCACCGCTTGCTTAAGCCGCTGTCACACCTTGACGATTTAGCCAGCGTATGCCGATTTATGAAAAATTTGTCTAAAACGCTGGCACACGTCGAATACGTTATGGGTACGTTTTGTATACGTTAAGAGCACGCTGAAAAACACTGCCATACGTCGGAGTACGCTGGCTTTAAACGTTGTACTTTTGGGTTGTCCTCAAATTTTTGCATGCTTGAAATTTTATGACGTATGCTGCCGTATGACTCACACGTTCCACTACGCTGGCCATAAGTTGTAGGCACGTTATGAGATCGTTGATACACGTCGACACACGTTACTTGTAAGTTACTCATAAGTCGAAACACGTCGAGGTAATGTTTAGCGTAGCCGAAACTTATTTCTAACCTATGAGTAACGTTTTGTAAGCACGCCACACGAACGTTGTTCACACTTCGCAACACGTTACTTGAAAGTTTCTCATATGTCAAAACACGTCAAAGTAATGTTTAGGTTACCCGTGACTTATTTATAACCTATGAGTAACGTGCTTGGGAATTATTTGTAAAGCATGTCCTACGCACAAATACGTATGTAGACGTATTTGACGTCTTCAGGACGACCACAGAACTTACTGAACGCGTTTCTAACTTACAGATACCGTATAATGGCGTATTTGCAGCGATTAGGGGAATTGGTATATAAAAAGGGGCTTCGCAGGAGGAACCCCTCTTTTTTTAGACTTCGTGGTGAGTACATGTCCATGTCTTTCCAAGAAATGGAGGATACGGCAAGGCTGAGACGACAATAACTGCCTGTCTTCGAACATCAACATGACCTCATCGAGTTGACACTGCACCAGTTGCGTGCCAATAGAGCTGGGAAAAGAAGACGTGAACGGAGGAGAAGGAATTGGGTCAGACCATGGATCGGGAGGCGACACCATTACGGCATATATGACCAACTCATGGTGGAACTCTGGAACGAGGACCATGCATCCTTCATCAACTTCCTGCGAATGCCGCCAGCGATGTTCGACGAGCTGCTAGCCAGAGTGGGTCCAAGGATAACCAAGCAGTACACCTTCTACAGGGATCCGCTTGAGCCTGGCATGAGGCTGGCACTGAGCCTGCTGCTGTTGGTGCCGTGACTGCAGTGCTGTGGAAGCGATTTAACTCGTTCAATGAAAACGATTTCAATTGCCGAGCACCAGCGTCCAAAAACAATAGGCGAGTGACAGGCATTTATTAAAAGTGAAGTTGCAGCCTATGAATAGAAAACCTCGCGTAATCGTCGACGATACGCTGCCACACTATGCATACGTTAGACTATCGTTGGGCATAGGTTGTGGACGCCTAAAACACGCTAATCAATCGTTGGTATAACTTATCTATAAGTTATTGAAGCGTTCTGTGTTCATTACTAGTACATTATGCATTTGTCCAAGTCCTTTTGAATACTTTAAAAACTGAAAAAAACTAGTTCATCGTTGGAATGAGAAAAAAAAATGAGCCGAAAAGAACATCGAACAATCGTGCAAAGTAGTCTCCTATTCATGGACGCAACGAGGATCCATCATCACCCACACCCTCCCCATCACGCTCACCTACTACTACAACTACTACTACTTAACATTGACATCTACTCAACATGGAGTCTGGAACACTGACGGGTTCCTCTTGTGAAGCCCATTTGTATATACCAATTCCCCTAAACGCTGCCAAATCGCCATTATACGGTAGATGTAAGTTAGAAACACGTTCAGTAAGTTCTGTGGTCGTCCGAAAGACGTCAATCAAATTCGTCCACATACGACAATGTGCGTTTGAGATACGTTACACATAGGTTCAAAGCACGTTACTCATAGGTTCAAAGTACGTTACTCATAGGTTAAAAATTAAGTTTCGGGTATGCTAAACATTACCTCGACATGTTTCGACTTATGAGTAACTTACAAGTAACGTGTGTCCGACGTGTGTCAACGATCGCGGAGCCTGCCCAGAACTTATGCCAGCGTATGCGGAACGTGTGAGCCATACGTCGAGTACGTCGTAAAATTTTCAGCATTCTTGAAATTTTACAATGTACTAGACGTACCACGGAATATGACAGCGTACTTCGTTGTTTTTCAATGTGCTCCTAACGTACACACAACTTACCCATACCGTATTCGACGTGTGCCAGCGTTTTAGACACATTTTTCATAGGTCAGCATACGCTGGCTAAATCGTCAAGGTGTGACTGCGATGTTGACACTTCCAATTTTCAGGCAGTTATGATTTAAATCGGCGTGCGGCAGGTTTTTAACAGGCTACGCCACGAGTTCGTCGGCGAAACGTGCAGCACACTATGCCTAAGTTAAACTATCGTCGTTGAGCATAGGTTGTAAACGCCGACAACAGGCTAAGCATTCATTGGTATAAGTTATCTATAAGACAACGAAACGTTCTGTGCCCGTTACTAATATGTTATGCATTCGACCAACACTTTATGAATACGACCAAAACTTTAAAAAAAAACTCAAAACTTCAGCGTACGCCAACGTTTTACGTGCATTTTTATACATTGCCATTGCTGGATAAAACGTCAAGGTGTGACAGCGCCTTTAGTGATGTCATCATGGTCAAAGATGGTGCTCTTCAAGGCTACATCAAGCATTTGGTCATTGTCCTGAAACGTGATCTTAATGAACCAAAAGTCAAAGCAGTAATGTTCACCACGATCGCAACAATCCTGGTTGGGGTGGCTGGCTTGGAATCTGAGGGTCCTGAGTTTGAGCCCCTGTCGGGCTGTTGAATTAACACTAGGTGGTGTTGACTCAGCCTGTCATCCTTCTAAGGTTGGCGAAATGAGTTCCAGTGTACTGGTAGAGGTGCACAGCATCAGCGGCATAGACGCACCCCAACAAAATGATTGTGACCCAGCAGCCAAATGGGAGAATAAGAAGACAACAGACCTACACACATCTTGGATGAAGACTGGATATTGTGTTTGAATTTCAGATTTCACATATACGGGAACATAGATTTGTACATGGGAGTCCTGCCTCCGTGCACTTGCACTTAATGCATCCCCTCTCTGACTTGCATCCACACTTGATGAGCTCACTGCAGACCCGAGCTGCTTCAGGAATACTCATCCAGACAGGTGTCCAAGTCGTCACGTCTTTTGTCCATCCCCGTCCTTCTGGCTTCGGAATAGACTGAACAGCTGCTTGGCTTTTCATCCAGATACCACGCTGATACACAACTCACTTTGTTTGTTGAAGGAGGTCATCCTGAATTAAAATACGACTCAATGATCATTATTTTCCAATCATATTGTTACGAATTTGCGCCCACCGGCGTGCGAACTGCCGCTTTCCACTAATAGTCGCAGCTCGCCCACCGGACGGACAATTCAGTCGTGACCCTCCTTGGAACTACCGCCAGGAGCCAGTCACGGGTGGGGGTTTAACCTCACCACAACCCAGTCTGCATTCTACCCGCGCGAAATAGGGTGAATCGCCGAATGTCGATATACCTAAATACCCGCGCGAGTAACCTCCCGAGGGGTTGCACCATACCGCAGGTCGGCTTAGGACACGAACCGCTTAAGCGGTTCGTTCCGTGCTACAGGGATAACCGAGCGGTGTTATCGCCGACCTCGACGGTTCAGTGATTCTTCTTTACTCGGGTGTTCAAAACCCACTACTCATTCCACGATGCAAGATGGCACTTTCAAAGGGGAAATAGGACACGACGAACGGGATACATTCAAACAAAGCACATTTATTTATACAGCACGTATGTACAGCCAAGGCAGTCATGCAATATACAGAAAAAGCATGGAAACAAAAGCAATACCACCGAATATGCTTATAGTGTACAGTCACTTAAACAGGTTCTACTTACGGACACGGTGCCGCATCATTCACACAGAACAAAAGAAATGACCCCCTCATAGGCAAGGAGGCAGACGGGGTTCGTAAACCTTTATGGTCGTGGGCCGTGGATGACCGAATGGGCCCACGAGACTGACGCTGGTTACCTGCACCCTCGTGGTGCGACGGTCGGCGAGCTCTCTCCGGCACTCTCCTCTCGTGTGTGCAGGCTTGCGCGCCCGAGCTGACATAGCGGCGCCTCCCATCCGTATCCCAAGAAAAGAAGAAGCCCGAGCTCACGAACTAGCTGCTGGAAGGAGAAGAACCACCACGTACTGAGCTGAACACGAGCTGTGAACTCGACGAGCAGCCACCACGAACTGAACTGAACACGAGCTCGACGAGCAGCCACCACAAACTGAACTGAACACGAGCTGCCCGAACCGCCAAGATAAGAGAACTCGATCCCGACCACCAAGAGAGAGGGAGAGCCCGCGTACGGTCCGCCTTATATAGCGCGGGGCTCCGCCCTTCGCTCCTCCCCGTTTTCAGCTCCGCCTCCCTTCGAGAAGCTTCTCGAAAAGGGGCGTGCCCGCGCTCTGACCGCCTCATGCCCCGTGTCCACCAATCGCGAGCGAGCTCCTCTCCGCTTCTCGTGCCAGCCTTGGCGGCACAAAAACGGCGGGAAAACTCGCGCGTCATCCCAGTTCCTTTCACTGGGCCTTCGCTCGACGTTTTCTGACGGTTTTTGTGGTGGAAAGGGTCGTAGTGTGCTCTGTCGGGCCAAAATAACGATAGCGAAAGAAAAACAGCTATCTCAAAGGGTCGCAGCCCGGTGAACACAAATATATCCCTTTAAACAACGGTGGGGACCTATCTGCACATAAACTTGGCGTCATAACTGAGCTGGGGACCTTTATGGTGTATTGCGATTTTCCACAGCCGTAACAATATCGTATCACAGCAACAGCAAGATTTGTTCACGTGCATGGTCGGTCTTCTCTCCACATAAAGATACCTGAGTGGGGGTATGGTCTCCTCCAGACTCTTCCTTTCTTGCTAAACAGTTCACAGCATGCTTCAAATGAACTGATCACGCTGGTCATGTCATACAGTAGTACTGCAAGTCTTTCCAAGGTAAGGAAATGAGGGGACGATGAAGTGATCATCTCAAAGGGTTCTCGGCAATGTGCAAGAAGGAAAAGAGCTCCAAGGTGACCATGCAGACAGTCCGTTAATCACCCGAGTCCATCACCTCTGGATAAGAGCTTCAAGTTGACCATGCAGACAGTCCGTTAATCACCTGAGTCCATCACCTCTGGATAAGAGCTCCAAGTTGACCATGCAGACAGTCCGTTAATCACCCGAGTCCATCATCTCTGGATAAGAGCTCCAAGTTGACCATGCAGACAGTCCGTTAATCACCTGAGTCCATCACCTCTGGATAAGAGCTTCAAGTTGACCATGCAGACAGTCCGTTAATCACCCGAGTCCATCATCTCTGGATAAGAGCTCCAAGTTGACCATGCAGACAGTCCGTTAATCACCTGAGTCCATCACCTCTGGATAAGAGCTCCAAGTTGACCATGCAGACAGTCCGTTAATCATCTGAGTCCGTCGATTCTTTCCGTCTCTTTGCCCTTTCACGTTCCAACCTTGAATTGAACTTTTGGTGACAATATTGATGTCAGGATGCACCATTTGCCAGGAGTATTTGTACAACACCATTTCTAATGGAGACATTGATGGGTGCTGATTCAAGAACTTGGAATTCTTCAACGTTCTGCAAAAAAATTGTGTATACATCGAAGAAATTCTTCATCGGACAACACAGGTCTTCAGAAGTCCTCGTTTGACAGATGATGCAACGAAGACAATCAGTATTGGAAGCCATGTTTAGTTATACCTAAAAGGAAACGGTGGCGTTTCATCAGCGAGAACACACAAGACCTAAGCATAAAAGACTAGAAACACATCCATGTGATGATCATTAGATGATTAACAACTCTAATTAGGTAATTATGAATGATTACAGTGATTCCGTAACAACCCCCGACAGGAACTAAACATTTAATTTGAGCAGCAAAAACAAAACTGGTTTATTTGTTGGGAGCAATCTTTAAGATTTTCAGCTTTTATACATGAAGGTATGAAAATAACGGCGAGATGATATCGTTATGACGTCATTTTTACGTTTGACATTTTCTTCTCCGCAAGCATATATTTTCTGCAAGTATGATCCAGTGGGGAGTTTTTCAGTGATCAAATGGAACATTTCCCATCTATATAACGATGTTTGAACTAAACTACACGCTTTATTAAATGCATTCGTGAAAATGACGTCATACTTGATATTTTTCTTGCAGCCATTGATTTTCCAACAGTATTGGTTCCATGTGATGCTTCAATGAAAAAAAGGACACTTTTGTCCGGCACATGACGATGATTTCACAAAGCCGCCATACTATTCCCTGAGACTCCCTCCTGCCCACACTCATTTTTACAGAATCTCACACCTGGGTACCTTTCCAAATTCTGAGCTAAAGCACTCATCCCTCTTCCTCTGTGGAACCAACTACTTGTCTGTTGTCTCGTGCCCCTCCATCCAATCCTTCAAGTACTGCCCATTGTCACCTTCTGCCTTCTACCACCCCCACTTCTACTCTTACTTACCCCCCATCCCCACCCCTTTTCTTTCTGCTACTCATTCACTCGTATAGTCTTTCTCCCTTAGGTGAAACTACTGCCCTCTGTCGATTAGCTCGGAGTCCACGAGGAAAGATGAGTCAAGACCTGGGTGCAAGAAGTACTTTAGTGACAAAATAACACTTTTGAGATATTGTGGATCAAAGTTTTCAAAACATGCTGCAGATACTTTTTTTAAAGGTGGCATACAATGGAGCCTGTTGCTGGTTCCAGGAGCTATACAGAGCAGACAAATCCTTTTTTGTGGAAAAATAATCCTTTATTACGTAGAAAACAAGAAAATTAGTTTTGGACTTAAGTACTTTTTGTGGCTAAATACCTGGACTTCGGTACTTTTTGCGACCAAATGGCTGGACTTGGGTACTTTTAACACACAAAGCCCTTTATTGCTCATTTTTGATTGCCAGTCATTTTTGCTATGTCTCATGAGGCTGTACAGTGTACATACATCCAATACATGGGGAATCTGGGTCAGCACAGCATTGCACTGCACTGCCACATGCACAGTTTTATGAGGGCTCAAAAGCTGATGACGAATGTAGTGCCTTTTTCAGTACCAGCAAAGTATAATGCAAAGAAACTACATACCTGATGCTTTGGCATCCTTCATTCTCTTTCTAGCCCAGTCTCCAGGGTTTATTTTACGTTCTTTGCCAATGTCATGACTGTTATCAGGGTTATCCTCATTCACACCATGCTGTCCAGCCTCCATGGTCACCATTTTCACAGCTTGTCACGTGACACATACTAGCATTTTGATTGGACAGTCAGGGACTTAGGAACTTCTTGCTCAAACATTATTGACTTGGGTATTTCTTGCACTATATTTTAGTGAATTCAACAATGACCATATACCAATACACAGGACTTGAATACTTCTTTTCAGAATTTTTTGTTATCAAATGATGCTCTGGCCATTATAGATTACAGTACTGGTGCCGGCTCATTTTTTTTTCAAAAATTTGACTGAAGTACTTCTTGCACCCAGGTATTCGATTTGTCTTTAAATAAATAAATAAAACATTTTTTTTTTCTAAGCATTAACATCACAGCTGGTTAGCTGTTCAAATATTAAGTATGCCTATTCTGTTTACATATAACGTACACACGTTCTGGCATTGTCAAATTAAGTAAACATGTGCTGGTGTTCACATATTACATATACCTTCAATTGTCATGTCGCTGTTCATTGGAACCTTCACCACAAGACAGCATGTAATTATCTTGAGTCAAAGTCCTCATATTCATTCTTTCCAAATGAAATGCTTAAACACTGAACACAAAGGATGTGATGCAGGACACCACCAAAGGGAACCCTCTCTCAGGTAACCTCCTTCTTCCTTGCCATTGATTTCAAGAACTTTGTTGTTCTCTTTATGAACAGGGACAGAGTAATTTGGATCCTCTGGAGCAAGGGTGAAGGTAGAACCTCATTCTCAGCAGAGGTGAGAAAAATCACCAACACATCAAGGAGTAAGCCCTATAGCAAGAAAATTGTCTGGGCATGCTTTGGCCCTTTGGAGTACAATTCGACCTGCCGAATAATTAACACGGTGGGAAATCCTCTAGGAGAATGTACTGCGACCAATTGAAGGACTGTGGCAGGCAGTTTCAGCATACCGAGTTCAGTTCGGATTCTATGCTGGATCCCACAGACTCATCACCCCACTCCAAGCAAACTACTTGTGCACTCTTGCTGAGAATCATAAAGAAACGCACACATAACTTGCCGCTCATCGTTCTATCCAATAAGGTCCCGAACACTGGTCAATCCTCATCCCCCTCTGCTCGAGCTGGTCCAAATTGTTATTTTTTCCGTTTTGCAGTGACATGGTCCATTTTCAGGTATGGCAAAGGGGAAGCCAAGGAGTCCACCCCTCCCTCACCCATTGTTAACTTCCAGCTGAGTGGAGTGACACCAGTGACAGATTGTATACCTCCACCATTAGTGAGACCTGATCTAACATGTTATAATGTTATGCATGGTCTGATTCTTTCAATGGCCGAACATGATATAATGTCATGTATGGTCTGATCATTCCAATGACTGATGATGCTTTAGACTGGACTGCAAAAAAAAAAAACCCCCAGGAATGCTCATGTTTTATTGGCTTTTCCTCCTTGGAAAAATGCCATGTTAAGGTGTGTGTGTATATATATATATATATATATATATATATATATATATATATATATATATATATATATATATATATATATATATATATATATATATATATATACACATACACATATATATATAAATGTATATTGTTACGGGCCGGGGGTCGGTGGCGAAAACGACCGTGAAGTGGGGGAAACTACGTCGTCTCCACCAGACTCCCCGGAATTGTAGGCTGTCGCTCGGATAACTCCGCAAGCCGGCGAGTCGATTATCCGACCGTGGTCGCCAATATCTCAACCGCGTAGCGTAGGGTCTGTTTGTCTCGAACCAATTTACCTGAGTAGCTAAGCGATTTAAACTACCGGGGAAGCCACACCCTCGGAACGCCTGGTCGAACAGGATTTACTCTACCGGCAGCGGTAGATTCACACCATGGACTACCGCTTTGCCACCTACCTTTCCGGCTCGTTGCAGTCGAGCGGGGCCTGCCCAGGATGTCCCGGCTATGATAGACCGCTTACTGGGGATGAAACCCCACTTATACTCAGACCCGGACCATGCTGGACCAATGTAAAGGCCCTGTCACACCTTGACGTTTTAGCCAGGGTATGGCAAGGTATCAAAATGTATGTAAAACGCTGGCGTACGCTGAACTATTGATGTTTTTTTTTCCAGTTTTGGACGTATTCATAATGAGTTGGACGTATGCATAACGTATTAGTAACGTACACAGAACGTTTCGATAACATATAGATAACTTATATCAACGAATGCTGAGCGTGTTGGCGGCGTTCACAACCTATGCCCAACGATAGTCTAACTTATGCATAGCGCGCGGCAGCGTATCGCCAACGATCACGTGGCGTAGCCTATTAAAAGGCTGCGGCTCGACGATTCAAATCATAACCGCACTAGACATCGAAGTGTGAAGCCGCTGTCACAACTTGACGTTTTAGCCAGCGTCTGCCGATGTATGAAAAATTTGCCGAATACGCTGGCACACGTCAAATACGTTATGGATAAGTTTTGTATACGTTAAGAGCACGCTGAAGCACGCTGGCATACGTCGTAGTATGCCGAGTACGTCAACAAATTTTCAGCATGTTGAAAATTTTTCGACATATGCCAGCGTATGACACGTTCCGCATACGCCGGCAATAAGTTGTAGCACGTTACGCGATTGTTGACACACGTCGACGCACGTTACTTGTAAGTTACTCATAAGTCGAAACACGTCGAGGTAATGTTTAGCATACCCTGAAATTTTTTGACGTATGCCAGCGTATGACTCACACGTTCCGCTACGCTGGCCATAAGTTGTAGGCACGTTATGCGATCGTTGACACACGTTACTTGTAAGTTACTCATAAGTCGAAACACGTCGAGGTAATGATTAGCGTACCCGAAACTTATTTATAACCTATGAGTAACGTGTTGTAGGCACATCACACGATCGTTGCACACACGTCGAAGTACGTTATGCCATCGTTGACACACGTCGAGGCACGTTACTAGTGAGTTACTCATAAGTCGAAACATGTCGAGGTAATGCTTAGCGTACCCAAAACTTATTTCTAACCTATGAGTAACGTGCTTTGAACCTATGTGTTATGTACCTCCAATGCATATTGACGTATTTGATTGACGTCTTCCGGACAACCACAGAACTTACTGAACGTGTTTCTAATTTACAGCTTCCGTATAATGGCGTATTGGCAGCGTTAAAAAAAAAAAGAAAAAACAACAAGAACTTCCGATATTTCGTCACGTGCCATTATGTCACGTCCGATTGTCTCTTCAGTTTGTTCATGTGTTATTCTTAGTTCCTCCTCTGTGAATATTTTCTGTTTGAGGATATTATCACGTCGACGTCGAAACTTAAAAGCAAATGTCCGAATATATTTTAAAATTCGTGATAGACTAAAAAAAAACAAAAAAAAAAACAACAACTTCAGATATTTCGTCACGTGCCTTCACAGAGCCAAGGAGAAAAAAAGAAAATGTGCCTTGACGGAGAAAATAAGTTTCGGGTATGCTAAACATTACCTCGACGTGTTTTGACTTATGAGTAACTTACAAGGAACTTGTGTCGACGTGTGTCAACGATTGCATATCGTGCCTACAACTTATTCCCAGCGTAGCGGAACGTGTGAGCCATACGGTGAGTACGTCGTAAAATTTTCAGCATGCTTGAAATTTCACGACGTACTAAACGTACCACGAAATATGACAGCGTACTTCATCGTTTTTCAGCGTGCTCTTAACGTATACACAACTTACCCATACCGTATTCGACGTGTGCCAGCGTTTCAGACACATTTTTCATAGGTCGGCATACGCTGGCTAAATCGTCAAGGTGTGACTGCGATGTTGACACTTCCATTTCTCAGGCGGTTATGATTTAAATCGGCGTGCGGCAGGTTTTTAACAGGCTACGCCACGAGTTCGTCGGCGATACGTGCAGCGCGCTATGCCTAAGTTAAACTATCGTTGGGCAAAGGTTGTGAACGCCGAAAACACGCTAAGCATTCGTTGGTATAAGTTATCTATAAGACAACGAAACGTTCTGTGCCTGTTACTAATATGTTATGCATACGACCAACACGTTATGAATACGACCAAAACTTTAAAAAAAAACATCAAAATTTCAGCATACGCCAACGTTTTACATACATTTTTATACGTTGCCATTGCTGGCTAAATCGTCAAGGTGTGACAGCACCTTCAAATACGTCTACATACGTCAATATGCATTGGAGGTACGTTACACATAGGTTCAAAGCACGCTACTCATAGGTGAGAATTAAGTTTTGGGTACGCTAAGCATTACCTCGACATGTTTTGACTTATGAGTAACTTACAAGTAACGTGCCTCGACGTGTGTCAACGATCGCATAACGTGCCTCGACGTGTGTCAACGATCGTGTAACGTGCCTACAACACGTTACTCATAGGTTATAAACAAGTTTCGGGTACGCTAATCATTACCTCGACGTGTTTCGACTTATGAGTAACTTACAAGTAACGTGTGTCAACGATCGCATAACGTGCCTTCAACTTATGGCCAGCGTAGCAGAACGTGTGAGTCATATGCTGGCATACATCGTAAAATTTCAAGCATGCTAAAATTTGAGGACAACTGCAAAGTACAACGATGGAAGCCAGCGTACTACGACGTATGGCAGTGTTTTTCAGCGTGCTCTTAACGTATACAAACTTTCCCATAATGTATTCGACGTGTGCCGGCGTTTTAGCCCAATTTTGCATACGTCAGGCGTACGTTGGCTAAATCATCAAGGTGTGACATGGCCTTTAAGAAGGGACAGAAACGGACTGGGAATATTTCCAATAAATTTATTCACAGTAAAATAAAGACAAAGGCAAGACTTGACGCGAATATGCAAGCAGGGAAATATTTACAATAAGCAAAAACACTAACTCAGTTCTACTTAAAGATGGGCCGACACACAGACACACACACACAAAAAGAAAAGAAACCCCAGAGTCTTTATTTGACCCTCGCAGCCGTGAAGAGAGACAAGCTGGGGGTCAGAGTTCGGTGGGTACCTGGTCATCGGAGCGAAAGCGTGCTCTGTAGTGCGGCATCTGCCAAAGATCATCGGTTTGGTCCCAGTCGCATGTGTGGGACTCGTGGCTCGTGGCAGAGCTCGCGTGGTGAATAGTTGGGGTCCACAGAACTCCTCTCCTCATAACAGCCACCGTGAAGAATGAACCAGACTGCTCACAGCCACCGTGAACAAAAACTGCCTGATCCAACCACCGTGAAAAATCCTCCTTACTCAGAGAGTCTCGGAGATATATCTCCTCCCACTATGGGGAGGGGCTTTTGGCGAAAAACGCCTCGCTGTCCGCCCCTCATTGGACAGGGTCCTACGGCCCACATCTCTGGGGCGGGGACTTGGCCCCTGCCGGGAAACCCCAACCGCTCTAGCCACGCGGGGTCAAACTTGAAAAGTAACAGTATAACGCTGCAAAGGTACGTTGGTGGTGCAGCCGGTTGGCGGTGGATCGTGACGGGCCGAGGGGTCATGCAGATGGCTTGTTGGTTGTTAGATGTAAAGATTTAATAACCTAACTGAAAGAAATCGCAACGCACGTTTTTGATTCTCCCACGAGACAAAAGGAAAGGGATCTGACTACACATGTACTTAACGGGATAACTGACTTTTGGGACCTGTATGTTGCATGCAAATCGTTTCCAGATCCGTAACAATATATATATATATATATATATATATATATATATATATATATATATATATATATATATATATATATATATATATATATATATATATATATATATATATATATATAAATATATATATATATATATATACACACAGCATAAATAGTTTAAGCCTGGTGTTGGCTGAGTGGCTAGGGTGGTGGCTTGGGATCCCAGGATCCCAGGGTCCTGAGTTCAAGTCCCGTTGGCTGCTGAATTAACACCAGGGGGTTGACTCAGCCTGTCATCCTTCTGAGGTCGGCGAAATGAGTACCAGTGTACTGGTCCCGGTGTATGCCCCGGTTAGAATAGGTGTACCATATCCCTGTGTGTCGTAAGAGGCGACCAGGGTTGGCGCCAGGAAGGGCATCCGGCCATAAAACATTGCCTCAAGAAATAGCCCAACCCCTGCACAGCAGGGAAAAATGGCTGTAAAAACGGTCATATATATATATATATATATATATATATATATATATATATATATATATATATATATATATATATATATATATATATATATATATATATATATATATATATATATATATATATATACATATATATACATACATACACAGCATAAATAGTTTCAGATTTCAGAATCGGATCCGACAAATGCATGCAAACATTGAGGTCCTCAGACAATTATTTCCGGAAATGCATGTCCAGGATAGACCCATCCTCATGTCTGGTGGGATTCTAACTTTGATGCGTTGAGAAGGGTAAATAATAGATTCCCTTTCTTATGGGATGGCCTTTTTCTCTTTACGACAGACACATTCATGCACAATAGATAGCTGCACACCCACCTCTTTCACCGACATTGACACCCACCTCTTTCACCGACGTTGACACCCACCTTCTTCCATCGACGTTTGTCACCCTGTTCAGCAGCTCCATGGATGCGAACTGGCACTTTTTCGTCTCGGGCTGAACATTGAGGTGATAAATGTTGACGTTTTATGAGCGCTTCACATTTTTGCTCGGTAATTCTGGCAAATGGCTGCTTTCTGCCGTTCGTCCAGTTGCCATTACAGTGCCGTTGCAATGATTGCGAGATTGGCAGTTTGTCACGAGCAACGATGCACCAATAAGCAAGGTGGATTTGGCTGAAGTCTGCTTGAGGCTCCGCCCAGACTGGTCAGGTCAGGTATGGGAGCATGCGCCAGAGCAGCACGTCGCTGCATTCACTTTCCGCCGGTACTCAGGGTGCCTCCGTCTGGCCAGCCCAAGGCAAATGCCTGGCCCATCCCAATCTGCTTGAGATGCTGATTAACCTGCTGCAACCACAAGGCACGTGGTCGGCCCATTGGCCTCCTCTACTCACGAGACTCCCTCGCTGAGAGAATCTGGTGAGCAGGATCAGCGTCAGGAAAAGGAGCCATATGTCCATACGGCCGCAGCTGACGCTCACGGACTATGCAGGTAACAAATGTCATTTGAGTCTCTCTCAGCAACCGCTCGTTGGACACAAAGTCCGACCAGCGATAGCCAAGGATTCTCCGAAGAGGCCTGGTACCAAAGGAATTAAGTCTCCGTCTCAGATCCTTGGTCAGAGTCCAAGTCTCACATCCATAGAGCAAGACTGGAAGCACCAAGGACCTGAAGACTCAGACTTCCATCTTCCCGCACAGGTACCGGCAGCACCACACCCCATGATCCAGTGAATCCATGACTCCCCAGGCCCGACCTAGACGTCTATTGACCTCTGACTCACAGCTAGCAGAGACATGAATATCACTGCCAAGGTAAGTGAATCTCTCCACGACCTCAACATCCTCACCACAAACAGACACAGGCAGGACAACAGCATCCAAGATGCCATTGAAAGCCTGGATCTTAGTTTTGACCCAGGAAACCCATAATCCCAGCGGCTCCGACTCCTCATTTAGCACCTCGAGGGCCCCCAAAAAGAAAGCTAAAGTCTCCGCAAAGATGACTGCATCATCTGCGAAATAAAGGTCAGAGATCTTGACATTCTCAAACGATGCACCGCAGCTTGATCTCTCCATCATCCTCCCTGGAATCCAGTCCATGCAAGTGCTGAAAAGTGTGGTGGCCAGTACACACCCCCTGACGAACTCCAGTAACTAACTCTCAGTACCAGAGTAGAGTTCATACATCAGATCGATCCGTTTTGGTGGCACCCCACGAAGGCCAAGAATCCTCCAGAGGGCATCCCGATTCACTGAATCGAACGCTTTACAGAGATCAACAAAGGCTGCAAACAGCCCCTGCCCAAACTCTCATCTGCGTTCGGTGAGGACCCGAAGAACAAGGATATGGTCAATCGTTGACCTCTTTGGTGTAAAGCCTGACTGCTCTGGACGCTGGTGCTCAAGCAGATGGTGGCGAAGCCTATCAAGAATTATCACTGACCACTCATCCTTGAGCTTGCCAACATCCAGCCTCGGCTGGGATGGTACCATTCTCCTGGATTTAAGGTGCAACTTCAGAGTTGTTACAACAAACCGGTGGTCAGTATTGAGGAACTGAGCACTCCGGTTGACCCTGCAGTTCTGGATCATCTTCCAGCGACCATCAATGAGGCCATGGTCAATCTCCTTTGCCACACTGCCAGCGTTGGAATACCATGTCCAGCGATAAGCTTGTGGGCGCTGAAACCATGAACCAGCCACTCTCAGTCCATGACTTCTAGCAAAGTCAAGGAACTTAGTGCTATTCAGGTTCACAGTTCCAGACCCATGGGGATCAACACATGTCTCATAACCATCCCTATAAGTTCCAGTCGATGCATTGAAATCCCCCAAGACTAGAAGTGTATCTCGGCTGGGGCACTGATCAATCACAGACTCGAGCATGGTGTAGAATGCATCCTTCACAGTGAGATCACTCACCTCAGTCGGAGCATAAACAGAGACCAGGGAAATGACACCTTCGGAGTGACGAATCAGGTCAGGTATGGGAGCATGTGCCAGAACAGCGCGTCGCTGCGTCCACTTTCCGCCGGTACTCCAGGGGCCTCCGTCTGGCCATCCCCCAGGCAGATGCCAGGCCCATCCCCATCTCCTTGAGATGATGGTCAACCTGCTGCAACCATGAGGCACGTGGTCGGCCCACTGGCCTCCTCCACTCATGAGACTCCCTCGCTGAGAGAATCTGGTGAGCAGGATCAGCGTCAGGAAAACGAGCCACATGTCCATACAGCCGCAGCTGACGCTCACGGACTATGCAGGTAACAAATCTCATCCGAGTCTCTCTCAGCAACCGCTCGTTGGACACAAAATCCGACCAGCGATAGCCAAGGATTCTCCGAAGAGACCTGGTACCAAAGGAATTAAGTCTCCGTCTCAGATCCTTGGTCAAAGTCCAAGTCTCGCACCCATAGAGCAAGACTGGAAGTACCAAGGACCTGAAGACTCGGACTTTCGTCCTCCCGCACAGGTACCGGCAGCGCCACACCCCATGATCCAGTGAATCCATGACTCCCCAGGCCCGACCCAGACGCTTATTGACCTCCGGCTCACCACCTGCGGAGACATGAATATCACTGCCAAGGTAAGTGAATCTATCCACGACCTCAACATCCTCACCACAAACAGACACAGACAGGACAGCAGCATCCAAGATGTCACCGAAAGCCTGGATCTTTGTTTTGACCCAAGAAATCCGTAATCCCAACGGCTCCGACTCCTCATTCAGCACCTCGAGGGCCCCCAAGAGGATGTCTAAAGTCTCCGCAAAGATGACTGCATCATCTGCAAAATCAAGGTCCGAGATCTTGACATTGCCAAACGATGCACCGCAATCCTGATCTCTCCGACATCCTCCCAAAAATCCAGTCCATACAAGTGTTGAAAAGTGTGGGGGCAAGTACACATCCCTGACGAACTCCAGTAACAACTGGAAATAAGTCAGAGGCGGTACCACCACACTTCACAGCACTCTCAGTACCAGAGTAGAGTTCAGACATCAGATCGATCAGTTTCGGTGGCACCCCACGAAGACCAAGAATCCTCCAGAGGACATCCCGATTCACTGAATCGAACGCTTTACAGAGATCAACATAGGCTGCAAGCAGCCCCTGCCGAAACTCTCGTCTGCGTTCTCAGTGAGGACACGAAGAGCAAGGATACGGTCAATCGTTGACCTCTTTGGTGTAAAGCCTGACTGCTCTGGACGCTGGTGCTCAAGCAGATGGTGGCGAACCCTATCAAGAATTATCCGAGCAAAGACCTTGCCCGGCACTGAGAGCAGCGTCACCCCTCGGTAGTTGTTGCAGTCTTGGCGATCACCCTTCCTTTCCAGAGAGGGACAACAAGGCCCCTCTTCCAGTCAGTTGGGATGATGCCTGTGTTCCAGGCAGAGCACAAAACTGCATGCAACGACGCGAGTGCAGCATTTCCACCAGCCTTGAGAAGTTCAGCATGGATGCCACAGATCCCTGAGCTTTGCCCCGCTTCAACTGGTTCACCGCAGCCCGTGTTTCCACAAGCGATGGTGGACCACAGTTGATTCGAGGGTCAGCAACAGGGATTGTAACACCCTTGACGTCCAACTCGACAGCTGGGGGATCAGCCTGGTACAACCGCTCAAAGTAACCGGCCCAGCGGGCCTTCACTTCAGACTCCTCTGTCAAGAGCCTACCACTCTCTGCTCGAACTGCAGTGCTCCGAGGGATGGGCTTGGATGAACGTAATGCGCGACCCCCTGTAAGCGGACGAGAATCACCTGTCCACAGGTGATGCTCTACCCCCTCACAGATTCCTCGCACATAGGCCTCCTTGTCCACCCTCAGTGCACGTACAGTTTTACGCCTCAGCTCCCTGAACAGCTCAGCTCTGCCATTCAGCCTGGCCCTGCGACTCTGGTCAATGGTATCCAGTGTCCGTTGAGAGACAAAATTCTTCTTTGCCCTGCGGTGAACTCCAAGGCATCCACCGGCAACATCAAGGACGGTGGTCTTGAAGGTGCTCCACAACTCTTCAGGACCCCCCAAGCACCCAGACCCCCCAAGTGTCCACTCAGCCTGTTCGCAAACTCCTCAGCTACTCTCTCATCCCTGAGCTTGGCAACATCCAGCCTAGGCTGGGATGGTACCATTCTCCAGGATTTAAGGTGCAGCTTTAGAGTTGCTACAACAAGCCTGTGGTCAGTATTGAGGAACTGAGCACTCCGGTAGACCCTGCAGTTCTGGATCATCCTCCAACGACCGTCAATGAGGACATGGTCAATCTCCCTTGCCACACCGCCAGCGTTGGAATACCAAGTCCAGCGATGAGCTTGCGGGCGCTGAAACCATGAACCAGCCACCCTAAGTCCATGACTTCTGCAAAGTCAAGGAACTTAGTGCTATTCTGGTTCATAGTTCCTGACCCATGGGGACCAACACACACCTCATAACCATCCCTATCAGTTCCAGTCGATGCATTGAAATCCCCAAGACTAGAAGTGTATCTCGTCTGGGGCACTGATCAACCACAGACTCGAGTGTGGCGTAGAATGTGTCCTTCACGGTGAGATCACTCGCCTCAGTCGGAGCATAAATAGAGACCAGGGAAATGACACCTAAGGAGTGACGAATCCCAATCTCATAATACGCTCGTTGACCGGGTGTTACCTCAATTATCATTGGGGTCAGCTTATTGGACACAGCTACAGCAACTCCTTGGGTATGGTAACCATCAGAGCGACCAGACCAATAGTAGGTGTAAATCCACCCACCATTATCTCGCCGCAATCCGGTCTCCGAACCTCAGAGAGAGCTGCAATCCCGATGTCCAAACGCTTGAGCTCAGATGATAACAGAGACAGGTGATCATCCTCTCTTAGGATAGGACATTCCAGGCACCCACCCGAAGGGACCGCCTCAGGTTAACCCAAGGAGACCGCCGTCTGGTGGACGACACCAGCACCACTCCGACACACTCTCCCGCAATCTGACCCAGGGATGTTACCCCGTGGTTTCCCTCCTATCAAAGATTGGGGGTCCCGAAGGCTTTGCCCCAATCCCATCATCCGGTGAGCTGCCCTGCGAAGGGAAGCTGCACAGGAGGTACTCCCACGGAGTGGGTTTTCAGATTTTTTTGCGTTTTTGCGTTTTGCGGAATGAAGCGTTTTACGGTGGCTGGAGTGCAAATCCTGCCACCAACCTCCTAATAAGAAGTAACCCAACTGCAGGAGGACGTCCGCAGACACAGTTGGGCACTAGATATGGATGGCCGTTGGCTCACAAGGAGCTCCTCCGCCCTTTGACAGGTTTTGTTTTTAATCCTGCTGGGTGTCCATATCCAAACACCCTCCTCACCAGAAAACCTGGTGGGGGAGACGGTTTAGTCGCCGACAACCCGACCATGGAACAGGTTAGTACAGGTTTACATGGTACCTGTAGCAGGTCATAGATCGAACCTGACCTGACAAAAGTGACGAATGCTGAGGCTCAAAATACACTCGTTGACCGGTGTTACCTCAATTATCATTGGAGTCAGGTTATTGGACACAGCTACAGCAACTCCTTTGGCATGGTAACCATCAGAGCGACCAGACCAATAGTCGGTTAACCACCAGCCATGATCTCACCGCAATCCAGTCTCCGAACCTCAGAGAGTGCTGCAATACCGATGTCCACACGCTTGAGCTCAGATGATAACAGAGACAGGTGATCATCCTCTCTTAGGAATAGGACATTCCAGGCACCTACCCAAAGGGACCGCCTCAGGTTAACCCAAGGAGACCACCATCTGGTGGACGACACCTCAGCATCACTCCGACACACTCTCCCGCAATCTGACTCGGGAATGTTACCCTGTGGTTTCTCTCCTATCATCAAAGATTGGGGGTCCCGAAGGCTTTGCCCCAATCCCGTCATCCGGTGAGCTGCCCTGCGAGGGGAAGCTGCACAGGAGGTACTCCCACGGAGTGGGTTTTCAGATTTCTTTGCGTTTTTGTGTTTTGCGGAATGAAGGGTTTTACGGTGGCCGGAGTGCAAATCCTGCCACCAACCTCCTAATTAGAAGTAACCCAACTGCAGGAGAATGTCCACAGACACAGTGTGCACTGGATATGGATGGCCGTTGGCTCACAAGGAGCTCCTCTGCCCTTTGACAGGTTTTTTTAATCCTGCTGAGTGTCCATATCCAAACATCCTCCTCACCAAAAAACCTGGCGGGGGAGATGATTTCGTCACCGACAACCCGACCATGGAACAGGTTAGTGCAGGTTTACATTATACCTGCAGCAAGTCACAGATCTAATCTGGCCTGACCTGACAGCCAGTACAGCACACTGCCCTGGCCCCCAGACTGGCCACCTCTAAAAAGGACGAGTGGACCATTTTTTTCATCAGTCAGTTGGCGATAGCTGGTTGCAGTTCTTACAGCTTTGAGAGTTTTTCGACAGTTTGTGTCAGTTGGTGACAGCTGGGCGACGGCTATTTTCAGTTCCAGTCAGATGGTTGCTCCAGTCAGTTCCAGTCAGACGAATGGTGAGCTGACGACAGTTGAGTTTGTGAGAGCTGGGTGATGGCTATTTTCAGTTTCAGTCAGACGGGTGCTCCAGTCAGATGGTTGGTGAGATGGCGACAGTTGAGTTTGTGACAGTTGGTGACGGCCTTGCAGCCTTCCAGTTTCTCACAGCGCCTTACAGCTTCTCACAGCCCCTAACAGCTGTCCGTCGGTTGTGGCTCCTGATGGTGGGTGACGCTCGGACCGTTAAAGCTGGTTCTGCTCGAGACGTGTTCTTGGCGTACCTAATTCTGGGCGTCCCTGGTTCCTGAGGGTGACGACGAATGGCGTTCAAGCATGTTTGCGAGTGGGTGCACGGCAAGGCAGGGCGCTGGAAACGGACCAAGGCACACTCACACATTTCGGGACGTTTGATTTGACGTACCACTTCCACTTGATGAACAAGACTGGATTTCTCTTCCCCCCTGAATGATCTGCTGGGTACCCTTGTCTTGCGTTTAATTGTCAAGTAAGGCATAGTGAAAAGCACCTGCTCTTTGTCTGTTTTTCTGTCAATGCCTGATTAATTCTTTATTTGGTTGAGGTGATTGTGATTGATTTGAATTTACTTATTTTCACAAGGAAACAAAATGTTATTTATATTTATTTTTTCCTTTTTAATAAATTCCTTGTGGATGTTCCAACCTGTCCGTTCTTGTCCTTTCCTTCCATTGATCCAGCATTGCCCGAACCTAGATAGACCGGGAGGTAAGTACCAAACTAATTGACCTGTCATAGTCGGCATGCACCAGCAGTTAAACGCTCGGATGCTCTTATTAAGATTGAATCAAGATAAGATTGGTGCTTTACCGAGGGTGCGCTCCTTGTTCAGGAAACCATGTGACCTCCAGTTAAACGGCATAATTGGACGGTGGACACTGAAACTCGTGGTTAACCGATTGGCATCCGTGGTTATAAAGCAACCCACCATACCACGAAGTTAATTGTGAGCGGTGGCCCCAGGTCCAGCTCTTTCGAGGAAAAAGGGGGATTAGCCCCCCCATAATACACTCAGTACCCATGGCCACAACAATATATATATATATATATATATATATATATATATATATATATATATATATATATATATATATATATATATATATATATATATATATATATATATATATATTGTTGCGGATTCACGCCCGCCGGCGTGCGAGCGGCCACGTAACTCGAATCGCGGCACGTCGCCCACCGGACGGACAATCCCGTCGTGACCCTCTCGGACTAACGCCGGGAACTAGTCACGGGTGGGCCTTTCGGCCTCACCACGATCGTGCCAATCGGCCCCCCGCGTGGGATAGGGTTGCTCGCCAAATTCGACCTACCTAAGTACCCACACGGAGGGTAGACCGGGTGGTCGCACCTCGCCGCAGGTCGACTTCGGACACGGGCCACTTTAAGCGACCCGTTCCGTACTATCGGGATAACCGAGCGGTGTTATCGTCAACCTCGACGGTTCGATTAATTATTGGGCGTATTTAGCCTACGACCAACCCTTTACGTGAAGTAAGATGGAGATTCAATAAAAGAAAAGACGAAGCGAAACGGGAAAAACAGTTCAACATAAAGCACATTTATTCCGCGGCAAACGGAAAGCACACATATACAATTATACACCAAAAGCAAATGTAAAAGTAGAAGAAACACAACAATTCTGCACAAAAAGCAAATGCAACAATGCAGATCTACTACCGACTACCGAGCACATGGCAACACTTATACAGTTTTACTTCACAGACGGCACCGACAACACATATACTCAAAGCAAAAGAAAAAGGGACCACCCTCAACTACAAGGGGGCAGACGGGCCTGGGGCCGAGACCGCGTCGAGCCTACCCGTCTGGTGATGAGCAGCAAAATGGCGGCGGCGCCCCGACTCCGTGGGCCTCGCCTGGAATGGGGTGGGAACGGGGCCCCCTTCTCACACTATCTCAGCACGGGGGGAAACAGGAGGAGGTTGTTGATGCTCGGGGGAAAGAGGATATCTGGCCGGCTTGGGTCCCGCGACGAGCGACTCCACTGCGACCTCGGTCGCGTTACCGGCCTCCCCTCTCCGCAGCTCCCCGACTCTGACACGAGCGCCGACCTCCACAAAGATTCTTGGCTTCTCCAGCCTCTCCGGACCCCGACAGACACTCTCTCGACTGCCTTCGCCGCCGCCACAACTCTCCAACTCTCCACTCTTCTCAACTCCGTCCAACTGCTCAACTCTCTCACTCTTGACTTCCTTCTCCTCAACAACTCTGTCCAACTGCTCAACTCTTTCCAACTGCCTCGATTCGCTCCGCGCTCGGTGCTTTATAGTCCGACAGGAGAAATCATATGCAGATTTTTGGATCAGGAATCGCTCGGGGGCGGAGCCACGCTCCCCATTGGACAGAGGAAAAGTGGGCATGAATGATTCTTGATCCGCGAATCTGCATATAGCGATTATACTTCCGACGCACCTGGAGGCGGGGCCAAATCACCCCACGCTCGCTGATAGGACGGAACAGAAGTGGGCGTGAATCGTTCTTGATCCGATTTCTCTGAAAGGCTGGTGTTTTTGCACCCGCTGCTCGGTGCGCGCCCTGTACGAGTCCAGGATCGGTGCCCACAAGCGGCGCGGGAATGGCGGTGATGCGATGGTTGCGAGAGCGAGATGTGACGGCAAGGGTCGTGGCTGTTGTTGTGTGATGGCTGTTGAGACGTGGTTGGTGGTGGTTGTGGTGGTAGTAATGGCGGCTGGTCCAAAATAAAGATAGTAAAAGAAAAACGGCTATCTAAAAGGGTCGCAGCCCGAATGAATGACATTTATTCCCTCTAAACAACGGGTTTGGGCCTAACTACACATATACTTACAGAGATATCTCACCTACGGGACCTGAATGGTGGTTTGCGAATTTCGTCAACCACAACACTACCCCCTCCCCTTTTTACAGACTCGTCCCGAGTCGTCAAATTTTCGTGTGCCATCATGTGTAGTTCTCCCCTAGTACATTTTACCTACGGATCCCTGAGTGCGACATTCATGGTATTCGTGTCCCCAAAATAAATAACCTGAGGGCTGAGTAACTACCTAAACAAACTCACTCACACGGACGACTTAAATAAAATTGCCGGCGCTAAGACAGACATGCGGGGGCGCACTCATATGTACAGCACATCTTAACTTACAAATTTTACACTAAACCATGGCCCAGGATCAATGGTCTCTGCAAAAAGAAAGCAGTTAGCAGGGAGCCAGGCTGCTCGCATGCAGTCTCTGGCTCAAACAATGCAGGTGACAGGGAACGTGGCCGGCTGATCACACGCAGTCAAAGGCCTTCCCTTTTTAACTGAACGCAGTGAACCACAACGGTGCATGGGCTGCACAAACGCAGTCTCCGTGCCAGCTCAAGTGGCACACGCAATGAACACAACGAATGGATGGATGAATGGATGAATGGATGGACGCAAACACGGTGCACGGGCCGCCACTGCAGGCCCGTGTTGTAGCTGCCAACAGGGCAGTTCTTGCAGCTTGCAAACTGTTGCCTTGCGGATCCTGGCGCACATGGAAATGAACAGGGGGGGGGGGGCAAAGCAAAAATTGAATGGGGCTGGTAAACAGGGGCAGTGGGCATGGCATGGCAAAGGTGATCAGGCAAACACAGCCTGCAGAACAAGGCCGCTGCAGGCAAACACAGCCAGCAGATGAACTGGCCGGCACAGGCCTTGAAGCACAGCAGCTGCAGACAATCCGACCGGCACAGGCCTTGCAGCAAAACAACAGCTGCCGATGAAGTGGGCCGGCCTTTGCCTTGCAGCAACGCAGCCAGCAGATGAAGCTGGCCAGCCTTTGCCGTTCAGTGGAGGTTGGTGGAGGGAGTGCGGTGGTGCTGGCCACTCGGAAGGTGGGCTCGGACCTACCCTACGGTCTCCCTCCCAACCTATCGCCTTTGCCTGTCACTGTCTATACCCACTCCCTTAATTTGTCAAACCCCAATTTAGCCCCAACTTATTTTTTTATTTTTACTTATTTTTACTTCCCCACTATAAATTGTCCCCTAACCCCCTGTACTGTCCTTGTTCGGCTAACCTTTCCTGTCACCTAGCCCACTCCCAACCCCGACGTTCCTTTCCCGGAGGGGAGCAAGGGAGAGCTAGCGTCCTGTGTCGAGGCCCAATCCAAGCCTCAGAATGGCCTCCCCAGACTTCAGCGATCTATAACACAAAGTGGGTCCAGCGGCCCACAACGAGAGCGAGGGGATGGATGGTGCGGAGGGTACACTTCCTATTCTACCCTATCCATTTAACTGTTAAACTACCCCGGGGCTTTCAACAAGCGCCTCTCGCTTAAACTATTGGTTCTAACAACCCAGATTCCTGTCGCCTGTGTTGGTGTCCTCACAATTTCGGGCCTCGCCCCCAATTTTCTCTCCGTGCCCTCACACGGTCTCATGGCTGGGACGCGTGGCTCCCCTTGGCAGGCACGACCCTCTGCCGAATCTCCCGCTATGGCACCCCCGGGCACTACACTGCCTCCGAGCCTACCAGCTCCCTAAACACCGGGGAGTGCCCCCCATGGCACCTCCCCTGAAACGCACACGTGGCAGGCTGGCTTCCCAGGCCCCTTTCCGAGGGTCACCCATGCCCACAACACTGCCCACGCGGCTAATGGCGCCCCGGGCCCCCGCACCAAGCGGGCGCACCCGTGCCCACTACGCTATCCCGGCCCCCCATGGGCCCTTGGCCTACCACGGCCGACTAGCCTGGTGCCCGGGGTACCCACTCAGCGATACTCACCTTTCGCAGCCACGCTCCCAGCCCGTCAACAGGGCTCCTGCACCCCTCCAAATGGGTTTCGAGCCTACTTCCCCACCAACAACAAAACGACCTCCATTTTTCAATTTAACTAACCTCCTAACTCACTCTACACTGACCCCGGGGTCTCTTGGGCGGGAGTCACTCCTCCCCCCAATCACTCATCGCACCATGCATTCCAGACTCGCTCCATTCACACAGACCTGCTGGCCTCACTCACTCACGCAGCACATGCTTCCACTTCATTCACCAACTCTTCAACACGCACACCGCTGAACTCCGCCATCCTTCTAACTACCTCCCCTAACTAACTCGTGCTCCCACGTCGTCCCTTAAACTATAGCACGTTCCATTTAACCTACGTAGCTAAGCTACGTCCCCACTACACATCCAAAGTCTGTCTCTGTCTCCAAAATAATCCCATACTCCATTTTCCCAACCTAAATCTGACTAACAATCCCTTTAACTCATCCATTCCACGGACTCCATGAGAACTTACCCCTGCCCCATGAAGTCGGTCTAACTAAGCTAACCCTTCCCCCTAACTAGTTTCCATCCTGTGCCCTGGTAAGGGGGTCTTCCACCCCTTGCCAGGGAATCCTGTGCACCCGAAAGTGAGGCTTGCTTTTTTTTTTTTTTCACATGCGCAGCACCAGCGCGGCAACTCACAGCTCGCGCACTTTGCACCTGCCCGTGACGTCATGCAGCTGCACGTGTACCTCGTCCCTCCTTGGACGGTACCATCCGGCAGGGATACCCCTCCTGTCGGATTCCAACCCCGCGTGCAGCCATGACGTCACCGTGCGCATAAAAAAAAACACAAGCCCCACGTCTCGAGGGGTTCCCCACGCGAACATATGTGCTTTGCCCGTTGGAGCTTAACACACACGATCACGTGGAGAACCCGTCCGGTCCAAATCCATAATCCTGCCTAAACTTTGTCCGTCCGTGGGATCGGCAAATCCACCGCGTGCGTTTCCGGACCGGGACTTCACTCTCGCAAGCGAGCACGTGGGGGCCTCGTGCGTTGCACAGTACGGACCTCGCGCTCGCTGCTGGGTGAACACGGCGCGGTGCGCAAAACATCTACAGCCGCTACTCGGCTTTCTTTCCTCTGTCGCAGTCTCCGTCGCCATTCAACACACGCACTCCCGCGTGTTACGACGCTAACACACCTCACCATTAAACTCACATCGGGAGACGCGGCTGCATGTTCACACATGCCGACCGACATCTCCCTTACACACAGCGACCTTGCACACGCTGTCTCTCTCACACTCGGCCGCTCACTCACGCATGCCATTACCCTAGCACACGTTGCTCCACTCACTCGCGGCCTTTCACTCACTCGTGCCATTTCCCTCACACAAACCATACTACTCACACACGCGGGGGCACTCGCTCGCGGTGCCTCATCCATACACCGTGCCTCACTCACACACGCGGGGGCACTCAACCGCGGTGTTTCACTCACACACGGCGTGCTGAGAAGCACGATCTTCTGCACACTTACCACCACACCACTCACACACGGGGTCTTTGTCACCCACCCGGTCACTCTCACACAGGCCCTTGCACCCGCGCTATGCGTGCGTTGCAGCACGCATTTCGCCACACTCGTGAACACACACCTCAACACCACACACACCGGGACAACCACACTGGGGATTCGTGTCCCCACAAGGGTCTCCGGGGCCTCTATACCGCCCAAGCTCTCCGTGCACCTGTTCGCAGCACTCCTCCTCTCAACCTCGCAAAGCACGACCGAACCCACCTGGTCGTGACTCGCTTCAAGGGGGCATACTCCCTCCCCTCGTTCCTGGAGGAGGCCATCCAACTGCTCGCACCGGGTCTCTACCAAGTCCGCGAGCTCACCCCCATTATCCTCCACTACCTCCGTGTGTGTGTGTGCGTCTCTATCCCCGTCTTCATCGTGTAGTCTTCCCTCTATCGTTCCCATCTCCCGTGTCTCTGCCAACTCAGTCACCTCTTCACCCTTTACCTCCCTTGTCTCAACTATTATTTCCGTCTCTTCCCTTGTTATCTCCCTCGTGCACATCTCCGTCACCCCAATTAGTTTTTCCCTCTCGGTTACCGTCACCTTTTCCGTCACGACCCTCGCCCAACACGTCCCTCGAATTATTTTTTTCTTACCCGCCTCCACCGCGGGCCCGACAGCCGTTGCACTCCCTCCCAGCTCGTTCGCTCCCACACGTGGAGTCACCATTTTAAACTCCCTGGTAACGGCCTTCATGCCCGCCTGCAGGCTTCGGCCCATGTTCTGCGTCTTACCCCGCAGCTCTTTCATTTCTTCCTTCATGTTTGTTTCCATTTCGTTCATTTGCTGTGTATTCGCATCCATTTTCGTTTTCACTTCGTTCATTTGCTTGTTCATGCCTTTTATTTCGTTTTTCATTTCATTTGTGTTTGTATCCATCCTCGCTGTCATTGCCGCCAGCATGGCGCATAGCTGGGCCATGTCGGGTGCGCTTGGGTGAGCCGATTCGGCAAGGATCGGGAGGTTTTGGTGGAGAGGGGGAGGGGAGGTGTCATACACCGCGGCCGCCGCCGCACCTATTTCGGGCTCTGGGTTCAGTTGGGGGAGTTTGTGTTCCTGCACAACCAACATTTCCTGCATGGGGTTTTCATCCTGGACCATGGATTCTACACATTCTAAATCCATTTCTAATACCCCCGGCTCCCGCTCGCTTTGAGACGCCATCTTATTTCTCGTAAAGGGTTAATTTGAATCGCTCGTAATTTGGAGGGAATCGGGGGTCGCTCCTCTCACCCCTGGACCGAGTCCCGTGAATTTAGCTGGAGACAGGAGAGCCCGTTGTCCCATTCTCCGACACCAGTGTCGCGAGGAGGGGGATGGGTTTGTATCCCACTCCTGACACCAGTGTTGCAGATTCGCGCCCGCCGGCGTGCGAGCGGCCACGTAACTCGAATCGCGGCACGTCGCCCACCGGACGGACAATCCTGTCGTGACCCTCTCAGACTAACGCCGGGAACTAGTCACGGGTGGGCCTTTCGGCCTCACCACGATCATGCCAATCGGCCCCCCGCGTGGGATAGGGTTGCTCGCCAAATTCGACCTACCTAAGTACCCACACGGAGGGTAGACCGGGCGGTCGCACCTCGCCGCAGGTCGACTTCGGACACGGGCCACTTTAAGCGACCCGTTCCGTACTATCGGGATAACCGAGCGGTGTTATCGTCAACTTCGACGGTTCGATTAATTATTGGGCGTATTTCGCCCACGACCAACCCTTTACGTGAAGTAAGATGGAGATTCAATAAAAGAAAAGACGAAGCGAAACGGGAAAAACAGTTCAACATAAAGCACATTTTATTTATTCCGCGGCAAACGGAAAGCACACATATACAATTATACACCAAAAGCAAATGTAAAAGTAGAAGAAACACAACAATTCTGCACAAAAAGCAAATGCAACAATGCAGATCTACTACCGACTACCGAGCACACGGCAACACTTATTCAGTTTTACTTCACAGACGGCGCCGACAACACATATACTCAAAGCAAAAGAAAAAGGGACCACCCTCAACTACAAGGGGGCAGACGGGCCTGGGGCCGAGACCGCGTCGAGCCTACCCGTCTGGTGATGAGCCGCAAAATGGCGGCGGCGCCCTGACTCCGCGGGCCTCGCTGGCACTGCCTGGAATGGGGTGGGAACGGGGCCCCCTTCTCACACTATCTCAGCGCGGGGGGAAACAGGAGGGGGTTGTTGATGCTCGGGGGAAAGAGGATATCTGGCCGGCTTGGGTCCCGCGACGAGCGACTCCACTGCGACCTCGGTCGCGTTACCGGCCTCCCCTCTCCGCAGCTCCCCGACTCTGACACGAGCGCCGACCTCCACAAAGATTCTTGGCTTCTCCAGCCTCTCCGGACCCCGACAGACACTCTCTCGACTGCCTTCGCCGCCGCCACAACTCTCCAACTCTCCACTCTTCTCAACTCCGTCCAACTGCTCAACTCTCTCACTCTTGACTTCCTTCTTCTCAACAACTCTGTCCAACTGCTCAAATCTTTCCAACTGCCTCGATTCGCTCCGCGCTCGGTGCTTTATAGTCCGACAGGAGAAATCATATGCAGATTTTTGGATCAGGAATCGCTCGGGGGCGGAGCCACGCTCCCCATTGGACAGAGGAAAAGTGGGCGTGAATGATTCTTGATCCGCGAATCTGCATATAGCGATTATACTTCCGACGCACCTGGAGGCGGGGCCAAATCGCCCCACGCTCGCTGATAGGACGGAACAGAAGTGGGCGTGAATCGTTCTTGATCCGATTTCTCGGAAAGGCTGGTGTTTTTGCACCCGCTGCTCGGTGCGCGCCCTGTACGAGTCCAGGATCGGTGCCCACAAGCGGCGCGGGAATGGCGGTGATGCGATGGTTGCGAGAGCGAGATGTGACGGCAAGGGTCGTGGCTGTTGGCGTTGTTGTTGTTGTGAAGCGGCGTTGCGGTTGGTGGTTGTTGTGTGATGGCTGTTGAGACGTGGTTGGTGGTGGTTGTGGTGGTAGTAATGGCGGTTGGTCCAAAATAAAGATAGTAAAAGAAAAACGGCTATCTAAAAGGGTCGCAGCCCGAATGAATAACATTTATTCCCTCTAAACAACGGGTTTGGGCCTAACTACACATATACTTACAGAGATATCTCACCTACGGGACCTGAATGGTGGTTTGCGAATTTCGTCAACCACAACAATATATATATATATATATATATATATATATATATATATATATATATATATATATATATATATATATATATATATATATATATATATATATAAATAATGTTGTGGATTTCCACCCACCGGCGTGCGAACGACCGCGTTTAACCAATAGCGGCCACTTCGCCCACCGAACGGACAATGTAGTCGCGGCTTTCCGGATCAACGCCGAAAACCAGCCACGGGTGTGTTTTGAGCACACCACAGCCTCGTCAATATTCTACCCGCACTACAGGGTCAATCGCCGAATTGTCAATATACCTAATTAATCGCGCGGGCAGTCTACCGAGAGACTGTACCTCAACGGGGCCGCTTGAAAACGAGCCGCTTAAGCAGCTCGCTTCGTTTTGGGATAACCGAGCGGGGTATTCATCGCGCAGCCCCGTTGGACCCGATCACTTTATCGGTTATTTAACAACCAACTATATTCCGAGTGCAATATGGCAGTTCAATTCGGGAAAGGACGCAACGAACGGGTTAACATTTAAACAAGCACATTTATTGAAATAGCGGCACATATGCAGTCATATAATCAAGCAAGGCAAGACACGCATGCAGTTTGCAATCGACAAAGGCAAAAACAAAAGCTCGCATGCAATTATGTAACATGTAAGGGACAAAAGCAATGCAAAAGAGCTACTACCGTCTATCTATTATGTACACACTTAACACTTCTACTTAAAGACATGGCGCCACAACGTTCATGCAAAGAAAAAAAGGAAAAACCCCAGGACAGACGAGGGGTAGACTGGACCTCTTGGGGTCTTTATAAACACGGAGCCGTGTAGACCGCAAAGGCTCCGAGAGACCGAGCTGGCTACCTTGTCCCTCGTGGTGACTTGCTAGGGCGACCCTCGATGTCCCCTCTCCAGCGACCCACGGTAAGGTACGGTACGGCAGGCCGCGCGCCTTGGATCTGCTGCACTCCGCTCTCTACAGTCCCCTACCGCGGCTCCACACACTGCCCACAACTCCGACACGACACTTTTCTCTTCTCCACACACCTCACAACCTCCAGCTCGACAGTCCATGACCTTGCGCTCAGCGCGCCCTTTTATCTCCACGGCGCCTCGCCCCTCCCTTCCGCCCCCCCTCTTCCAGCACGTACGGGAAACTTCCAGAAGAAGGGCGTTTTCCTCGCCGAATTGGGGCCTTTCTCATTCTTCTTCTTTTTTATAGTTAGTGTCGCTTTATAATCCTTGGTGTTGGGTTATTCTCCTGCTGCGTCGGCCGGCGCATGTTATTCATTGGGGGGTGGGGCCGTCGTCTGCTTTCCCCCCGATGAATGCCAGGCTTCTCGAAACCGTGTGCCGAGGTGGAAATGCGGTGGTGGTTATGGTGGTTGTTGTAATGGTGGCGTGGCTGGCGTTTTGTGGTGGTCGTGAGGGTGGTGTGGTTGGACGATTGTGGTTAAGGTGGTTGTTCTGAAGGCGGCTGTTCGTTGTCTGTGGGGATGTTGGCGGTTGACGAGAAGGAGGTTGTGGTGATCGTATCGTAGTTGTTGTGGAGCGGATGATGAGAGCGATGTTGGTGGTGGAGGTGGTTGTTGCGAAGCGGTTGATCCAAAATAACGCCTGTGGTTTCTCTCCTATCATCAAAGATTGGGGGTCCCGAAGGCTTTGCCCCAAACCCGTCATCCGGTGAGCTGCCCTGCAAGGGGAAGCTGCACAGGAGGTACTCCCTCCTGTGCAGAGGATGAGTACCTCTGCACTCCACATGAGTACCAGTTGTACTGGGCCCGGTGTATGCCCCGGTTAGAATAGGTGTACCATATCCCTGTGTGTCGTAAGAGGTGACCAGGGTTGCGTCAGGAAGGGCATCCGGCGTAAAAACCTATGCCAAATCATTATGCGGACAACAAAACGATGGTTGATCCGCTGTGGCAACCCCTAACGGGAGCTAGCCGAAAGAAGAAGAAGAAGATATATATATATATATATATATATATATATATATATATATATATATATATATATATATATATATATATATATATATATATATATATATATATATATATATATTGTTGTAGATTTCCCGCCCGTCCGGCGTGCGAACGTCCGCGTCTAACCAATAGCGGTCGCTTCGCCCACCGAACGGACAATCCAATCGCGGCTTTCCAGATCAACGCCGGAAATCAGCCACGGGTGTGTTTTCAACCACACCACAACCTTTCTCTGCACTCTACCCGCGCAACAGGGTCCGATCGGCAAATCCTCGATTTACCTAATTATTCGCGCAGGTAGGTTAACGAGAGATTGTACCTCAACGGGACCGCTTGGAAACGAGCCGCTTAAGCAGCTCGCTTCCTTTTGGGATAACCGAGCAGGGTATTATCGTGCAGTCCAGTTGGACCCGATCACTTTACCGGCTATTTAAAAACCAATTATATTCCGAATGCAAGATGGGGCAGTTCAATGAGGGAATGGACGCAATGAACAGGTTTACATTCACTCAAGGACATCTATCTATAATTCCAGCAATGTGTGTGTGTGTGTGTGTGTGTGTGTGTGTGTGTGTGTGTGTGTGTGTGTGTGTGTGTGTGTGTGTGTGTGTGTGTGTGTGTGTGTGTGTGTGTGTGTGTGTGTGTGTGTGTGTGACAGCTGTTTCTCGACAACCGCTGGTCCGATCTAATTGAAACTTGCCAGGTATATTGCTGGGGACCTGAGGATGTGCCTTTTCAAGATTTGATATTAATCGGACAAGAGCTTCCCAAGTTATGGCCATTTATTTACCAAACCAATGAGAAGACACGTTGTTGCGTGTGCATGGCGGATGGGGAAGGGAAGCTCAGCCGCGTTCGCCATTACGGGTTACAACGTACGGACTTCCGGATCCATTACGGGTTACAACGTACGGACTTCCGGATAATGATGACTTCGTGTATTCTCATAATTTCTCGATTTCTTTTGCGCATTTATAGATAAACACAATGCCCCAAGTTATGATCGTTTTCATATTAGACGGTGTATAAATTTCGGTAACATCAGAGTGCTGGTATGCTCCGAACCAGGAAGAAATTTTTTTTCTCTCTCTTCTCTTTTTGTTTTTCATTGCCACGACATTGCGAAAAGGTAAAATATGTTGGCGCTAATTGAATAATTGGGTATTAAAACTAAATTGCGAATAATCGTAACTGCGAATGATATTTAAACTTCCGGGCCACGCACGTACGAGCACTCAAGAGCGAAGAAAAGGCCTGCGTGGTTGTTGTTTGTTGCTCGTGGTTTGAATATTTATTTATTCATGTATTTAATTTTGTTTTTTTTACGGGCACGTTCTAGTTTATTATGATAAAGCACGTATGCAATTAAACAAGGCAAAACACGTATGCAATTATACAAGCAACAAAAGCACGACAAAAGAACAACAACCGTCTACTTATTATGTGCAGTCACTTGCACTTCACAGCAGTTCCTACTTATTAGACGGGCCCACGGACACACGTACGCACACACACACCCAATAAATGGTGGCAGAGGCCTTTAATAGCGGGCTCCAGCTCGGAGAACAGGTGAGCTGAAACCCAGAACCTATCTCAAACCTCTCCACCTCATGTGGTCTTCAAGTTGTTCGGACCAGGGCTCCAGCGAGAGCAAGCTGGATCCAATCGCCGTGAGCTGCGATCTTTCCCGAGCTCCCGCGAATCCTCCCACGCTTCTCAACACGTGCTGGTGAGACGAGGGGCCGATCCTTCCCGTTGATGCGTAGCTTCCCTGAGGAACCACGTCCACGAAGAGGTCGATGAGTCACACCAAGCCGGGAACCAAAATGGAGAACAAAGAGCTCCACGAACCAAGAAGAAGAAGCCACCACTCGCAGCTCGAGCCGAGCGACCGGCTTAACTTTCCTCCAAACAGGGCAGCTTGAAGCAAAAAGCTCTCCCGAGCCAAGCAAGAGCCGAAGCTCACGGAACCATCAAAGCAAAAAGCCTCCTCTCGAGCCAGGCCGCAGCCGAAGCTCACTGAGCCAGCCGAAGCAAAAAGCTTCCGAAGGCCTCAACCCGAACCCCAGCCAAACAGGACCCGAAGGTCTGCTGAACGGCTACTCTCTACTCCCTTCTCCAACTCTGCCCACGAACAAAAGAAAAGATCTCCTCTTATCCTTCTCCCGCCCTTCCCCCGCTCCCAGCGTGACACATGACTCATGCTCCATCCCCCGCTCGGCCACGGGTGGGAGGGAGTTGTTGACATCATGAGTCATGGAACGGCAGGGTGGCTCTTCCTCTTCGCAGAAGAGGGGGAGGGATGTCTCGATTGTATGGTCTCTCACTATTAAATCGATCCGCAGCGCATCTAATCGATTTCTGAACATTTAAACAATGAAAGGTGAGCTATCTCTGGAACAAGCACTTATCGACATAGCTGACTTAAGGAACCTGAATGGTGTGTGCAATCGAATTCCCAAATTCGTAACAATATGTATATATATATATATACATATATATATATATATATATATATATATATATATATATATATATATATATATATATTGTTGTAGATTTCCCGCCCGTCTGCGTACGAACGACCGTGTTTAGCCAATAGCGGCCGCTTCGCCCACCTAACGGACAATCGAGTCGCGGCTTTCCGGATCAACGCCGGAAACCAGCCATGGGTGTGTTTTTAACCACACCATAACCTTGTCCGCACTATACCTGAGCGCTACAGGGTCCGATCGCAAAATCTTTGATTTACCAAATAATTCGCGCGCGTAGGTTACCAAGAGATTGTACCTCAACGGGACCGCTTGGAAACGAGCAGCTTAAGCAACTCGCTTCCTTTTGGGATAACCGAGCGGGGTATTATCGCGCAGTCCCGTTGGACCCGATCACTTTACCGGCTATTTAAAAACCAACTAAATTCCGAGTGCAAGATGGCAGCTCAATTAAGAGAAGAGGACGCAACGAACAGGTTTACATTCACACAAGGACATTTATTATAATAAAGCACGTTTGCAAATAAACAAGGCAAAACACGTATGCAATTATACAAGCAAGAAAAGCATGACAAAAGAACTATGACCGTCTATAGTCTATACGAAATGCAATGCAAACATTTACAGCACACAAAGCACTTAACAATTTCCTACTTATTAGACGGGCCCATGGACACACATACGCACACACACACCCCCAAGAAATGGTGGAAGAGGCCTTTAATAACGAGCTGCAGCTCAGAAGACAGGTGAGCTGAAACCCAGAACCTATCTCGAACCTCTCCACCTCGTGTGGTCTTCAAGTTGTTCGGTCCCGGGCTCCAGCGAGAGCGAGCTGGATCCAATCGCCATGAGCTGCGATCCTTCCCGAGCTTCCGCGAATCCTCCCGCGCTTCTCAACACGTGCTGGTGAGACGAGGCGCCGATCCTTCCCGTTGATGCATCGCTTCCCCGAGGAACCACCTCCAAGAAGAGGTTGATGAGTCGCACCAAGCCGGGAACCAAAATGGAGAACAAAGAACTCCACAAACCAAGAAGAAGAAGAAGCCACCATTCGCAGCTCGAGCCGAGCAACCGGCTCAACTTCCTTCCAAAACAAAGCAGCTCGAAGCAAAAAGCTCTCCCGAGCCAAACAGAAGCTGAAGCTCACTGAACCACCAAAGCAAAAAGCCTCCAAAAAGCCTCCTCCCAAGCCAGGCCTCAGCCAAAGCTCACTGAACCAGCCAAAGCAAAATGCTTCCAAAGGCCTCAGCCCTAACCCAAGCCAAACAGGACCCGAAGGTCTGCTGAACGACTACTCTCTGCCGAAGAAAAAAGCTTACTACTCAACTTCCGAACACGAACAAAGAAAAGATCTCCTCTTATCCTTCTCCCGCCCTTCCCCTGCTCCCGGCGTGACTCATGACTCATGCCCTCGTGCTCCATCCCCCGCTCAGCCACGGGTGGGGGGGAGTTGTTGACATCATGAGTCACGGGACGGCAGGGTTCTTCTTGCTCTTCGCAGAAGAGGGGGAGGGATGTCTCCATTGTTCGTTCCCTATCTATTAAATCGATCCGCAGCGCATCTAATCGATTTCTGAACATTTAAACAATGAAAGGTGAGCTATCTAGGGAACAAGCACTTATCGACATAGCTGACGAAAGGAACCTGTATGTTGTGTGCAATCAAATTCCAAATTCGCAACAATATAGATTGTTGCGGATTCAGCGGTGGCGGGGGGTTTCGCACCCGACTCTTGATAGCCAAATGTTACAGATTTGGAGCCACCCTCACCACCGCCGTATCCAGGGTTTATAACGCCGGCTGGCTCGGCACAGGCCTCGGGTCACGCGTCTTCAATCGCAATACCAACGTACCCCTGGACCTTACCAGTTGGGGAAATAGACCCCGGTTACAGACTGGTTTTGTCAGATGCCGAGCGTTTTCTGCCAGTCTCTAACCATTTTGGTTTTATATACAAATCGAACGGATCGTTCCTCGACGCGACACAAATTAATCCAAAGCGGCAACTTCATACGAATCAGCCAGATTTATTGGGAACATCGGGGAACACAACACAAGCAAAGTATTCACGACAATGTTATTATCAATCTATAATCCGTTCTTAAATCGGAAACTATGGATTACGGGTTTTGAGGGGGACCCAAACGAGATACACCTTAAACAACATGCAGACAAGACATAGACAACATGCAGACTAGACAGAGTACTTGGTGATGTTTCATGGACGAGAGGAAAGTGTCAAAAGCACGAATGCCGCTCGTAACAAGCCGATATCCACGGATTCAAGCCCCAAGCCCGAGCACGCCGTGTGGCAAAATGGCGCCCGTCCTCCTTTGTCGCACTGCCCACGCACGCGGCCTCCGCACGTTCAGACCCCGCAAGGTCGACTGCACCAGACCGTCAGGTTGATGATGGGTTTCAGCTGGCTTCTCACAAGGTCCAGCACACAAGTCCAGGCCTGGCCTGTTCAACAGACAAGGCCAAATTGAGGTGCTGGGCTCCGGCAGGCTGGGTCCATGGGATTCCAAGACGTCGTCGAGCCGTGAGGAGAGTAGGGACAGTCAGAGGTTCCGTCGTTAGACGCAGGTTGAACCTGTCGATCACCTCCTCTCGAAGCCGAATCCAGACTCACACAGCAGCCAGGTCCTCTCGAAGCAGATTGCAGCCGAACCCTCAGGTTCAGCTCCTCGCCCTTCAGAATCACCCGTCTTTCCTTCTTTCTGCTCGCCTCGAAGCCCGACTGCTCATCTAGCAGATTGCGCCTTGACACCCGTTGTTTCTCTCTTGCCTTCCCGGCGCACGCTCGCCTCGAAGCCCGACTGCCCAACCAGCAGATCGTGCCTTGACACCCGTCGTTTCTCTCTTGCCTTCCAGGCGCACGCTCGCCTCGAAGCCCGACTGCTCAACTCCGTCCTCTCAGTTTCTTACCACTTTTTCTTTTCGGGGCGCGCCCCTTTACAAAGCCGACAAACTCCTCCCCTAAGTTTCACTTCCTTCTCTCGGCCACTCCCTCTTAGCCGACTGGGCGGGGCCTATTGTCCAGAGAGGGGAAGGAAGAAGAGGAAGCTCTCGGTACACCACCACTGCACAAACAAATAACAGGCTCTTAAACCTCCCAACACACATGTAACGTCCATTTTACCGAACAGCCTGGCTAAACATGCGTTTAATGGGGGATCTGAGCTAATCCTATATTTAGTAGCATTCGAAGGGCCATTTCCGCAACAATATATATATATATATATATATATATATATATATATATATATATATATATATATATATATATATATATATATACATATATTGTTATGGATCTGGAAACCATAAGCATTGAACATACAGATGTCCCAAGAGTCAGTTATTCCGTGAAGCATATGAGACAGGTCCCTTCCTTTTGTCTGGTGAGAGAATCAAAGGTGTGTGTTGCGAGGGTTTTGGTAGGTTATATCTTCAAACCACAAATCCTCCAACGCCGCATCCAGCCTGCTACTGAGCGAGCGCTTCGCTCCCCCAACCCGAAACCCCGCCCAGCAAGGGCATGCCATGGAACCCTGTCCAATCAAGGCGGACAGTGGCGTGTGCTTCACGGAGCTCCGCCCCATACGAAGACTCTTTTGTTCCCTTTCGTGGGTATTTAAGACAGGGGCGTGTCTGAAGAAAGAGAAGTGCGAGAGCTGTGTGGATCCAACGAGAGTGAGAGGAGACTTCATCACCCGTCCGACATCACCGCCACCGCCAGGAATACAAGTCAGTTGCGCGCCGTCTCCCTGGCGTTCCACGGGGAGAAGTGGGTCCCGTCCGTGACCCTGATTTCTGCCCGGGGACTCCGTCTGCTCCACGCGGGTTCCTCCATGGGCACGAGCCCCCAAGCCGGACCACCATTGACAGGTGCCGCACCGTGGAGCACCCCCTACCTCCAGCGTGCAGGTACCCCGCCGAACTGCGACCCCCAGATCGTCTCTCCTTCTCCGGCTGCGGAGGTCTTCAATAAAGCATCTGTGTGTATGTCTGAGTGTGTTGGGCCCATCTTTAAGTATAACTGTCTTCTTCTTCTTCTTCTTCTTTCGGCTGCTCCCGTGAGGGGTCGCCACAGCGGATCATCCGTATGATTTGCATAGTGATTTGGCACGTTTTACGCCGGATGCCCTTCCTGACGCAACCCTGGTCGCCTCTTACAACACAGGGACATGGTACACCTATTTTAACCGGGGTATACACCGGCCCAGTATACTGGTACTCATTTCGCCGACCTCGGAAGGATGACAGGCTGAGTAAACCCCCTGATGTATTTATTCAGTGGCCCAACGGGGATTGAACTCAGGACCTCTTGGATCCCAAGCCGCTGCTCTAACCACTGCGCCAACACCAGGCTGTCTTTAAGTATAACTGTATAAGTGTTTTATTTGATCATTGTAAATATTTGTTGGATATTCGCGATAAGTCTTTCCTGTGTCTTTCTTTTTACTGAAATGAATCATGTTAGAAATGTTCCCAGTCCGTTTCCATCCCTTCTTGCATTGGTCTAGCATGGTTCGGATCTGAGTTTAGGTGGGGTTTTATCCCCGGTAAACGGTCCATTGTAGCCGGGACGTCCTGGGCAGGGCCACTCGACTGCATCTGAGCCGGAAAGGTAGGTGGCAGAGTGGTAGTCAGTCGGTGTAATTTTACCGCTGCCAGTAGAGTGAATCCGGTTCGGCCAGGCATTCCGAGGGCGTGGATCCCCGGTAGCCGAGACCGCGTGGTTACTTACATACATTGGATCTAGACAAAATAACCCTACGCCACGCGGTCGAGATATTGGCGATCCACGGTCAGTTAAGTGACCCGCCAGCTCGCGGAGTTATCCCAGCGACGGCCTACAATTCCGGGAGGTTGGTGGGAGACGACGTAACCTCCCCCACCTAGTGGTCGTTCTCGCCACCAACCCCTGGCCCGTAACAATATACATATATATATATATATATATATATATATATACATATACATATATACATATACATATATATATATATATAAATATATAAATAAATATATATATATATATACATATATATATATATATAAATATATAAATAAATATATATATATATATACACATACACATACATATATATGAAGACCACAAGGGGAAAACCAGAGATGTCAGGATAAGTCAATTTTGAAGAAACTGAAAAACAAAGTTTCAAGACTTTGGTGGACTGTTTAATAACTGACATATAGATTTCTTTTCCAGTAAAAGGAAGAGTAATCATTGGCCGATCAAATTAAGCATGTAGCATTTGCCAAGCTTCTGTGTTATTTAATTTAAGAACAAAGACCGAATCAATGTTGCAAACTGACATCACTGGTTATTCCCTTGTTTAATAATTAGCATGCAATTTTAACCCAGGATGTGTAGCAAATTCATGCTTGTTGGTTATTAGCATACATTACATGACTTTGGTGATCACAGATTATTTTTTTCAACATTAAACGGTCATTGTTTTTTTTGTTTGATTGGTGTTCAACGCCATACTCAAGGGTATTTCGCTTATATGACGACGGATTCTCCATTTCTTACTCCGTACTACTTAATATGATGGAAAACCAGAAGGAAACCAAGGATAAACCACCCCCGCAATAGCCGAAGTCACCTCATGTGACTCCCTCATATACCTAAGCAGGTTGATTGGACGGTGGGTACATCGAATGAGGATGGGTACTCAGACACGCTAACCATTAAGCCACGGCGTGGGTCCCATAAAAGTCACAATAAAGGTTTGACCAGGCTTGAACCACGATATGCACCAACTACGGAGCCCATGATATAACCAAATAGGCCATTGTAGTGCTCAGAGTTTATGCTGTGAAAGTTTTACAACCTTTCATTTTTTAGTTTCTCAACTCTGAATATTATGGTGGAACAGTTAACATGAATGAAAGGGAGATAACCAGGAGTAAAGTACTGACAACTCTGGGTTTCTACTTGTTCAGCTTTGACAACACTTGTTTTTTCATTGCACGGCTAAACTTTATACCATATAAATTATGTGACACCCCTGGTTATTTGTTAAAGTAATATTATGAGAGGAAACCTGATGTGGCCAACTATTGGCAGGTGCAATAACCCTGAAATTTATAAAAAGTGACATCTCTGGTTTTCCCCTTGTGGTCTTCATATATATATATATATATATATATATATATATATATATATATATATATATATATATATATATATATATATATATATATATATATATATATATATATATATATATATATATATATATATATATATATATTGTTGTGGTTGACCAAATTCGCAAACCACCATTCAGGTCCCTTTGGTGAGATATCTCTGTAAGTATATGTGTAGTTAGGCCCAAACCCGTTGTTAGAGGGAATAAATGTCATTCATGCGGGCTGCGACCCCTTTAGATAGCCGTTTTTCTTTTACTATCTTTATTTTGGACCAGCCGCCATTACTACCACCACCAACCACGTCTCAACAGCCATCACACAACAACCACCAACCACAACGCCGCTTCACAACAACAGCCACGACCTTTACCGTCACAACTCGCCACCATCGCATCACCACCATTCTTGCGCCACTTGTGGGCACCGATACTGGACTCATGCAGGGCGCGCACCGAGCAGCGTGTTCAGAAACATCACAGACTTTCCGAAGAAAACGGATCAAAAACGACTCACGCCCACTTCGGTTCCGTCCTATCGGTGAGCGTGGGGCGATTTGGCCCCGCCTCCAGGGCGTTGGAGTGTGGTCGCTATATGCAAATTCATGGATCAAAAAGCATTCACGCCCACTTTTCCTCGGTCCAATGGGGAGCCAGTTAGAGGTGAAGGGTCGGAGGTAAAGGGTCAAAGGTGAAGGGGCGAAGCCACGGGGCATATAAGGGGCTGCGTTCGTCAGTTCGCAGTTCGCAGTTGGGAGTTCGCGGAGCCAGTGAAGAGTTGGGACGAGTCAAGAGAGGAGACGGAGAGGGCGATCGGACGAAGCTGTGGAGAGGCGGCGGCGGCGAAGGCGGTTGAGGGGGTGCTCGCGTCGGATTCGGGGAACTGCGGAGGGAGAGGCCGGCGGCACGACCGAGGTCGTGGTGGAGACGCTCGTCGCGGGACCCGAGACAGGGAGATATCCTCCTTTCCCCCGAGCATCAACAACCCCCTCCTGTTTCCCCCCGCGCTGAGATAGTGCGACAAGGGGGCCCCTTTCCCACCCCCTACCAGACACTGTCCGCGAGGCCCGCGGAGTTGGGGCGCCACCGCCACTTTGCGTCTCAACCTCAGACGGGTAGGCCCGACGCGGTCTCGGCCCCAGGCCCGCCTCATCCTTGAGGGTGGTCCTTTTCTTTTGCTTTGAGTGTATGTGTTGTCGGCGCCGTCTGTGAAGTAAAATTGTATAAGTGTTGCCGTGTGCTCGGTAGTCGGATAGCTCTGCATTGTCTTCTTCTTCTTTTATATTTGCTTTTTGTGTAATATTGTGTGTTTCTTCTCCTTTTACATTTGCTTTTGGTGTAATTGTATATGTGTGCTTTCCGTGTGCCATCGGGAAATAAATGTGAATTATGTTGAACTGTTTTCCCGTTTCGCTTCGTCTTTTCCTCTATTGAATCTCTATCTTCACGTAAAGGGTTGGTAGTGGGCTGAATACGCCCGATAATTAATCGAACCGTCGAGACCGACGATAACACCGCTCGGTTATCCCGATAGTACGGAACGGGTCGCTTAAAGTGGCCCGTGTCCGAAGTCGACCTGCGGCGAGGTGCGATCGCCCGGTCTACCCTCCGTGTGGGTACTTAGGTAGGTCGAATTTGGCGAGCAACCCTATCCCACGCGGGGGGCCGATTGGCACGATCGTGGTGAGGCCGAAAGGTCCACCCGTGACTGGTTCCCGGCGTTAGTCCGAGAGGGTCACGACTGGATTGTCCGTCCGGTGGGCGACGTGCCGCGATTCGAGTTACGTGGCCGTTCGCACGGCGGCGGGCGCGAATCCGCAACACTGGTGTCAGGTCGTGCTATATAAATTCATCGCCCTCCTCGCGGCACTGGTATCGGAGAACGGGAAAACGGGCTCTCCTGTCTCCAGCTAAATTCACGGGAATCGGTCCAGGGGTGAGAGGAGCGACCCCCGATTCCCTCCAAATTACGAGCGATTCAAATTAACCCTTCACGAGAAATAAGATGGCGTCTCAAGGCGAGCGGGAGCCGGGGGTATTAGAAATGGATGTAGAATGTGTAGAATCCATGGTCCAGGATGAAATCCCCGTGCAGGAAATGTTGGTTGTACAGGAAAACGAACTCGCCCAACTGAACCCAGAGCCCGAAATAGGTGCGGCAGCGGCCGCGGTGTATGACACCTCCCCTCCCCCTCTCCACCAAAACCCTTCCCCGATCCCTGCCGAAACGGCTCACCCAAGCGCACCCGACATGGCCGACCCGAAGAGACGGAAATGATAGTTGAGACAAGGGAGGTAAAGGGTGAAGAGGTGACTGAGTCGGCAGAGACACGGGAGATGGGAACGATAGAGGGAAGACTGCACGATGAAGACGGGGTAAGTGACGCACACACACACACGGAGGTAGTGGAGGATAATGGGGGTGAGCTCGCGGACTGGGTGGAGACCCGGTGTGAGCAGCTGGATGGCCTCCTCCAGGAACGAGGGGAGGGAGTATGCCCCCTTGAGGCGAGTCACGACCAGGTGAGTTCGGTCGTGCTTTGCGAGGTCGAGGGGAGGAGTGCTGTGGACAGGTGCACGGAGAGCTTGGGGGGTATAGAGGCCCCGGAGACCCTTGTGGGGACACGAATCCCCAGTGTGGTTGTCCCTGTGCGTGTGGTGCAAGGTGTGAGTGCGTCCCCGTGTGTGGAAGCACCACGTGTGAGTGGTCTGGTGGCGAGTGTGCCGGAGTGTGTGCTTCCCAGCACGCCGTGTGTAAAAGAGGCACCGCGGATGAGTGCCCCCGCGTGTGTGAGTGAGGCACCGCGGGTGAGTGCCCCCGCGTGTGTGAGTGAGGCACGGTATGTGGATGAGGCACCGCGGGTGAGTGCCCCCGCGTGTGTGAGTGGTGTGGTTTGTGTGAGGGAAATGGCACGAGTGAGTGGAAGGCCGCGAGTGAGGGGAGCCACGTGTGCAAGGGTAATGGCATGCGTGAGTGAACGGCCGAGTGCAAGGGAGACCGTGTGTGTGAGAGAGCAGTATGTAAGGGAGATGTCGGTGGGCATGTGTGAACATGCAGCCGCGTCTCCCGGTGTGAGTTTAATGGTGAGGTGTGTTAGCGTCGTAACACGTAGGTGTGCGTGGGTCGAATGGCGACGACGGCGACATGTGAGGAAAGAAAGCCGAGTAGCGGCTGTAGTTGTTTCGGGGACCGTGCCGGGTTCACCCAGCAGTGAGCACGAGGTCCGTGCTGTGCAACGCACGAGGCCCCCACGTGCTCGCTTGCGAGAGTGAAGTCCCGGTCCGGAAACGCACGCGGTGGATTTGCCGATCCCGCGGATGGACAAAGTTTAGGCAGGATTACGGATTTGGACCGGACGGGTTCTCCACGCGATCGTGTGTGTTAAGCTCCAACGGGCAAAGCACATGTGTTCGCGTGGGGAACCCCTCGAGACGTGGGGCTTGTTTTTTTTTTATGCGCACGGTGACGTCATGGCTGCACGTGGGGTTGGAATCCGGCAGGAGGGGTATCCCTGCCGGATGGTACCGTCCAAGGAGGGACGAGGTACACGTGCAGCTGCATGACGTCACAGACAGGTGCAAAGTGCGCGAGCTGTGAGTTGCCGCGCTGGTGATACGCATGTAAAAAAAAAACAAAAAAACAAACAAGCCTCACTTTCGGGTGCACAGGATTCCCGGGCAAGGGGTGGAAGACCCCCTTGACCCAGGGCACAGGATGGAAACTAGTTAGGGGGAAGGGTTAGCTTAGCTAGACCGACTCCATGGGGCAGGGGTAAGTCCTCATGGAGCCCTGGAATGGATTAGTTAGAGGGATTTAGTGAGCTTTAGGTTGGGAAATAAAATGATTTATTTGAGAACAGTGACAGACTTGTGAATGTGTAGAGGGGACGTAGTTTAGCTACATAGTGTTAAAAGGAACGTGCTACTAGTTTAAGGGACGACGTGGGAGCACGAGTTAGTTAGGGGATGTAGTTAGAAGGATGGCAGAGTTCAGCGGTGTGTGTGTTGAAGAGTTGTGAGGTGAGTACATGATGAGTGAGTGAGGCCAGCGGGTCTGTGTGAGTGGAGCGAATGGAGAATGCATGGTGCGATGAGTGATTGGGGGGAGGAGTGACTCCCGCCCAAGGGACCCCCGGGGTCAGTATAGAGTGAGTTAGCTGGGTTAGTCAAATTAACAAAAATGGAGGTCGTTTTGCTGTTGGTGGGAATGTAGGCTCGAAACCCATTTGGAGGGGTGCAGGAGCCCTGTTGACGGGCTTGGGAGCGTGGCTGCGAAAGGTGAGTATCGCTGAGTGGGTACCCCGGGCACCAGGCTTGTCGGCCGTGGTAGGCCAAAGGCCCATGGGGGGCCGGGATAGCGTAGTGGGCACGGGTGCGCCTGCTTGGTGCGGGGGCCCGGGGCGCCATTAGTCGCGTGGGCAGTGTTGTGGGCACGGGTGACCCTCGGAAAGGGGCCTGGGAAGCCAGCTTGCCACGTGTGCGTTTCAGGGGAGGTGCCATGGGGGGCACTCCCCGGTGTTTAGGGAGCTGGTAGGCTCGGAGGCAGTGTAGTACCCGGGGGTGCCATAGCGGGAGAATCGGCAGAGGGTCGTGCCTGCCAAAGGGAGCCACGTGTCCCAGCCATGAGACCGTGTGAGGGCACGGAGAGAAAATTGGGGGGCGAGGCCCGAAATTGTGAGGACACCAACACAGGCGACGGGAATCTGGGTTGTTAGAACCAATAGTTTAAGCGAGAGGCGCTTGTTGAAAGCCCCGGGGTAGTTTAACAGTTAATGGTTAGGGTAGATAGGAAGTGTACCCCTCCGCACCATCCATCCCCTCGCTCTCGTTGTGGGCCGCTGGACCCACTTTGGTTATAGATCGCTGAACTCTGGGGAGGCCATCCTGAGGCTTCGTTGGGCCTCGACACAGGACGTTAGCTCTCCCTTATTCCCCTCCGGGAAGGGAACGTAGGGGTTGGGAGTAGGCTAGGTGACAGGATAGGTTAGCCGAACAAGGACAGTACAGGGGGTTAGGGGACGATTTATAGTGGGGAAGTAAAAAAGGAAATTAAAAAAAATAAGTGGGGGCTAAATTGGTTTTTCACAAATTAAGGGAGTGGGTATAGACAGTGACAGGCAAAGGCGATAGGTTGGGAGGGAGACCGTAGGGTAGGTCCGAGCCCGCCTTCCGAGTGGCCAGCACCACCGCACTCCCTCCACCAACCTCCACTGAACGGCAAAGGCTGGCCAGCTTCATCTGCTGGCTGTGTTGCCGTAAGGCCTGTGCCGGCCCACTTCATCTGCCGGCTGGCTGTTTTTCTTCAAGGCCTGTGCCGGCCCACTTCATCGGCAGCTGTTGTGTTGCTGCAAGGCCTGTGCCGGCCGGATCGTCTGCAGCTGTTTTCTTCAAGGCCTGTGCCGGCCAGTTCGTCTGCCGGCTGTGTTTGCCTGCAGCGGCCTTCTTCTGCAGGCTGTGTTTGCCTGCTGCCTTTGCCATGCCATGCCCACTGCCCCTGTTCACCAGCCCCGTTCAATTTTTGCTTTGCCCCCCCCTGTTCATTGCCATGTGCGCCAGGATCAGAAAGCAACAGTTTGCAAGCTGCGAGAACTGCCCTGTTGGCAGCTACAACACGGGCCTGCAGTGGCGGCCCGTGCACCGTGTTTGCGTTCAGTTCAAACCATTCATCCATCCATTCGTTGTGTTCATTGCGTGTGCGACTTGAGCTGGCACGGAGACTGCGTTTGTGCAGCCCATGCACCGTTGTGGTTCACTGCGTTCAGTTCAAACCATTCACCCATCCATTCGTTGTGTTCATTGCGTGTGCCACTTGAGCTGGCACGGAGACTACGTTTGTGCAGCCCATGCACCGTTGTGGTTCACTGCGTTCAGTTCAAAAGGGAAGGCCTTGGACTGCGTGTGAGCAGCCGGCCACGTTCCCTGTCACCTGCATTGTTTGAGCCAGAGACTGCATGCGAGCAGCCTGGCTCCCTGCTAACTGCTTTCTTTTTGCAGAGTTCAGTGATCCTGGGCCATGGTTTAGTGTAAAATTTGTAAGTTAAGGTTAAGATGTACTGTAAATATGAGTGCGCCCCCGGCATGTTTGTCTTAGCGCCGGCAATTTTATTTAAGTCGTCCGTGTGAGTGAGTTTGTTTGGGTAGTTACTCAGCCCTCAGGTTATTTATTTTGGGGACACGAATACCATGAATGTCGCACTCAGGGATCCGTAGGTAAAATGTACTAGGGGAAAACTACACATGATGGCACACGAAAATTTGACGACTCGGGACGAGTCTGTAAAAAGGGGAGGGGGTAGTGTTGTGGTTGACCAAATTCGCAAACCACCATTCAGGTCCCTTAGGTGAGATATCTCTGTAAGTATATGTGTAGTTAGGCCCAAACCCGTTGTTTAGAGGGAATAAATGTCATTCATGCGGGCTGCGACCCCTTTAGATAGCCGTTTTTCTTTTACTATCTTTATTTTGGACCAGCCGCCATTACTACCACCACCAACCACGTCTCAACAGCCATCACACAACAACCACCAACCACAACGCCGCTTCACAACAACAGCCACGACCTTTACCGTCACAACTCGCCACCATCGCATCACCACCATTCTTGCGCCACTTGTGGGCACCGATACTGGACTCATGCAGGGCGCGCACCGAGCAGCGTGTTCAGAAACATCACAGACTTTCCGAAGAAAACGGATCAAAAACGACTCACGCCCACTTCTGTTCCGTCCTATCGGTGAGCGTGGGGCGATTTGGCCCCGCCTCCAGGGCGTTGGAGTGTGGTCGCTATATGCAAATTCATGGATCAAAAAGCATTCACGCCCACTTTTCCTCGGTCCAATGGGGAGCCAGTTAGAGGTGAAGGGTCGGAGGTAAAGGGTCAAAGGTGAAGGGGCGAAGCCACGGGGCATATAAGGGGCTGCGTTCGTCAGTTCGCAGTTCGCAGTTGGGAGTTCGCGAAGCCAGTGAAGAGTTGGGACGAGTCAAGAGAGGAGACGGAGAGGGCGATCGGACGAAGCTGTGGAGAGGCGGCGGCGGCGAAGGCGGTTGAGGGGGTGCTCGCGTCGGATTCGGGGAACTGCGGAGGGAGAGGCCGGCGGCGCGACCGAGGTCGTGGTGGAGACGCTCGTCGCGGGACCCGAGACAGGGAGATATCCTCCTTTCCCCCGAGCATCAACAACCCCCTCCTGTTTCCCCCCGCGCTGAGATAGTGCGACAAGGGGGCCCCTTTCCCACCCCCTACCAGACACTGTCCGCGAGGCCCGCGGAGTTGGGGCGCCACCGCCACTTTGCGTCTCATCCTCAGACGGGTAGGCCCGACGCGGTCTCGGCCCCAGGCCCGCCTCATCCTTGAGGGTGGTCCTTTTCTTTTGCTTTGAGTGTATGTGTTGTCGGCGCCGTCTGTGAAGTAAAATTGTATAAGTGTTGCCGTGTGCTCGGTAGTCGGATAGCTCTGCATTGTCTTCTTCTTCTTTTATATTTGCTTTTTGTGTAATATTGTGTGTTTCTTCTCCTTTTACATTTGCTTTTGGTGTAATTGTATATGTGTGCTTTCCGTGTGCCATCGGGAAATAAATGTGAATTATGTTGAACTGTTTTCCCGTTTCGCTTCGTCTTTTCCTCTATTGAATCTCCATCTTCACGTAAAGGGTTGGTAGTGGGCTGAATACGCCCGATAATTAATCGAACCGTCGAGGCCGACGATAACACCGCTCGGTTATCCCGATAGTACGGAACGGGTCGCATATATATATATATATATATATATATATATATATATATATATATATATATATATATATATATATATATATATATATATATATATATATATATATATATATATATATATATATATACAGTCATCGATAGATTAAGCCTGGTGTTGGTGCAGTGGTTAGGGCAGCGGCTTGGGATCCAAAAGGTCCTGAGTTCAAGCCCCGTTGGGCCACTGAATTAATACACCAGGGGGTTGACTCAGCCTGTCATCCTTCCGAGGTCGGCGAAATGAGTACCAGTATACTGGGCCGGTGTATACCCCGGTTAAAAATAGGTGTACCATATCCCTGTGTCGTAAGAGGCGACCAGGGTTGCGTCAGGAAGGGCATCCGGCGTAAAACATGTGCTAAATCACTATGCGGATCATACGGATGATCCGCTGTGGCGACCCCTAACGGGAGCAGCCGAAAGAAGAAGAAGATATATACAGTCATGCGCCGCTTAACGACGTTTCGGGCAACGACGGATCGCATATACGACGGATCTGCCAGCTCTGAAAAAAAAAATGGAAAAAAAAACTTAAAAAAAAAAATGTAACTGAAAAATTCCTATCGCCGAGTGATACAGCCTCGTATAAAAATAGCACATACAATTATGTACACTGTACAGTACATAATACTTCATAATGATAAACGACAGTGTGGCCCTGTTATAATGCGATCGTTGAGGTCCATAAAATGTCATCGCGAAAAAAGCAGGATTGTGCAAAATCGGGATTCAAGGAAATCGACTTTCAAACTGAACCAATGTTTGCCCGTTTACCTTCTCGCAAGTAAATTGCCTTTGAATTGAAGAATTCCGCGAATAAATCGTTGTTCTTAGTCGACATTAAAACACATTTACTTTTAGTGAAGCTTGAAATGAGGACGAGAGAAGAACCTTCAGAGTTTAGGCTTTATTCCATTTGATTGAAGCCGCTTCTACGGGCACACCAGGAAATACAGACGCAGCATGGAGTACAAGCAGTAAGGTACACAAGCGCAACTAATCACCGCAAAATAAATCAGTATTATATATCAATCAGTATTCTCACCATTCAATGAGCACCAAGTGAGCCGCCGACATAAAACGGCAATGCCCCAGGGACAAACCCCGCGGCCGAGCCGAACCTCAGCTTTATCTCTTCTGTGCTCGAGCCGGGCAACATGTGATCACACGTCACGACCTTCCATTCACCACATTCTCCCCGTCTTTAAAATGTAACTAGAGGCCCAGCTAACGCACCATGATTACTTCAGCGCTACAGGAGTATACATTTCAAGCAATGCGAGCTATCTAAACTACAGAAGCATACATGCCAAGCAGTGAGGATTATTTTGAGTTGTAGGAGCATGGTAATGAGCATCGATATATTATGTAACGAGCATATAGGAGCATGAGCATCGAGGATGCCGATAATCCCCTTTACAGATTGAGTCGGCGAGGGGGTATTATTCGCCGGCCTCTCCGGGAGTAGATGGCGGTTTCACTTGAGGGAGGCTTCCGATCCTCTTGGTGAGCCTCGACTCGTGCCGGAGATGACTCCCCGATCGCTCTCGGGTGGAACGCGGCAGCTCCGTAGTCACCCTTCTCGGGTGGAGTCCCTGAGGGGGGAACACCTGGGGAGGGGATGTCAGAGGGAGGTGTGCCAGATGGTGGTGTACCTGCGGGAGGAGTGCCTGAGGGAGCCAAATGACGAACCGACACAGTGGTCTCCCTGCCATCCGGGAGCCTGACATGAGCGTATTCTGGATTCGTATCGATGAGTTCGACCTCTTCCACCATGGGTTCATACTTGCTTTGTCGTACCGGGCGTTTCATGAACACTGTTCCGGGATGGGTTAGCCAGCTGGGCACCGATTGGCCGTCAACATAACGTCGTTGGTGAGTAAACATTCGTTCGTGAGGAGTTGCATTGGTGGACGTGCAGAGCAAAGAGCGTATGGAATTCAGAGCGTCGGGAAGGGTAACCTCCCACCGCTCGGGGCCCAGTCCTCTTGATTTCAACGCCAAAGTTACGGCTTTCCAAATAACTCCATTATATCGTTCCACCTGACCATTACCCTGTGGGTTGTAACCCGTCCTTCGACTAGTTGCGATGCCGTGCTCTAATAGGAATTGTTTTAGCCCGGCCGACATGAAACACGGCCCTCTGTCTGAATGTATGTACGAAGGTTTCCCAAACATAGCGAAGAGGTCAGACAGACATTTCACGACAGTGCCCGAGGTCATATCCGAGCACGGAAACGCGAAAGGGAACCTTGAATACTCATCAACAACAGTGAATATGTATCTGTTGTCTGTCTCGGTCGGCAGGGGCCCTTTGAAGTCAATGTTTAGTCTCTCGAAGGGAGAAGTGGCCTTGATCAGTCTGCCAGAAGCCGAACCATAGAATCTGGGTTTTAGTTCAGCACAAACAGGGCATGAAGCATTCATTTGTTTAATATCTTCAATAGAATAGGGCAGGTTCTGTCTGCGTACGAAATGTGCCATTCTGGTTACCCCCGGGTGGCAAAGAGACACATGGAGGTCTTGCAAAGCCCGACTGATTGCCGCCGAGCAGTAGACCCGCGAGAAGGTGTCTACAGCAGGGTTTTCCCTCCCGGGCCAGTAAACAATGTCGTAACTATAGCAGGCTAGGTCTATTCGCCATCTCATAATTTTTTCATTCTTAATTTTCCCGTTATTTTTCCCATCAAACATGAATGCCACGGATCGTTGGTCCGTAAGGAGCGTGAAGTGGTTTCCCAGTAAATAATGTCTCCATTTACGCAGCGCTTCGACGATGGCGTACGCCTCCTTCTCTATCGCCGAGTGTCTCTGCTCGCTTCCAGAGAGAATTCTCGAGAAGAACGCGACGGGTCGCCCAGACTGATTAAGCGTAGCAGCTATGGCGTGATCTGAAGCATCGGTCTCCACCACGAAGGGCATCGAGCTATCGATCGATAATACCACGGAATTACTGATATCGTCTTTGAGGTTGTGGAAAGCTGTTACAACAGCGGCATCTGGTGGAAAGTTTTTGCAATGCACTAGGGGATGTATTTTCTCGGAGTATTGCGAAATCCATCTCGCATAGTAAGCGAACATGCCGATCACCCGGCGCATTGTCTGCAGGTCCTGAGGTGGGGGTAGCTCACGAAGTGGGCGCAATCGCTCAGGATCAGGCTTAATCGTGCCGTCGGCTATTGTGTAGCCGAGAAGGTCAATTGACCTTGCCGAGAATACGCATTTCTCGTAGTTGAGAGTCAGATTATATTTTCTAGCAATGCTCAAGAATCTGTCCAGATTCATGTCATGTTCCCCCTGATCCCTACCGCACACTGTGACATTGTCCACGTAAACAAAAGTGTCTTTGAGGTTTTCATCTGAGATGATGTCGTCCATAACCCGTTGGAAGCAAGCTACTCCATTCGTGACACCGAATGGGATTCTCCTGAATTGGTAGATGCGTCTACCTGCCTGGAATGCGGTGTAAGGTTTGTCTTCCTCTCGGATGGGAATTTGGTGATAGGCGCTTCGCAAGTCGATGGTGCTGAATATCTTATAATTGGCCACGCGTTCGACCATCTTGTCTATGCGTGGCAGGGGGTAGGCATCGAGTTGGGTAAAGCGATTGACCGTTTGGGAATAATCGACAACCATTCGTTTCTTATGGTTCTGACTGCTGGTTACCAACACCTGTGCGCGCCATGGCGAATCGCTCGGTTCTATAATTCCCTCTTCCAGTAATCGCTTGGTTTCTGAAGTGATGAAATTCATGTCAGCAGTGGTATATCGCCGCGATTTGATCGCTATCGGTTTGCAGACCGGCGACAGGTTAGCGAACAGCTGGGGGGACGTTACCTCCGCGGTAGTCAAGGCATTTAAAATCAGACGAGGTTTGCTTCCTCCAAAGGGTATTTCGACGCTCGTGTGCTGCTTGAGGACATTATGACCCAGAATTACATCTGCGCATAAATCACGAAGCACCAGTACCCTTACATCCCGATGCGTGTACCCTTTTACGTCCAATTCGACATTGCAGTACCCTCGTACGCGGGACTGTAGTGATGTGGCGGCCATGCATACCGTATTGTCTGTCGGGTGGATTTTCCATTTCCTGCCCTTCACTAGCGAGCTGTTGACGAAACTTTCAGAGCTACCGGTATCAATCAGTGCCTCAGCCATATGCCCGTTAATTCGTACGTTGATGATAGCCTTGGATAGATTCCCCGGGGAGGCTGCAGTTAGTTTATTTTGCGAGTAGAGAGCCGCAGAAGTGGGTTTATTTCTCCTTAGAGTAGATTTACATACCCTGGCATAATGCCCTTTCTTGTCACAGTTCATGCATGTGGCATCTCTGGCGGGGCATTTTTGGCGGTGGTGCCTTTTGTACCCACAAAAGAAGCATTTACCAACCGGAGTAGTTGCTGAGGAGTTTGACGTGGCCTGTGTATCCGGCTCCTCGGGTGTTTCTCCATCCCCTATGTCTGGCTGTGTCTGTGCCAGTGGGGTCCCTTGAGTTCCCATCGCAGCAGCGTTCATTAGCAGCATCGGTGTCCCAAATGACTCAGATTGCTGCTGTGCCGTATCCATCGCTCGAGCCTGATCAACTACCTTGTCAAGAGTGGGTTGCGCTTTCTCTAGTAAGCGTTGCCGTATGTGGGCTGATCTAAGTCCTTGGATGAATGCCTCCCGGGTCGCTTCCTTTCGGTGTTCCTCGGCGCTTACGGCCCGGAAGCTGCAGTCTTTTCCCAGCTGATTCAGAGCTTGCAGGAACTGATCGATTGTCTCCCCGGCTGCTTGCCTGCGTGTGTGGAGAAGATGTCGTATGTATACCTCGTTCTTGCGCTTCACGTAGAGCGCTTGCAACACGTCGATCGCTGCTTCGTAAGTGTCGCACTCCGAGAAGAGCCTGTATACGCTGGGCGAGACATGATTCACGAGGGCGGCCAATTTGTCAGCTCCCTCTTCGATGATGGTCAGATAGTGTGAGAAGGAACAGAACCAATGCGACCATTTCATTTCTGAGTCAGTCGCGTTTGGGTCTGCGTCGAACCTCTCGGGTTTGTAGATCTTGTCCATCGTTGGTTGAGAGAGCCGAGAAAACCAAATGGAATAAATTGAAATGAGGACGAGAGAAGAACCTTCAGAGTTTAGGCTTTATTCCATTTGATTGAAGCCGCTTCTACGGGCACACCAGGAAATACAGACGCAGCATGGAGTACAAGCAGTAAGGTACACACACGCAACTAATCACCGCAAAATAAATCAGTATTATATATCAATCAGTATTCTCACCATTCAATGAGCACCAAGTGAGCCGCCGACATAAAACGGCAATGCCCCAGGGACAAACCCCGCGGCCGAGCCGAACCTCAGCTTTATCTCTTCTGTGCTCGAGCCGGGCAACATGTGATCACACGTCACGACCTTCCATTCACCACAAAGCTTTTCATGTTGTTAAAACAATCGCACTGTTCCGAAAATATATATCACAATTGACAGGAGCTCGTTTCTTCATTTTTAAATTATAACATCGATGCAATGATTACGTATTTATAAAATCCAAACGCTAATTATTCATCTTTCTATAATCGAAGCGAGAGGAGATTGTAAGCTGCTGCTAATAACACCGATGGCCGTCATGAACAGCACAAAGGTAAATCTAACGTGTCTTCCGTCTCTCTTGGATGTGTGTTACAATTGCCGACAGTATTCAGTACAGTAACATGCTGTACAGGTTTGTATCCGAGGAGCAATAAGCTATACCATATAGCTTAGGTGTGTAGTTTTGTGTAAGTACGATGTTCGAAAACGAAAACGAAAAAAAAAATGATGTTCGCACAACGACGACGTCGCTTAACGACGCGTTTCTCAGAACGTAACCCCGTCGTTAAGTGGCACATGACTGTATATCTCCTTCTCCGGCTGCGGAGGTCTTCAATAAAGCATCTGTGTGTATGTCTGAGTGTGTTGGGCCCGTCTTTAAGTATAACTGTATAAGTGTTTTATTTCATCATTGTAAATATTTGTATATATCATGTATATATATATATTTGATTATATATATATATATATATATATATATATATATATATATATATATATATATATATATATATATATATATATATATATATATATATATATATATATATATATATATATATATATATATATATATATATATATATATATATATATTTGATTATATATATATATATATATATATATATATATATATATATATATATATATATATATATATATATATATATATATATATATATATATATATATATGATATATATATATATATATATATATATATATATATATATATATATATATATATATATATATATGTATATATGTATATATATATATATATATATATATATATATGTATATATATATATATATATATATATATATATATATATATATATATATATATATATATATATATATATATATATATATATATATATATATATATATATATATATATATATATATATATATATATATATATATATATATATATATATATATATATATATATATATATATATATATATATATATATATATATATATATATATATATATATATATATATATATATATATATATATATACATGGAGCCCTGGAGTGAAGAGTGAAATTGAACTGTCTTCGGAAGGCAATTCCATAAAAAGGAGAAATGAGGAAGAAACTAGAAAATATAATTTGACACAAATGCATCAATGGATATGCCTCCACCCACATTAGATGTCAATCCACTGTTACTTTTCATTTGATTAAAGGTCACATGAAAAATAGAGCACAAGAGAGAAAAGAGAAACAGTTCTTACAGAAAGTTGACATCCCCTTTCAAATTTTTCACCTTTTGATACTTTTTAGCCTGGAATTAAATTGCATTAAATCAGACTTTTCCACCATTATTTAAACATCGTAACCCACAACTTCCAAGTGAAAAACAAATTCTACAAATTTCAGAAAATTAATTAAAAATACAAAATTAGAATATCTTGGTTGGATCAGTGTCAATGCCCATTATAATATCAATTGTCAATTAGCTCAAGTGTAACCAATCACCTTAAAAATCACACACCAAGTGAACTGGCCTCCACCTGTGTTAAATTGTAGTGATTCTGATTATTTCAGAATAAAATCAGATGTTCCTGTTGGTTTCCTCAACTATGTGACCCAGTGCATTTCACAGCAAAGACTCAATGAATACCAAGGAGCTTTCAAAAGATCTCTGGGATAATGTTGTGGAAAGGCACAGATCAGGGGATGGGTATAAAATATTTCAAAGGCCTTGAATATCCCTTGGAGCAAGGTCAAGCCAATCATTAAGAAGTGGAAAGCGTATGGTACCACCAAGACCCTGCCTCGATCAGGCCGTCCCTCCAAACTGGATGACTAAGCAAGGAGGAGACTGATCAGAGAGGCCACCAAGAGGCAAATGGCAACATTGAAAGAGCTGCATGCCTTTATGGCAAAGACTGGTTACTGTGTGCATGTAACAACAATATCCTAAGCACTCCACAAGTCTGGCCTGTATCGTGGGGTGGCAAGAAAGAAGCCATTACTCAAAAGAGCCCACCTCGAGTCCCGTTTGAGGTTTGAAAAAACACTCCGGAGATTCGGAAGACACGTGGCAAAAAGTTTTGTGTTCTGATGAAACCAAGATGGACCATTTTGGTCTAAATGCCAAAAAAATGTTATATTTGGCACAAACCCAACACAGTACATCACCCAAAGCACACCATCCCTACTGTGAAGCATGGTGGTGGCAGAAAAATGTTGTGGGGATGATTATTATATATCAACAGGGACTGGGTCACTTGTCAGGATAGAATGGAAAATGGATGGAACAAAATACAGAAAAATCATAGAGGAAAACCTGCTGCCCTCTGTAAGAAAGCTGAAATTGGGACGGAAGTTCACATTTCAAGATGACAACGACCCGAGCACACAGCCAAAGCTACAATGGAGTGGTTAAGGAACAAAAAGATAAATATCCTTGATTGGCCGAGTCAGACCCCCAACCGAAAATCTGTGGCATGACTTGAAGATCACTGTCCATCAATGCTCCCTACACAACTTGACTGAGCTTGAACAGTTTTGCACAGAAGAATGGGAAAATTTTACCCCATCAAGGTGTGCAAAGTTGGTAGAGACCTATCTCAACATACTCACAGCAGTAATTGCTGTCAAAGGTGCTTTCACCAAGTATTAACAGAGGGGGGTGGACACATCCAACCAAGATGTTCTGGTTTTGTTTGTTAAATTAATTTTCTGGAATTTGTGGAATTTATTTTTCACTTGGATGTTATGAGTTACGATGTGTAAATAAAGGTGTAAAAAGCTGACATAATGCAATTTAATTCCAGGCAATAAGGTAACAAATGGTGAAACAATTTGAAAGGTGCATCGACTTTCTATGGGCACTATATTAAAGAGAGACTTCAGATGCTTCCAATTCGAGTTATGGTGGGCAAAATGATTTTCAAAGGATACTTGACCTTTGACCTGTTCAACCTAAAATCAAATCAGTTCACATTTGTACTACAGTCCATACTTGGGGCAAGTTTGGTTGAAATCACTTCAGGAGTTAAAAAGTTAATTTGGTTAAAAAATAAAATGATCAGAGGGACAAGCCTTCAGCTGTGGAGGAACGAAGAGTAAAGGTGTGCAGAAAACGTGGATTTCGGGAGGTTAATCAGGAGGCTACTGAAATAACACACGAAGAGCACGATGGGGAGGGGGAGGATTGGAGCAATGAGATTGCAGAATGAGCTGGGCCAGAGGAGAGACAGTACAAATAGGACTGCGGGGCCTGAAACTCACCTGGATCAGGAGCAAGTCACTCAAACCCCCTCAGACCCTCATTTTTTTTAACGCCGTGAACAAACTTTGGTACATCACGAGTGATGATGGTTGTGGTCAAATATCATCGAAATTGTGTGTGTAGTTTCGGAGAAGAGAGAAAATTCCTATTTTGGGTGGTCAAACCTCCCGCAGGCCCCCACGAGACCCTGATTTTTTTTTTTTTTTTAATGCTGTGAACAAACTTTGGTACATCACGGGTGATGAAGGATGTGGTCAAGTTTTATCGAAATCGTGTCATTTCGAAGAAGAGAACAAATACCTATTTGGGGGGGTCAACACCCCCCCATAGACCCCCTTAATGAGCCTTGATTTTGATGCAGTCATTATACCTTCATTAGGCATCATATATGAAGCTTGGGGCGAAGTTCAATCAAAATTGTGTGTTTAAGTCAAGCGATAATGACTGAAGTGTTTGCAGACTCACTCAATCACTCTCACTCACTCACTCACTCACTCACTCACGGACACTGCTCAATTACAAAACATCACCGGACTAAAGTCCAGGAGAGCTAAAAAAAAAAAAAAACCCAAACAACCTGTCTACAATCTGAGAGCAACAGGCCCTGTGCTTCAGCATCATTATGGGAGATTCCAATAAGGTTTCGATCTTTAGATTCCACAGACTACAGGAAAGACAGAGATAATGCTCGGATGCCAGCCCAGGGAGAGCAACACTCCATTGAGGTATGGACAAAGGCCTTGTGGTGGCTGAGTGGGGAGAGAGTACATGAAATACCTGGAAGCTTAAACTTTATGTGTAAAAGGGCCTCAAGCATCAGACATATACAAACAATGCTCCAAAAGGCTGATACTCCAGAGGATGAGAACGCCTGTTTATAAATATTAGAATGATGTTGTGGAAAGACAAATTGTTTATATTAAGGTAGTCTAAATGCCCCTTTGCGCCCTTTCCTAGCAAGGCCCCAATTTATTAACAGGCCTATTTGTACTCCAATGTTTTTAATACTCATTGTACTGCTGTGGACGCTATGCATGCGAGCACTCCGAAGTGTTGGGTAGGTGCCTGGCAAATTAATTTTGGTGTGCACATGAATGACTCTAAGCATCTCACCACATAAGAGTGCTTACCTTTTACACACCTCCTCACACCAAATGAGCATCACACGAGTCTCAAAAAGTCACACAAGTCACGTTTGATAAAACATTTTTAAATGTCAAAACTTTGAGCAACAAATGAAACCACATCAATTATGAAAGTGGTGACAGACAATACATGATACTACGGCATTAAATGAACAGAAAAAAACTCCCACAAATATAAGAACAGTCATGTAGCGGAAAATGGAATGTGCTTAAAAATTATCCTAATAAAATTATTTACTCAAAAGCATGCTTTGTTGTCATAATTTTAAAAGGGCTGCCTCATTATACACATTTGCATGAATTTTCCATGCACTTTTCATGGATGTTGGAGTGTGGGGGAGAAGGGGAGGGAAAATCAAATCCATGTTTATTCGTTTGTTCCAAATTGGATCTTTTTGAGTGGTGAGTTCCTTGATTTTATCTTTAAAATGAGCCAGCAGTGAGATCTATATATGAGTAAGAAAGTGAGTAAGATATTACACCACAATTGGCATGCAAGAGTGGTAAAACTAGAGGTAAAGCAAGCATCAAAACATTTTCCAAGTGAATGAAATGAATATGTCATGACATGATAACATCAGACATCCTCTCAGAATGAAAGAGATCAGATTGCATTAAATTCATTTCAATCTGCATAACTCAGAAAATAAATGATCTTTTGCATCGCATCGGAGAGCATCTCGCGAAGGTTCTTTGTGCAACGGCACATACTGCACAGTGCCTTTCTTGCTTCAACAAGGTCTGCGTACAAGCGCAAAATTACATTTCAAAATTTGATTCCAGTCTTTTGATGGGTTTATACTTTAGATAATGTTTGAGTGGAAGGTAAGGACACAAAATTATACTTTGCTCATACCATTTTGGAGAGTTACACAATAAACAACCCAAAAACATAAAAGGCACAAAATTCTCACTTCAATAGAGGTAAGCAATTTGAGTTGAATAAAGGTGGAGAGGTGCACAAACTCAGCTCTCTGCTGTCTCGCCTGGGTTCAAATCCCGACCCAGCTATAAACTGCCATCATGGTGTTTCACACACATGATGATTCATCATTGTGTGTGCCATTCCTCGATGGACGTTAAACTAGACATCCCGTCTGCCGACATTAACTGGTGGACGTTAAAGATCGCACGGTGTCATTCACAAAGAGTAGGCGAGTTATGACCGGCACCGTCAACAGATTACAAATTTCTGCTCTGACGACTGAATCGACCTTCAGGCCTGGCCAGCCAGTTTGCGAAATAAATAGGACAAAAACTCCACCAACACCTGACCCCCCCCCCCTTTCCTCAGGCAACGCCATAAAAACGTGTTCGGCAGGTTCACTATGTATTTTTGCACAAATTCTATGGAGATTAGCAAACCAGTACATTTTTGAGAAGCGTAATGCATCAGGAATATGAAATTTAATGTTTGCATTTGCACAGATTCCTGCATAGCCGCTATTTTGGATTTTCAAAATGGCCACCATAAAATAAGAATTTCCGAATATCTCAGCTTGTAATAAACATAGAAACTTCATTCTAAATGCTAATCCTATGTTTCCAGGCCCAAATAATCCAAGGCTTATGTCAAATTAGTGATTATGAACACCAAAAACCAAGAAATGAAGAAGTTTGCGAAATTATGTTTGTATTTTCATGGAAAAAAATGCACATTCAAATTGTTGGTAGTGACACCAGCATATGTATAGACGTATTTCCTACCTCAGTGTGACACATCATTATCACTCTGTGTCATATTCAATATTAGTCTGCATAGTTTTCGCATTCTGTGCCACACAATCTTCTGGCGGCAGTTGCAACAGTGTTTATAAGTCCTGATGCTACAATAATTTTGCAGTATTTTTTTACAGTAGTTTTGCAATATTTAATTTTATAGTGTAAAAATTTATGTTAACACAACTAGTCGACAATTATCTTGGTCTTGGTTAATTTAGTGATGGCTCTCTTTCTTTTCAGTGCCTGAGTCATTATGAGTGAAGACGCGGGAACCAGCAAGTGAGCTCGTTCAAGTCTTCCATGGACACTATAGACTGGAAGCAGTGCATTCTTTGTTAGGAGTCCACTGCCAGCAAAGGACCACTTGTTCAACATCCCAAAACATAATCATACCAGAAACTACTTGATGTAGTGGATGAAAGATCCAGCTTTCAGGATGGAAAATATGTTGACATCCAAAGACACCTCAAAGACTTTACCAAAGAAATATTGATTGAAAGGAAATATTGATTATTCTGATGCCACAAATCAAATATCCATACAGCGAGCGAGAGACTGCTTTCAGTAAGCCATGTCTACAGAAACCTATGCTGTGAAAAAACGTGGGCATAAAAGAACAAGCTCTGAAATCTAGCAATCAGCAGCCTCATGCATCTCAGCACCTTTCACTAGATCTGTGACAGAACCATTGACAAGGGATCATTGCTTCTTATGTCAAGAAGATGATGACCAGCGTCTCTTCACCGTATGAACTGAAAACGTGGGGAAGGCACTTAGATGAGTTGTGGAAATTTCCTAAGATCCAGTATTGATGACAAGACCAAACAATGCACTCTCACCAAGTGATGCCCAGCAATAGATGTAAGATACCACAAATCATGCTGGACACGACATGTGTTCTATGTCTTGAGGGATGATGCCAGCAACCGGGCCAAGTCTACAAAGACAGACCTTCCAAAGCAAGTACCATGCTTGATTGAGCTGATCAATCTCATTGAATATCAAACCCAAAATGAGGCTCATCTACCCATGGATGTCATCGAAAAAAAACCGACATATCTATGCTTGGTGGTCGTGATGAGGCACAGAAACACACTCTGACACTGACACGACAGTGGCGATAGGACAAAATTCTTGCAGAGTTACCAAGTGTGAAGTTAGTGAGGCAGAAAGAGAGAAGAAAACCATCTGTTATTTACTGTCCTGAATCCTGCGAAGAAGATATGGTCTACACTTCCTTGATGCAAGATGATATAAGTGAAATGGACAACACAATGATGAAATACAAGACAGCTAAGCTAATACGCAACAGCATTGCCAATTTCATTGAGGAGAAGGAAACACAATTACAGTATGCAGCACAAGAGAGGATGTCCTAACCAAGCTGTAGAGCCTTATATGGTAGATTTTGGTGTGATTTGAGGAGGAGCTGCAAACAGAGATGATGAGCAGGATAGTTGACATGTCAGCATTGAAGATAAGTCACAATATTTTGGATGCTTTCAAAACCAGGAGACAATTGCACCACATGCCCAAGAAAGACACTGACACATTTCGGACACCACACACACGAGAAAACCCACAGATTGTAGGGTTGGCACTCACTGTACATCTTGACACCAGGAACAAGGGCGTTGATGGACCTCCTCCATATACAGAACTACTGCGGATCACGTAGCCATGCCTTGCTCCTAGAAACAGCAATTGCCAACGCTGTTGTGGGAAGCATAAAACAATTTGATGGATTGTATGTACCACCTTTCCTCAAGAAAGGTACATTTGTCTTCTTCGCTGTTGATAATACCGATTTTGCAGAGGACACTGTAGATGGCAAAGGCACCACACATGGCACAATCACCACAGTGTATCAAAAGGCAGATGTGCCTGGAGAAGCAATCACACCCAATTTGGAAGTTAGTGAGGCAAAAAAACCTGTCGGTTGTCCCTTATCACGTACCCATTGAGCCTTGCAGCAAACCAAAACCTGGCCCAGTCAAGCGAGCAAAGGAATTCAAGGTGTGTTCCACAGGTGTTGTTGAATCCTATAAACTAACCAATCTTGGTTGGATGATTGTATCTGCTTTGTCGAGATCAACCGACAGTGAATCACAAAGCAGTATCCCGGGTTGGGCAGACTACAAATCACTTGTGTCATCTAGTCAGTCACTGACTCAAGTCGGTGCCTTGCCTCTACTTCGAGAGGTCGCACATGAGTGGTCTACCATGCTGACTGTGATGTTGAAAGCGTCTCAGTTGAAGAACTTGGCAGTTGGTGAAAACCACCCAACTGTCATAACCTATGACATAGTCCTGTAAGAGAAGGCAGTGCAATTGCTCGATGCAAGACCTAACTTGAAAAGAGAAGTTGTTCCGAGACTTGGGGAGCTGCATGCTGTGATGGCTACACTGAGGGCACTTGGAGCCTCAATAGAAAATTCTGGCATAGATGGTGCATGAATTGAGGCAGATGTATGTGGGCCTGCTACAATGAGACAGATCCTCAAGTGCAGCCACTACAAGAGAGCACTCCGTGCACACGTCCTCACTTACATGTCTCTGTATGAACTTGCTCTACAACAGTTCTTCACAGAGATGCCACAACTAAAATAAATCTGCTTGAAACCAGCAAATTAATTAGAGGAAGCCTGCATTAACAGCTTCTGGGACAAGTGATGGAGCAGAATGCATCAGAATTGCAAACACTCACCTGCTTCAAGTCTTGACCAACTAAGATGTCATTCAACAGCTGAAGAAGTGGGAAGCTCAGAAATCATCGATGACACAAAGTTCTTCTTTTCTTGGTTTTTGGTGTTCACAATCACTAATTTGACATAAGCTTTGGATTATTTGGGCATGGAAACATAGGATTAGCATTTAGAATGAAGTTTCTTTGTCAATTACAAGCTGAGATGTTCAGAAATTCTTATTTTGTCAGCCATTTTGAAAATCCAAAATGGCGGCTATGCAGGCATCTGTGAAAATGTAAACATATATTTTCATATTCCTGATGCCATAAGCTTCACAAAAATGTACTGGTTTGCTAATCTCCATAAAATATGACCGAAGGTGTTGTCATTGACAGAGTGAACCAGGCTATGTGAACAATTGTGGCCATTAAAGAAGAAGAAGAATTCAAGTTGAATAAACTTGAAAATGGTTTTCACTGACAATTTTTCTCAGATATAATTATTGAAAAAAGTCGTCTTTTTTTTTTACTGGCGCAGATCAACTCGAATCCATTTTTTTTTTTTTAACGGTTTTATATTGGTTTTTCCCACCCTACTGGATGAGATATTCACAATATAAAAATATTTCATGAAAATACAGGTCAGGTCAGGAATGGGAGCATGCGCAGGAACAGCGCGTAGCTGCATCCACCTTCCGCCAGTACTCCAGGGGCCTTCATCTGGCCATCCCCCAGACAGATGCCTGGCTCAACCCTATCTCCTTGAGATTCTGATCATCCTGCTGCAACCACGAGGCATGTGGTCAGCCCACTGGACTCCTCCACTCACGAGGCTCCCTTGCTGAGAGAATCTGGTGAGCAGGATCAGTGTCAGGAACACGAGCCACATGTCCATACAGCCGCAGCTGGGGCTCATGGACTATGCAGGTAACAAATATCATTTGAGTCTCTCTCAGCAACCGCTCATTGGACACAAAGTCTGACCAGCGATAGCAAAGGATTCTCCGAAGAGACCTGGAACCAAAGGAATTAAGTCACCGTCTCAGATCTCTGGTCAGAGTCCTAGTCTCATATCCATAGAGCAAGACTGGAAGCACCAAGGATCTGAAGACTTGGACTTTCGTCCTCCTGCACAGGTACTGGCAGTGCCACACCTCATGATCCAGTGAATCCATGACTCCCCAGGCCTGACACAGACGTCTGTTGACCTCTGGCTCACAACCAGCAGAGACATGAATATCACTGTCAAGGTAAGAGAATCTCTCCGTGACCTCAACATCCTCACCACAATCAGGTACAGACAAGATGGCAGCATCCAAGAAGTCATTGAAAGCCTGGATCTTAGTTTGGACCCAGGAACCCCGTAATCCGAGTGGCTCCGACTCCTCATTCAGCACCTTGAGGGCCCCCAAAAGGATATCTAGAGTCACTGCAAAGATGACTGCATCATCTGCCAAATCAAGGTCAGAGATCTTGCCATTAACAAACGATGCACCACAACTTGATTTCTTCAAAATCCTCCCCAGCATCCAGTCCATACAAGTGCTGAAACATGTGGGGGCAGTACACACCCCTGACGAACTCCAGTAACAACTGGAAATACGTCAGAGATGGTATCACCACATCTCACAGTACTCTCAGTTACAGAGTATAGTTCAGACATCAGATTGATCAGTTTTGGTGGCACCCCACGATGACAAAGAATCCTCCAGAGGGCATCCCAATTCACCGAATCAAACGGTTTGAATAAATCAACAGACTGCAAGCAGCCCCTGTCAAAACTCTCGTCTGCATTCGGTGAGGACTCGAGGAGCAAGGATAAGGTCAATCGTAGACCACTTTGTTGTAAAGCCTGGCTGCTCTGGACGCTGGTGCTCAAGCAGACGGTAACTATTCGAGGAAATACCTTGCCCAGCACGGAGAGCAGTGTCACCCCTCGGTCGTTGTTGCAGTCCTGGCAATGACCCCCTTCCATTTCCAGAGAGGGACAATAAGGCCCCTCTTCCAGTCAGTTGGGCTGATGCCTGTGTTCCAGGCAGAACACAGAACTGCGTGCAACGACACGAGTACAACAGTTCCACCAGCCTTGAGAAGTTCAGCATGAATGCCACAGATCCCAGGAACTTTACCCCACTTCAACCAGTTCACCGCAGTCTGTGTTTCCACAAATTAAGGTGGATCACAGTTGATTGGAGGGTCAGCAATAGGGATAGTAACACCCTCACATCCAACTCAACAGCTGGTGGATCAGCCAGGGACAGCTTGTGGATCAGCCTGGGAAAGCTGCTCAAAGTAAATGGCCCAGCGGGCCTTCACTTCAGACTCCTCTGTCAAGAGCCCACCACCTCCACTCTTACTGCAGTACACCAAGGGACGGGCTTGGAGGAGCACAATGCATGAATTACTCTGTGGGGAGGAGAATCACTTGACCACAGGTGATGCTCTACTCACTTTCAGATTCCTTGCACATAGGCCTCCTTGTCCACCCTTAGCACATATACAGTTTTACGCCTCAACTCTCAGAACAGCTCAGCTCTCTTAACAGCTTCTCTCTGTCATTCAACTTGGCTCTGCGACTCTGGTTTTTGGTATCCAATGTCCCTTGGGAAACAAAGTTCTTCTTTGCCTGACAGTGGGTTCCAAGACATCCACCGGCAATATCAAGGTTGGTAGTCTTGAAGGACTCAACAACTTCAGGATTCCCCAAAACACCCAGCCCCCCAAATCCATACTCAGCCTGTTCATAAACTCTTCAGCTGACCACTCATCCTTGAGCTTGCCAACATCCAGCCTCGGCTGGGATTCTCCCAGATATAATCTCCCAGATATAATATATACCATTCTCCCAGATATAATCTGCATCTTCAGAGTTGCTACCACAAGCATGTGGTCGGTATTGAGGAACTGAGCACTCCATTAGACCCTGCTGTTCTGAATCATCCTCCAGCGACCATCAGCGAGCACATGGTCAATCTCCTTTGCCACAACACCAGTGTTGGAATACCAAGTCTGGTGATGAGGCTGTGGGTGCTGAAACCAAGAACCAACCAACCTAAGTCCACGATTTCTTGCAAAGTCAAGGAACTTTGTGTCATTCTGGTTCACAGTTCCAGACCCATGGGGCTCAATACGTCTCATAACCATCCCTGTCAGTTCCAGTCGATAAATAGAAATCCCCCAAGACTCGAAGAATATCTTGCCTGGGGCACTGGTCAACCACAGACTTGAGCACGGCATAGAATACCTTCTTCACAGTGAGATCACTCGCCTCAGTCGGAACATATATAGAGACCAGGGAAATATTCTTCCTCTTCTTCTTGCGTATGGCAGCTTGGCTGCCAGGTAGCTATCATTTGGTTGGGGTGTGACGAAGCCTCTAATGCTGTGGTCCTATACCAGTACACTGGTACTCATTTCGCTGACCTCGGAAGGACGATAAGTTGAGTCAACCCCACTTGGTGGTGATTCACCGGCCAACGGGGCTCAAACTCAGGACCTTAAGATACCAAGCCAGCCACCCTAACCACCAAACACCAGGTTTACCAGGGAAATGACACCCAGGGAGTGACGAATCATCAGTCTCATGATCGCCTCATTGACCGGTGTTACCTCAATTATCATGGAAGTCAGCTTATTGGACACAGCTACAGAAACTCCTTGGATATGGTAACCATTAGAGCATCCAGACCAGAATTAGGTGTAACCACCCGCCATGATATCACCACTATCCGGTCTCCAAACATCAGAGAGGGCTGCAATACCAATGTTCAAATGCTGGAGCTCAGATGATACCAGAGACAGGTGATCATCCTCTTAGGGATAGGACATTGCAGGCACCCACCAGAAAGGACCTCCTCAGGTTAACTCAAGGAGACCGCCGTCTGGTGGATGAAACCTCAGCAACACCCCGACACACAACACTGCAATCCAACCCAGGAAGGTTACCACATGCTTTTCCTATCATCAAAGAATGGGGGTCCCGAAGGTATTTCCCCAATCCCATCATCCGATGAGCTGCTCTGTGAAGGGCATCTGCACAGGACGTACTCCCACAGAGTGGGTTTTCATTGCATCTTTTATGTGTTTTGTGGAATGAAGTGTTTTACGGTGGCCAGAGTGCAAATCCTGCCACTAACCTCCTAGAAAAAGGAAACCCAACTGTAGGAGAACATGCGCTGACACAGTTGGGCACCAGTTATGGATGGCCGTTGGCTCACAAGGAGCTCTTCCACCCTTTGACAGGTTTTCTTTTTAATCCTGCCGGGTGTCCATATCCATACACACTATTCACCAGGAAACCTGGTGAGGGAAACAGTTTAGTCGCTGACAACCCAACCGTGAACTCTCCAAATCTGACCTCAAAACTCGACCTCAAATTACAGCGCAAAATTCACTCTCTTTCTCTTTTCTATAGGTACACTTCGGTTTCTGCTCCCGAGAACTTGCTGGTTATGCACCTCCGCCACAAGTGAGACAATACTCGACAAGCCACTACATAGCATGATTGTTGTGTAGCCATTAACAACTCAAGGGTGGGTCGTTATGATGTTTGTTTCTTCCCCTTCACTGCCAAACTCGAGAACTCTATACCTTTTCATGTCTTTCCAAACAGTTATGACCTTCCCTTTTTCAAAAATCAGATTTTTTTACTTCCTCAAAAACTCTTGGACTATTCTCTCTTTCTTCACTTTTCAATCTATGCAGTTCTTTTATTTAAGGCCTGGCCTCGATGAGGACAATATATTCCGTGACTGGAGCCTTCAACATTAAAAAATAATAATAATGAGAACAGCACTCTTCGACATCGCGACGTCGACAGATATGCCTCCGCCCACATTATGATATCTTTACACATACTTGTACCAAGTTTGATTTAAATCCCTGAACCCAGATTCAAAACATTAAATAATTATGGCTGCCAGACCATGTGTCTGATCACGTTGAAATTTGAAACATATGTTCCCAATGACTACTATATCATAATTGTGAAGCTTCACGTCGATTGATGAAGCAGTTCAAGAGAAAGAATTTCTTAAAGATTTTCATTCAAACCAATATGACTGCCAGACTATGTGACCTATAATTTAATTATTTGTGAACATCTTGGTATTCGCAAGGCTTGGGAAACATGTGGGTGAAGATTCCCCTTGAGATGTCAAGCCGTGCTGGAGAAGAGGATTTTAAAGGTTTATTCTTCAAAAAATCTTAGCTGCCAAGCCATGTGACCTATGACATCATAGGTGGAGATCTTTTCGTTCCTCATGGAGAGGCGATCATACCTGTAAAGTTTTCCTCGATCTGTTCAGCCATATCGGAGAAGAAGATATTTGAAGGTTTTTTTTTGGAAAAAAAAAAAAAAAAGGCCTGCCAAACCACATGACCGATGACCATCCACAACCGTCCACAACTCCAAATCCGTCCACAACTTTTTGAGATATCGTGCTATATATCATTTTGGCCCAATCTCTCAATGGTGAAGAAATACGTAAAAAATTATAGTAGTCCGATCCGGATCCGGATCTTCACCACAATCTAATCAGTTCGTCCTTGCCACACACCAAACCTGTCCGCAAAATTTTATCTGGATCCGTCCACAACTTTTTGAGATATACACAAACAAACAGACAGAAAGGGGTGAAAACATAACCTCCTTCACCTTCAGTTAGGGAGGTAATTAGCACGGATGGATGAACAACCCGAAAACATAATGCCTCCGTTGACTTCCATCAGCGGAGGCATTAAAATTAATTCAAATTGAATGTTATATTTTGTGGTATTCTTTACTCTGTCCGGCAGTCAAGCAAAATTGGAAATCATTCCAAACAGAAAATTACTGTTCTTAGGGATATCATAAATGACACAAACAACAAGCACGGATAACAAATGTAACATTAAATAAGGTGGTGTACATACACTGCATCAACGGCAGTAGCTTGTGTTTTTCTACAACCTTTAAAATCTTTATTTTATTTCAATTTCATTACATACTTGAACACAAGAACACAAATTCAGCACTTTCAAAACTCTTCCGTTTAGCAGTACTTGGACAAAATATTACGGCATTTTACATCATCTCGACCAATCAAATTTGCTGCTCGCAGACCCAGCCTATGTCCTTTTTTCTCAAGATTGCACGTGCTAAGGTGTTCAATGAACTCTCTAATTTCTTTTTCTGATATTAGTTGTCAGTGGATAAAACATTTGGTGAAATTTTTTTTCACAAAATTTGCATTTTAAAGCCTCTATATAAATATGACCACATTGATTGTCCCTTTATGTTACCAATCTCTTTCTCTCTTTCTCTCTTTCTCTCTCTTTCTCTCTCTCTCTCTCTCTCTCTCTCTCTCTCTCTCTCTCTCTCTCTCTCTCTCTCTCTCTCTCTCTCTCTCTCTCTCTCTCTCTCTCTCTCTCTCTCTCTCTCTCTCTCTCTCTCTCTCTCTCTCTCTCTCTCTCTCTCTCTCTCTCTCTCTCTCTCTCTCTCTCTCTCTCTCTCTCTCTCTCTCTCTCTCTCTCTCTCTCTCTCTCTCTCTCTCTCTCTCTCTCTCTCTCTCTCTCTCTCTCTCTCTCTCTCTCTCTCTCTCTCTCTCTCTCTCTCTCTCTCTCTCTCTCACCATTTTTGGTATTGTCACCGAGCTTCATCGGTATAATTAAGTCTTACAATTTTGCCAGCAGTGTCTAAATTTACCTCCAAGTTTATATTCCATTCGGCCCAGTCAAAAGTAGACTTTTGTCAAAGTGTTCTCTATTCTACGAGATGATATCACAACATTCCGGTGGGCAGTGCCTGCATTGTTGTTGTTGCTCCCCCAGTCCTATCAAATACCATTCCATCTACTCACCCATCCATGACAGATATATCCATTAGTTAAAAAAAATAAATGCAACTACGGTAATGAATAAAACTTTTGTACGCTCTTTAAGGGGCTCAACAGTAAACACTTGTGCACTGGCACTTTTTCTCTGCACTGCCATTCACTCTCCAACTTCAATAATAAATTCCCTCAAACCAAAAGATACTGATATAGACACAAGTTAGAGCAAAACAAAAAAAAACAGAAGAAAAAGAGATTTTTTCCAGTAATGCAACTAATTCTATATCTACCAACACCACTCCCCCTCATTTTTTGCTACTTGTTTTGGGGTAATATCCATATTTGTACAGCCACCCAACAATGACTTTGGAAGCTGCCGTGTTATTCCAATGACTTTGTGTAACGAAAAAGGTTGATGTCATGGAATTAATCTCTGCTATGAATCGTTGTCGCATTAGCAGAGTTAATTGCAATTTATTGAAGTAAGGGGATCGGAAACTTTCCGAGATGCTCTTAAAGCATTGCATAATCCATTTAGATGACATTTCGACGATTTATTCGTGGGAAGAAAGCACTCAAATAATTCAATCATTGGAAGAGCAGGTTCGCTTGGTTAGTGAGTTACAATTCGACTTAGCTTTGCCAATTATATATTTGTCTTTCAGAATGTTATGATTTACCTGTACAGATAATACATCCCACTTTTTTTTAATTTCAGTCACAATGTGTATGTAAATCCATAGTTTCTGCAGTTAAGTGTATGACTTGTTCAGTGTATCAATTATTCATGTGTTGCACCCATATAAAAAGGAAGAAGAAAAAACTCACAACTACCTACCCCAGTTCTCAAGATAAACGAGGTATGTTTTCAGAAGCTTAAGTCCTTCATTCACTACGCCTATTGTGAATAAGCCTGGTGTTGGTTTTATTGTTTAAAGTGGCTGGCTTAAGATCTTAGGGTTCTGAGTTTGAGTCCGCTGTTGTGTCATTAAAAAACACGAGGTAGGTTGACTCAGCCTGTCATCCGTCTGAGGTCAGAAAATTAAGTACCAACTTATTGGGAATAATGAGCCATTTGATTATCCTGTGTCAGAGTGGTGACCCATCCTGAATTGTGCCCCCTTGCCAATGGAAAATCACCTCGGCAGCCCTATGCATCTGAAGATGCAAAAGCAGTGGCTGTTCTTCTTCTTATTCTTATTCTATTGTGAATCATGCTCAAAATGTGAACATATCTTAATGTTTGTGGGGGTGGGGGTAAATACCACCTTTGAGCAGATAGAAATGTATCGAGTAGAATGTTCCATGTACAAGTCGTTAGCCCAGCTCGGTGATTAAGTAGAGAAACATAGCTTAAGAATTGTCTTGTTTGAATGTGCACCAAACCGGGGATGGTGCGTGGTAATAATTAATTCGGGATTAAGGTGAAGAAAATTGTACGTATAACCGCTTGTAATGTCCCACCGGATAAAGTTGAGAAGAATGACAGCTCTGTTGAGAGGGGCTGGCTGTCCAGAGTGAGGGTAGGAGCATTTGATCGCTTCTCAAGGGGCAGAGTTATGGGCACCTCTCTCAAGGGGCAGAGTTTTTGTTACCACAGGTGGAGGGAGTTATTGGGGGACCTCTCGCGACAGCAAGGAGAGTGAGGGTGGTAGCTGATGAGAGAAGAGGAGAATTGGGTGTGAATGGAGGAGAAAGGATCACCTTGGGGAGAAACGGTTGCTCTGTTTGTGGATTTCTGCTTGCCTTCTTATGTTCCTGCTTTCTCCTGTTCCTGCTCTTGCTGTGTTCGTCATTCCTGCTTTGACCTGTTAATCGACCTGCCTGGGTGCCTTCGTATTTTCATCACCTGCTGCTCCACCAGAGCTGAGACCTCATCCGGTTTTCGTTCCCAATCCGCGTCTGTGAATAAATCTGGTGTGTGGCGCCATACGTTTCATTGTTAGCGTACATAATTACTTCTGCCACTGAAGGTGAAGGAGGTTTATGTTTTCACCCCTTTCTGTTTGTTTGTTTGTCAGTTTGTTTATGTGCAGGATATCTCAAAAAGTTGTGGACGGATTCGGATGAAACCAGGTGGACAAGGAAGAATTGATTCAATTTTGGTGAAGATCCGGATCTGATAATTTTTTAAGTGATTCTTCACCATTGAGAGATTGGGCTAAAATTATATATAGCACGCGATCCAAAAAGGTGTAGACGGATTCGGATGAAACTTGGTGGACTAGTTGGGTGTATGACAAGGAAGAATTGGATATATTTTGATGAAGATCAGGATCCGACTACTAGAATTTTTAAAGTGATTCTTCACCATTGAGACAAAGTGTGAAACCGATATATAGCACGACATCTCAAAAAAGTTGTGGACAGCTTCGGATGAAACTTGGAGAACACAGGTGGGTGACAAGAAAGAGTTTATTCGATTTTGTTAAAGATTCGGATCCGGATCCGACTACTAGAATTTTGTAAGTGATTCTTCACCATTGAGAGATTAGGCTAAACATGATATATAGCATGATATCTCAAAAATTTGTGGACGGATTCGGATGAAACTTGGTAGACAGGTTGGGTGTGTGACAAAGACAAATTGATTCTATTTTGGTGAAGATCCAAATCCGGATCTGGAAACGAGAATTATTTGATTTTTAAAGTGATTCTTCACCATTGAGAGATAAGGCCAAAAACGATATATCGCATGATATTTGAAAAATGTATTGGGCCCGATATGTTCTCGTGGATCAGGCATTACATGGCGGAAATATGCGCTCTACCGAGTGCCCTTCTAGTTATTTATTTATTGATTCTTTGTTCCCCCTTTCTTCCCCACCTCAACCCTTCATCATATCCCGCTGTTGGTTGAACCATTCCCTGTTTATTTGGTTGGGATTCGGGAAATAAACCTGTTGGTTTTAAAAGAGTTTAAAGCCTTGTGTGCTTCTGGGATTTTTGCGTGAGCGCAAAACCACCAATGTTTGAACGCAGTCCAAGGGAGTAAAAGCCGTTTTGGTCCATCCGTCCAGCGTCGGTGTTAATCGGCATGGACAAGCCAATATGTATGACATACTCGCACTTTTCTTCTCAAAAATCTTGCTGCTTTGATTTGGGCATATGCTGTTTGCTCAAATGAAGATGATTCCTTTGGGGACTTGATGGCATAGAATGTATTGTTGCGAATTTGGAAACCTATCGCACACAACACACAGGTCCTATAGATCAGTTATATCGGTAAGTATGTGTTTTATAGATAGCTTCCTTTCCCTTGTCTAATTGGTGAATAAATGTTCATGCGCTGTGAGTTACTTTTGATAGTTAGGATTTCCTTTTATTTGTAACACCATCAGCAACGACAGCAACAACGACAGCAACAACTACAGCAACGGATTACTACAGCTCTGCAGAGAACAACAGCAACCGTCTGCTCCCAGATTCTCCGCGCACTCAGTGGGGGAGGGGTCATACCCCCACCCACCAATGCGCTGGGCAGCGCGCCGAGTGGGGGAGGGGTCGAGCCGCGCCGAAGCGCATAAAAAGGGAGCTGGTCTGGAGCCGCAAAAAGCTGGTCTTGGTCGTCGTCGTCATCTTCCTTCTCCTCCGCCGCAAGATCGAGTGCTCGAGAGACACCATCCCCCCCCACCCCCCCCCCCCGCAAGGGTCGCTCGCCGGTGCCCGGGTTCGGCTCGCCTCTCGCTGGTCCCCGGGTCGACGTGAAGACCACACGAGGTGGACAGGTTCAAGACAGACCCTGGTCTTCAGCCCGACTGTCCTCCGGGCTGGAGGTCCGAATAAAGACCATTCGATCCAATTCTTTGGGTGTGTGTGCGTGTGTGTGTCCGTGGGCCAGTCAGCTAAGTAGTGAATTGTACAAGTGCTTTTTGCCTGTAGATACGTGCATTTATTATTACTCGGTTTAACTCTGCCCTTATGTGCTTCCCTTATTCCTCCCCCCCCCACCCCCATCGTAAATAAACATCCCCATTTGTGAAATGTTTCAGCTCGTTCGTGTCTATTCCTTCATTGGCTTTGTGTGCTGGAAAATTAGCCAGCCCATTGCCGTTGTAACGGGATATTTGGGACCGACGGATCTCGGCGATCAAACCGCTCGGATCGCTCACGGAATGAGTACGCTAAGTGGCTCGTTTCGTACGGGAGCCGTCGAGGGTGAATTTGCCCGGTAGGTTGGACCAAGTGGGTATTTAGGTAAATTGAAATTGGCAATCGACCCAACCCCACGTGGTCTGTCTATTGGCGAACTTCGGTCCAATAAGGGACCCGTACAACTCCGGAGTTTTCCGAAGAAGTACGATCTGAATTCCGGGCGATCGGTCGAGCCGACCCTGCAGCTCCATCTAGCGGTCGTGCTCGCGGCCGACGCTCGGCCCCGCAACAGTATTATATAATTTTGCGCTGATCGAACCAAGATGTGGGAATTGTTTATTTTCGCTATGCTACTTTGACCAATCCTATTAAAAAATATTTTGCCAGCTACTCAAGTGAAGTGGGAATTTGTCATTAGGATGTGATTGGTCACTATAATTGCTGTTTTATTGCACTGCGTATTAATTGTACCCAGACTCTACTCTGCCTGGTGTTGGCTTAATGGTTAGAGTGGTGGGCTTGGGATCCTAGGATCCTGAGTTCAAATCCCACTCGGCTGTTGAATCAATACCAGGTGGGGTTGACTCTGCCTGTCATCCTTCCGAGGTCGGCAAAATGAGTACCAGCTTGCTAGCATCATGTGTCGGAGTGGCGACCCGTCAAGGATTGTGCCCAATAGCCAAGGAGACTGGTTAGGCAGCACCAACGCTCTGCACAGAGTCTGGTCCCAATGGATGGAGGGATGGACTTGACTGTGCTAGAACTGAACAAGAGCATTCATACATTAAAAAAAGAAACAATCAAACACTATGAGTGATAAATAATAGAAAACAATAAGTTTACAACCAAAAGAACAACCAAAAGTATGCCATCTTGAAGTCGTTTGTTTCAATGTGTGTGGGGGATATGTTGGTTGAAGGAAATAAACTTTCTCACCTGAAAAGTGAAGGTTCTGGCAATTGGAAAGCCAATCTACCATTTGCAACTGTATTTTGCAACAAAGAACAGCTCTTTCATAGCTCATAAATGCATGAAAAAAGTCTTTGGGAAGTTCAATGCCAGGAAGTTCCCTGATGTAGCATATAAATTCTCCAACCTAGAACATGAAAATTTGTCCATTTAAATTAAAACCAATTTAAATTTTGAAACCATTTTTTAACATTCAACATCTCACCACCGACTGAAACTATAAATCATTTACTTGGAAATAATTATATCAACATGTATGTGTAATGAGACAGAGAAGATGTAATTTTGGTAGCATCCCTACTTTTGAGTCATTTACTCTGGATTCACCCAACAGAATAGGATCCAACTACAAACTCATGCTTCACAGGCATGGTGTTGTGCATTATGAAATGTCCAATCCTTTTGAAAATGTTAAACTGGCTGTTATCTCTACCATAACTTATTTGTGGATGTTAAAGATCTCACAATGTTTTTCAAAAAGTTGGCCCTTGTGTGTCAGTTCTGTGGTCAAACTAAAAATTCTGAACCATAATTATGATTGTAAGGCAATGCCAAACTGCATACAGTATTCCTTACTCATTGAAATTACCACACCGGGCAAAGCGAAAAGTGGGGTTAAGCAATTGGTTCACTTCTGTCTGTCTACAAATGTCAGTTTATGATCGAGGAACAACTTTATTTCAATTGAATGATATATTTTAAGCACGAATCGGAAAACAAACCTGCAGTTTAGCAGTACTGTCAGACCCCACAATTTGCGGATTTGCTATTTGCAGGCCCCTTGTTTTCGTGGATCATAAAGTGTCACCTGCATCAACATTTGTGCTTCACGTATTTGCAGGTTTTTTTTTATACTTCAGGACTGATCTCCTATATCCACCTGGGAGATTGGAAATCAGCACGCATCACAGAATTACATCAAAAGGTGCAAAAACGTATCCCCTTAACTACAGCCCAATTTGCTTACTGTGCTTCGAATTGCAAGGTCATGGACTCCATCGCAGTTGACATAAAATCATTCCTTTTCTCTAACAGCCTCATCTCAGATCATCAATTTGGATTCAGAACTGGTCACTCTACCTTAGACATGCTGCTTCCACTTACCCAACAATGGATGGAGGCCCTCAATGTCAGACATGAGATAAGGGCGGTCTCTCTGAACATATCTCGAGCTTTTGACAGTCTGGCATCCTGCCTTGCTCTCCAAACTGTCTGCCTCTCGAATCCAAGGCCAACTCCACTCTTGGATTACTGACTTCATCCCCTCTCGTAGTCAACGTGTGGCTCTCAACGGAACCCTTTCTTCTCCTCTCCCTGTCGAGGCTGGAGTATCACAAGGCAGTGTTCAAGGCCCCATATTAGTCCAAATCTTCATCAATGATCTCACTGACTCTGGAAAATTATCTTTATCTCTTTATTAATGGCATCCCTCATCCTTCTGACAGACAGACAGGCAGTAGCCTCTTCCCTCTCCTCAGACCAAGACAAAATCAGAAACTGGTCAAACATAATCTTGCTTATGTATCCATATTGTCCACTCTTTGCATTTTCCATTACCCCCTATCGTTACTTGCATCCTTTGTTTGTCCATCTCCAACTACTTTCTCCCTCTGCCCTACTGTTGTTGTTTCCCCCTTTCTCCTGCTGTTCCCTTTGTTATGTTGTGTCCTGATTTATTTTGTGTAATTGCTCTTCCATGAGCCGAAACCATGTAAAAAAACAACAATTCCCCGACATTCGCGGCATTTTTCAGGAACGTATCCCCCACGAATAGTGGGATTTGACAGTACTACAGCCAGATCTGAATTCATCCCGATCGCACATGTACAGAGGAGTGCAATCATATTTGTACTCTGTCTGCATGCCTGGCTGTCAAACAAAATTGAAAATCATTCCGAACAGGAAACTTGCTATTTTTAAGGATGTCATCAAGGACACAAACCACAGGCATGAAGAATTTGGCACGTGTTAAATATGGTGGTGTAAAAGACTGCCAGCGGTGGTAAACTTCTGAATTTTTTCCCTACACCCCTTAAAATCCCCATCCAATCTCAATTGAATTATATACTTGAACACTGGAGAACACAAATCGCCTTGTTGGCACTTTCAAAAACCTACTGTTTAGCAGTACAGTACTTGGAAAAATATTCATGCCTTGAGGACAGAGTAACTATGAGAATCAGCATTCATGCCATCTCATGTTCTGAGGGCAGAGTAACTGTGTGAGATTATGCAGAGTAGCAAACAAATATTGCAGTGCAGGGCACTGTTTGTTTTGTTCATCTTTTTCTCAAAGACTGTTGCAAAATCTTCATTTTCTCTGAGAGGAATTGGCAGAAGGTTTGTAATTGCACAAGTGCATGGATAAATCTCAATGGCGACGAAGAACTCATCTCATCGGAGCATCGTCAGCTCTGGACTGGTCTGTTTGACCCATCGGCTTTGTATGGTTACCATCGTGCCTGTTATGCAAGGTTCACGAACAAAACATACATAGATCATGCCGGAAGTGCAAAGCAAGGTTTTAAAAGACTTCCCACGTCCTTTCTCAAGATTGTGCAGGGTAAGGTGTTCTATGAACTCTCCAGTTTGATTCTGCACTTCCTACCCTCCCGATGAATAATTGATGCTGACAAAATTTAAAGTGAAGGTAAGTTTTAAGGTATAATTTAATAAACGTCATGAGCACTCGTAAGTCTTTCCATATATGTAGATATGTTCTTAGGGGTCAGCTACATTTTAGGTATGCACAAATAGTGGAATGTTTCACCTCCCTTCTCTTGCAGTCATTAATGTGAAATGTCACAAGGTAAAGTGTTTGAGGGCAATCAGATAAATTGACTTTTCCTACTCTAAAATAATAGTTGGCTCTTGCTATTCTGATTCTTAATGGATACATTTTGATGCTAACAATGAGGATTCTTTTTTGGCAAATTAGTCAGGGAGCATCATAAGTCCCGTGGGATTTTTGGTATGAAAGCAAACCACCATGCTAGACTCTTCAAGTGGACCCTAATGATTAATAGAAAGCTTGGTGGCACTCTGGGAAATGGTGCGGACGTGTATTTTGAACACATTTAACATTTTTTGAAGAATGACTATTTTACGCCACTTATAAAGTGACATAATGTCAACCTGACCCCTCCATATATCACCAATTTTGTCATATTTGGTATCAAATTGACCGGCATGAACCTCTGCATACTCATAGGTCATTTATTCGTCAATATATGAGCCATATCATGAATAAATCACACAAAAATCAAAATTTTGACCAAATTTCGACTTCGGTTTCACCGTCCGCAGTTCACCAAAATACCTTTTTCTCAACATTGTGCTCACTAATCTGCTAATGAATAGTATCGCAACATACCTATGTTATCACGAGTTCTTTTGATATTTTATACATATCATTCACTTGATAATTCAACGAGATATACCTCAAAATGTAACCCTACCCCCTAATGAATCGGAAGGCTACTCTTTCCGACATCTGTAAATTTGGATGCATGATTTTGTAAACACATGCCACAAATCCTACTGCAGATGATTAGGTTGAGGTAGTCTTCCAATATGACTATAGTAACCATGGTATCCACTAATATAAGCATTTTCTCTCTTTCAGATGTGATGCTGCTGAAGAGCCACAAGATGATATATTCAATGCAATATAGCTGATTCTGAATAAAAACATACTTTTATGTTTTTCACTGTTATGTTTTTCAGATGCAGCAGAACATCTGACAAGAACAGAAAGGGTCATCGGTAGTTTGTAGACACTAGATTGGAACTCCAGCATACTATCCCTCTCTTGTACCCAGTGATGGCTTATTGCGTATTCTGCTATTGCTAACAAATGCTTCCACATTCTAATACATCACCTTGTCAACATCGAAATGGAGTCAGCCACAAAAACTGTATTTCCTCCAGAGAAAGTTGCGAGAGTAGACACTGACTATTCCTTGTGTATTATTTGCCAAACAAAAAGTGCCGCAACATTAGTTCAGAGTCCCAGTGCTTACGAGAAGATATTACTCTGTATCAGAGAGCGAGCTAAGTACGGTGACAGAGACTATCCCGAAATCAGCCGGCGACTTGGAAATGTCTCCAGCCAGGACCAGCAGGAAAAATCTGTTGAACTCCACAGACACTCCGAACTTATGTTGCATATCAACAACTTTTTTGCTCCTGGTGGCTTGCCTCATGGCTATTCCGATAGCCAGTTGCTGTGGCATCTCGTGTGTCATTTTGAAGGTCTTTGTTGGCTTGTTTCCAACTTGTTGTGGTGACAAGTACTTAGCCACAGTACTTTGTGCCAGAATGATGGCATGCTTGTTGACGACGAAGTATTCCTTGTCTGTTGACAATGTTGTGTTTGGGCCCTGGATTAACCATCTATAAAATATGTAGAGTTCTTCTGGAACATACTTGCTCGTAGAGTCAGATAAGTTTCCAGTGAATGTCCATTTGTCGGCCTTGCGTATCGCTCTCCTCAAAATTGAAGATGCTTTGTATAGCACCCTCATGTCCGATTCCATCCCCATCTCTGTTTCCTCCATCCGGTTAATGGCTTCCTGATTCATTAGCAGATTGGTGAGCACAATGTTGAGAAAAAGGTATTTTGGTGAACTGCGGACGGTGAAACCGAAGTCGAAATTTGGTCAAAATTTTGATTTTTGTGCGATTTATTCATGATATGGCTCATATATTGACGAATAAATGACCTATGAGTATGCAGAGGTTCATGCCGATCAATTTGATACCAAATATGACAAAATTGGTGGTATATGGAGGGGTCAGGGTGACATTATGTCACTTTTTAAGCGGCGTAAAATAGTCATTCTTCAAAAAATGTTAAATGTGTTCAAAATACATGTCCGCACCATTTCGCAGAGTGCCACCAAGCTTTTTATTAATAATTAGGGTCCACTTGAAGAGTCTTGCATGGTGGTTTGCTTTCATACTGTTACGTTTGAGGGGGGGGTATGCATTTAAAGGGTAATTAAGATGTTTAATTAGGTATGCCATGCTGTTTGAGTGTACCAGGATCTCGATGTAATAAGTAGCAATTCAGTGGTGATAAGTTGTCTAGTAAATGTCCATTTCTTCAAGGGGGAAATGATAATTGTCACGTAATTAGATAGGGACACAGGATAGGGTAAGTGTGTCTGCGTAAACCCCTTTTAGTATTCTCTGGAGGCTTGCCGTGATGTCACAGGACAGTGCTGCGGATGGCTCCGCCCCGTGATCACGATTGGCGGAAGGCGACGGCGGAGGGCCAATAAACGGCTCGATTGGAAGTGACGAGGACGGGAGGATAAAAAGGTTCTGTTCGGGGTCGAAAAGGAAGAGGAAGAAGATCGGTACAGAAAGACCGTTTTTTGGGGTGGAGGTTGTTGTGCTGGGAGCGTGCTTGCTGTTGCGCTGATTCGGCCCTGGTTTCTTCGTGTCTTGTAGCCTTGCTGAGCCTCGTGCCTCACCTTGGTTGGCTCTGGGGTTCTGCTGGCTCGGAGTACGGGGTCGAACGGCGGGCGGACCTGCCTCCCTCTCCTGCTCGCGGTTTGGCGCTGGAGCTGGTTCCCTGGCGGCTGTGAGCGGACTTGGGCCAAGACCAGGAAGTCGACAGCACCACGGTTTCTCCTGCCCCCCTGACGAGAGCAAGGCCAGCTCGTCCAACGCCAATCCAAGGACTGTTGCGTCCACACCACGGTCCAGCCTGACTACCAAGAATAGCTGCGTTTTGTGTGTGTGTGTGTGTGTGTGTGTGTGTGTGTGTGTGTGTGTGTGTGTGTGTGTGTGTGTGTGTGTGTGTGTCTGTGTGTGTGTTTTTGTGTGTGTACCTGGCGCCTTAGAGGGTTTGAGATTTGTCTTTTCATTGGAATTGTCTGTGTTTTCCCCACGCCCGATCCCACACCATCCCGTCGAATCGCCCCGGATCCCTCTTCTTGCCGAGTCTTGTTATTTTTGGTTAGAGGAATAAACGTTATCAACTCAGTGAAAAGCGACTCGTGCCACCTTCCTCGTCCCGTTTGCGGTAGAGCGATTAGAACCGCCATCTTTGGGTTATAAATAAATAAACCGCCTCCATCATTTCGGCTCATTCTACGTTGGCGGGACTGTTCAAGTCCCGTGGACGTCACAATATCAAAAATCCCACGGGACTTTATTTTGTGCAAGATGCTGCCTGACTAAATGTGAGAGGAGTTTAAAAGGACAAACATGGAGCATTCAAAGTATATTTATTATATTGGGTTAATAACACAAAAGTAGCTTTCCTTGTGGGGAAGGTGTAAAATGGAAAATAAAAATACAGTATTAAAAAAAAATGGACCCAAACACAATACCCTCTCCTTTGGCGATGGTAATAAGGGAAGAGGGAGGATATGAGAGAGGATAAAATGTCAGAGAATGTGGGAAAATAAAGGAAAGGTTGGGTGAGGGGAAAATTAAAGGAATGGAAAGAAAGCCAGGAAGATGTATGGCGCACAAGGAATGGATGTTTGGGTTCAATCCCACAATGTTGTGTGCATGAAAAGATAGCCCAAGTCACAAAGCATTATGAAAGACGATTACATCCCATTTAGTTTTCACTACTTTTTGATCTGTTTCTCAAACAAAAGTTGATCGATTAAACATTTTGCATTTTTTTTGTGTAAACCAAAAGAGTGATGATAAATGATAACAGCTTTCAACTGTGCACTGGTGAAGATAGCAGTTCTCTGACAAAACATTGTGCCATATAAAGAGAATCAATGCCTGAACCAAGTTCACCCAATCGACTCTCAAAAAACACCAGACTATGGTCGATTCTCCGAGTTGAATGAGTGTCCACTTGTGGACGAGATGAAAGAGCACACAGTGGAGACTGTTTTCTCAAGTGTAGACTGTCTACAAGGATGAGGAAAAATGACTGTGATGTGAATGTGATGAGACTGTAAATAAGAAAACATCAACTTCCCAAGCTGTGGATGCTGCCACTACTCTCTTGGCCTACTTCGATTCATGTGTATGCAGCACATCACATGGCAGTGCATTTGATTCATTCCTGAGGGCATAGCTCTGCCACAGAATCAATGTCTTCTGCATTAGCAGGTGGCCAGGATACAGCACACAATGGCCTGCTCTTTCTGAAAGGTATGGTGGGATCTTTTAGGTCCACCTATGAATGCGAGCAGATGGGAGTCGGCATAACGTATGGGTTGAAGAACAATGCATTCATTGTTGCAGCGTTCTACCTTTGAAGTAGCAGGATGGCATTTTATAGTCTGATCAGAAATCAAACCCAAACAAGCTCAAAGTGAGTGTGCTCCCTCCGAGCTATCCTTGGCTAACTACCTCAGCTGTTTGCCTTAAAAGAGAAGACAGGAAGACACTCAAGCTATTCTCACATGCTACAATTATTGTTTTCTGCAAAATAAAAGCCTATTTTGTCCACAAAAAAGTCCAGAAAAATCAGGCATCATGCCTTATGGTCACAACTCTTGACCCTGAAGTTACCCTTTATCCCACCAATCCCTCCTACATTTGACCTGACTACACCTACCCTGCCTGACTCAAACTGAAGCTGGATCTTTTCATTCTTTTGGACATCGCATCTTCAGGTCAACATTTTTTTTCTGCTGTTATTTTTCGATTAAAATACCCCTTCTCACTCCTATCATAGTGGAAATTCTGAAAGATAGAGTTGTTAGACCAAAGTGTGTGTGACATAAAATTCCCAAAATGTAAATGGAAGTGGCTTCCTACCTTATGATTCTCATCATTCAAAGCTGAAATCAGTTTATATGTGTTCAAGCTGAAAGGAAGCTCTGATTGAGGAGTGGGAATTGGTCTTCCTCGGTACATATTTGCAAGAAAAATTTCTGCCTAAACAATACAGAAGCAAAACATTTCAAAAACAAAAAATATCAGTTTATATTAAACAAGTGAATCGAGCCAAATATATCCCAAAGCAACTGCTTTTACGGTGTAAAAAGAAGGCAAATTAAATAAATCTCAGTGTCACAGAAACAACAGAAATCAGGGTCTCCAAGCTCAGCAACGATGTGAGTTTCTGTAAAGTCAACAACGAAGACACAATTATATTTTTTGGAAAATAATAGAGAACAACTTATTGCCAGACAAATCCACATTCACCGAGAAGGGCACTCGGTAGAGCCTGATCCACGAGAACATATCGGGCCCAATACATTTTTGAAATATCATGCCATATATCGTTTTTGGCCCTATCTCTCGATGGTAAAGAATCACTTAAAGGATTAAATAATTCTCCTATCCAGATCCAGATCTTCGCTCACAATCTAATCAATTTGTCATGGTCACACCCAACCTGTCCACCAAGTTTCATCCGAATCCGTCCACAACTTTTTGAGATACCGTGATAAGTATATGTATGTTGTTGTTGTTCGTCTTTCGGCTGCTCCCGTTAGGGGTCGCCACAGCAGATCATCCGTTATGATCCGCATACTGATTTGGCATAGGTTTTACGCCGGATGCCCTTCCTGACGCAACCCTGGTCGCCTCTTACGACACAGGGATAAGGATTGGGTTTCGCCATGATTCCGGGCTGCCCTACACCCTCTCATTGCGTGGCCCAGTACAGAGCTCCCATCCTCAAGCGATCCTCAAACCCAAGCTTCCGGGTAGCCGGATTACAGGTGCACGCCACTACACCTGGTTTGATAAGTATATGGATGTATGTATGTATGTATATATATATATATATATATATATATATATATATATATATATATATATATATATATATATATAGCCTATTTTTTACAGACAAATCCACATATATATATATATATATGTATTATATATACATTATACATATACATAGTGTTGCGGTTGTGGAACTTCGCAAACCACCATTCAGGTCCCATAGGTGAGATATCTCTGAAAGTACATGTGTAGTTAGCCCCAAACCCGTTGTTTAGAGGGAATAAATGTGATTCATTCTGACTGCGACCCTTTGAGATAGCCGTTTTTCTGTTTTATCTTTACTTTGAACCAACCACGTCTCAACTGCCATCACACAACAACCACCAACCACAACGCCGCTTCATAACAACAACAACAACAACAACAACAACAACGCCAACAGCCACCATCTTTACCTTCACAACTCGCTCCCGCAAACATCGCATCACCGCCATTCCAAACGCACCATGGCCATAAACCACCACCATAAACCCTCCACCAACTTCACCTCTCTCCTTCTGCGGCCATTCCCGCACCACCTGTGAGCACGGAGCATCAGGCTGTCCTGGGCTCGTACGGGACGCGCACTGAGCCGCGAGTGCAAAATGCGGCCTTTCCGAGGAGAATTCGGATCAGGAATGCTACACGCCCACTTCTGATCCGTCCAATCAGCAAGCGCGGAGCGGTTTGGCCCCGCCTCCAGACGCGTCTGTGTGGAATTGAGATATGCAAATTCTAGGATCAGGGGAGACTCACGCCCCTTTTCCTCCGTCCAATGGGCGAGCGTGGCTCCACCCCCGAGCTCGTTCTGATCCAGAAATTTGCATGTGGGTCCTCCTGCCGGCCTATAAAGCGCCGAGCGCAAGGCGAATCGGAGAGCAGAGTCGGTTTGAGTCGAGTCGGGTGGAGAGTGAGCAGAGTCGGTCTCGGTCGAGTCGGTTTGGGTCGAGTCGGTCTCGGCAGAGTCGGTTTGAGCGGAGAGTCGGCCCTGGAAGAGCGGAGAGTGTGTTGAGCAGAGTCGGGTTGGAGCGCGGAGTGGAATCGGGAGGCGAGGGCGTACAGGTGGTTTGCTGCAGTCAGCTGAGGAGAATTGGGGAAGAGACCGAGGAGCTCGGGTCCGAGGCAAGGAAGACGGCGGTCGGCGACGAGGTCGCGGTGGAATCGCTCGTCACGGGACCCAAGCAAGCCAGCTATCCTCTTTCCCCAGAGCATCAACAATTCTCCCCCCACCCCTTTTTCCCCCGCGCTGAGATAGTGCGAAAAGGGGGCCCCGTTCCCACCCCACTCCAAGCAGTGCCAACGAAACCCGCGAAGGAGCAGGAAGTCGGGGCACCGCCGCGCTGCCACATTTGCGGCTCATCACAAAGACACGGGTAGGATCCACCCGGTCTCGCGGACCTGACCGCTCTTTCAGGTCCCGCGCAAATATTGGCCCACAGGCCCCGTCTGCCCCCTTGTCTTTGAGGGTGGCCCTTTTCTTTTGTTTCTGTGTAAACGTGTGTGTGGCGCCAGTCTGGTGAAGTAAAACTGTGTAAGTGTTGCCGTGTGTACGCGTAGTCGGTTGTAGATCTGCATTGTTGTGTTTCTTTTGTTGCAATTGCTTTATGTGCATTCTGTTTAATTGTATATGTGTGCTCTCCGTGTGCCGCGGAATAAATGTGCATCATGTTGAACTGTTTTCCCGTTTCGCTTCGTCTTTTCTTTAATTGAATCTTCATCTTGCTTCACGTAAAGGGTTGGTCGTGGGCTTCATACGCCCGATAATTAATCGGAACCGTAGAGGCCGACGATAACACCGCTCGGTTATCCCGATAGTACGGAACGGATCGCTTAAGTGGCCCGTGTCCGGAGTCGACCTGCGGCGAGGTGCGATTGCCCGGTCTAGCCTCCGCGTGGGTACTTAGGTAGGTCGAGTTTGGCGAACAACCCTATCCCACGCGGGTGGCCGATTGGCACGATCGTGGTGCGGCCGAAAGGCCCACCCGTGACTAGCTCTCGGCGTTAGTCCGAGAGGGTCACGATGGAATTGTCCGTCCGGTGGGTGACGTGCCGCGATTCGTGTCACGTGGCCGTTCGCACGCCTGCGGGCGCGAATTCGCAACACTGGTGTCAGCAGTGGGATACAAACTCATCCCCCTCCTCGCGGCACTGGTGTCGGAGAGCGGGAAAACGGGCTCTCCTGTCTCCAGCTAAATTCACAGGAATCGGTCCAGGGGTGAGAGGAGCGACCACTGATTCCCTCCAAATTACAAGCGATTCAAATTAACCCGTTACGAGAAATAAGATGGCGTCTCAAGGCGAGCGGGAGCCGGGGGTGTTAGAAATGGATTTAGAATGTGTAGAATCCATGGCCCAGGATGAGAACCCCGAGCAGGAAATGCTGGTTGTACAGGACGAACTTTCCCCCCAACTGAACCCAGAGTTCGAAATGGGCGCAGTGGCTGGGGTGGCGGACGAACGGCCCCCACGTGCGAATTCGCCCACGGATCGGACGATGGAAATGTTTGAGGCATTGATGAGAAAAATGGATGCGAATACACAACAAATGAACGAAGTGAAAACAAAAATGGATACGAATACACAACAAATGAACGAAGTGAAAACAAAAATGGATACGAATACACAACAAATGAACGAAGTGAAAACGAAAATGGATACGAATACACAACAAATGAACGAAATGAAAACGAAAATGGATACGAATACGCAACAAATGAAAAACGAAATAAAAGGCATGAACGAAAAAATGGAAACAAACATGAAGGAAGAAATGAGAGAAATGCGGGGTGAGACGCAGAACATGGGAATGAGCCTAAAAGGAAGCTTGGAAGAACTAAAAAACGAAATGAAAAAGGAAGTCGACACGATACGAGCGGAGGTGACCGGGTTAAAAGAGAAAGTAAAAGGAGTGGGGGTCGCCATGGAAGAGAGCAAACAAGAGAGGGAAAACGAAATAAAGACGGTGGTGGGAAAGATAGACAAAGTAGGAAAAGGACTGGGAGAAGTAATAAAGGGACAAGACCAAATAAAGGAGGAAATAGGGAAGAACACGACGGCGATAGAGGAATTAAAAAGAGAACAAGGGAAAATAAAGAAGGGATTGGGAGCCGTGAAGGAGGACTGTGAGAAAAGACATCGGGAAATGACAGACAGAGTTGAAAACCTGCGATAGGAGGTAAAAGCGGAGACACAGAAAGGATTAAAGGAGGTGGGGACGAATGTAGAAAGAGACATGAGAAGGTAATTAATGAAATGGAGCGAAAAGCCGGAGAAAAGACAGAGGAACTGGGGGAGCAGATAGGAAAAAACCGGGGCGAGACAGAAGAACAGTTTAGGACAACGAGGGAGGAAATATCCAAGACAAATAAGATGGTGACACAGGTACAAGGGGAGGTGGAGCAAACAAGAGAGAAAGTCGGGGAACTGTCGTTAGGGACGATAGGGGAGGAAATAAATGGAGTAATAAAGGGGAAAATGGAGGAAATGGAGAGGAGACTGACGAAATGTGTGGAGACCCGGTGTGAGAGGCAGGTTGACCTCCTTCGGGAACAGGGGGAGAGGATATTCTCCCTCGAGGCGGATCGCGCCCAGGTGGGGCCGGTGTCACAGGGCGGAGGAGGAGGCTTGCCCGATGCGGGGGTGAGCATGCCAAGCTTGGGGAGGGTAGAGGCCGCGGGGTCTTTTGGCCTAAGGGGGGTACCCAGTATGACTGTTCCGGGGGGTGTGCAGAGTGCGAGTCCAATGGCTTGGGAGAGTAAGCGGGACGACGCGGGGCACGGACAGACACGGACAGGGGTGGTAAAGCCCCCGGGCAAATGGCTCGGACCCTGCGCGAGTGAGGCACCGTTGGGACTGGGGAGGTACACCCCTCCTGGAGTCCCTGGGGAACTGGAGGAGGGGACCTCGAAAGGACCGAGGGTGCCGCTACCCCTGTACGATGGCAAGACGGACTTGAGGGCATACATGGCCCAGTTCCAGTGTGTTGCCAGAGGCAATGGCTGGAACGAGGCGTGTTGTGTGGCACAACTCACGGCGGCCCTGCGTGGCGTGGCCTTGGAAGTCCTGACCACGGTACCAAGTGAGGGGGTGACCCTGGAGGATCTCCATTCGGCCCTAAAAAACCGATTTGGCATGGACCAGCAGAGCGAGCTTGTTAAAGCTCAGCTGAACGGGCGCAAACGACGCCCCCAGGAATCACTGGGAGAATTGGCACACGACATTCGCCGCTTGGTGGGGATTGCGCACACCAACATGCCGCCGGAGTACCGGGAGGAGATTGCTCTGGACCATTTCCTCCGAGCGATAGGGGGCACCGATGTCGGAGCATTGCTGACCGTATGGTGCCCGGACAACCTCCAGAAGGCGGCTGATACTGCCGCCTGCTGGGAGGCAGCCAGAACGCCATTGGGAGGGGCTGGGCGGCATGCGGTGGCAGTACGACAGGTGGACCCCGTGAACGACAGTGCGCTGGGAGCCGGGGCAACCCTGGGCGACCAAGCGCGAATGGAAAGGATGGTGCAGGGCATGTTCGACCGCCGATTCGGGAGACCTGGGGAGAGGCGGTGGGGCCCAGGAAGGGCGGGAGATGGGCCATCAGGGGGTACCCCAATTCGGAACGGAGGGGGGTATAATTCGGCGTACCGGAGGCAAACACCTTACCAGAGGAGGTGTTATAATTGTGGCACAAGGGACCACCTGCAGCGGAAGTGCAACGCCCCGCGCAGGGAAATTCCCCCGCGAAGAGAAGAGCCACGGCCCCCCAGACCACCAACTCCGCCCCGGGTCAATAGGGATAGCCAGGCCCAACCATCACCCCCCCCCCACCAGTCCCCGGGAAACTAAGAAGTGCCGAACATGTAGGACCGTGTTCGGCAGACTCGGACGGAGAAGAGCCATCAGAACTGCGACAGGTCATCAATTGTGGCCAAATTGGCAATGGTAGCTTAACAATTCAGTGCAAAGTTGCTGGCGTAGGGGTAGACGCCGTTGTGGACACAGGAGCAAGCGCAACGATCATCAGCCCTGTGGTCCTTGATTCGAGTGTAGACGGTTGGGATGAGATCCACCGTCTGCAAAACCATAGTTTGCAGCTAGCTACCGGGGCAACGGCCCCCATCATAAGACGTGGTTTCGTGTCAATTAAATTGGGCACCGTGAAAACAAGGATAGAGGTTTGGGTGGCGGAGGTGTGGGACCCATGTCTAATAGGGTTGGATGTGCTTACGGCCGGTGGTTGTAAGATCGACTTGGGCTGGGGGGTCATGCAGTTGGGTGGTGAGGAGTTGTCGTTTGGGGGCGTGAGCACGGATGAGAGGGTGGAGCTGGAGGCTCCTGACTCCGTGGTCATTCCCCCGGGTGCCGAGGCGGTGGTCCCGGCCTGGTGGCCAACACACCCAACGTGGCAGGGCTCCTGCGGCCTGGCGGAACTACCGGCAGGGCTGTCAACCCCGGGTTTAGTCGTGGGCCGCACCCTGGTAAGTACCGACGGGCCAATAGTGCCCGTGCGGGTGATAAATATTAGCACGGAACCACGCACTATCAGGAAGGGCACGAAGGTGGCAGATTGCACCCCAGTAAAAGAGGTCGCAGAGCTAAGGGACGATAACGTCGAGCCGGACCGGCCCCAGAGGGAGTCTCCAGACTCGATTAGGAAATGGCCTGGTCCCATTTGCGAGATGGTAAATCAGAGTAGTGTAGATTTGGAGGATGCCCAGCGGGAGGCCTTATACAAGCTGGTCGACCGACACATCGGGATCTTCTCCTTGTCACCCGAGGATATTGGACGTACGGGCCTTGTGCAACATCAGATCCACACCGATGGGGCCCGGCCTGTCCGTCAGCCTGCTCGAAGGCTCCCATGGAGCAAAAGAGAGGAGGCTGATGAACAGGTTGAAAAGATGCTCAATGCAGGTGTCATTGAGCCCTCGGGAAGTCCTTGGATGTCACCAGTTGTGCTGGTTAAAAAGAAGGATGGAACCACGCGTTTCTGTGTGGACTATCGCCAGCTGAACAACGTGACACTCAAAGACTCCTATCCCCTGCCTAGAATTGACGATACCCTCGACGCCGTTGCAGGCTCTAAATGGTTCTCAACTTTGGACCTCAAGAGTGGGTATTGGCAGGTGGAGATGGATAAGACGGGGAAGGAGAATACGGAATTTTCCACAGGGAAGGGACTGTATCAGTTCACTGTGATGCCGTTCGGTTTGTGTAACGCCCCCACCACCTTTGAAAGACTGATGGAGCGTGTACTAGGCGGCATGCCGTGGCAGTCATGCCTGGTGTATCTGGATGACGTCCTGGTACACGCTAAAACATTCACCCAGGAGATAGCCAATTTGGACCAGGTGTTTGGGCGCCTCAGGCAGGCAGGGCTGAAATTGAGCCTGGAGAAATGCACTTTGTTCGCGACAGAGGTGGCCTATCTCGGACATGTGATAGGCCGCGAGGGGGTGAAGACCGACCCCGGAAAAATTACAGCGGTAGAGGAGTGGCCCGTACCTACAACTGTCAAACAGGTATGGGGCTTTTTGGGACTTTGCTCCGACTACCGGCGCTTCGTGGCAAACTTTGCGGAGATAGCCAGGCCCCTTCACCGGTTGACGGAGAAGGGGTTGAGATTGAATTGGACGGGGGAGTGCCAGGAGGCCTTCCTCAAATTAAAGGGGTGTTTGACATCCACACCCGTTTTAGCGTACCCCACCGATGACAGGATGTATACCCTGCACACGGTTGCAAGCCAGGAAGGATTGAGAGCAGTCTTGTCTCAGACACAGGGGGGGCGTGGAAAGAGTGATCGCGTATTACAGTCGGGCCATGAGTAGGCCTGAACGAAATTATTGTGTAACTCGCAAGGAGCTATTGGCTATGCTGTCTGCCGTGAGCCATTTCCACCCGTACTTGTACGGGAGGAAATTTTTGGTTCGAACTGACCATTCCTCCTTGCAATGGCTCTTACGGTTCAAGGAACCGGAAGGCCAGATTGCAAGGTGGTTGGAAAAGTTGCAGCAGTACGATTTCAGTGTGCTCCATAGAGCCGGTAAGGCTCATGGGAATGCCGATGCGCTCTCTCGACGCCCCTGTCTGGGAGAAAACTGCAAATATTGCACGACATGAGGAGAGGGACCAATTGGCAGACGCCTCCCCGAAACTCCCAGTCCGTGCGGCCCGGGTGGTAGGCCCAACTTTGCCACTAACTGCGGGAGAGGAATTTGGTGGATTGGCATGGAGCACGGCCCAGCGGGAAGACCCCGTGATAGGGCCAGTGTACAAATGGGTCCAGGAAAACAAGAGGCCCAGTGGGGAGGAGATCGCCCCATTCGGAGCGCGAACAAAGGCATACTGGGCTCAGTGGAGGACCCTAGAAATGAGGGACAACATCTTATATTGCAAGTGGGTGGAGATTCCTTCCGAACAAACTTCTTGGCTGGTGATAGTCCCTGATGGGTTTAAGACCCAAATTTTGAAACAGGTGCACGGTACCCGCGCCGGCAGCCATTTGCGCAGGACCAAAACAAAATCTCGGGCCCGCCGGCGGTTCTATTGGGTTAACATAGGGCGCGATGTACAGAACTGGTGTCGAGCATGCGACGCCTGTACTGCGAAAAAGGGACCGCCACAGAGGATGAGGGCCCCACTCCAACTACATCAGATTGGGGCCCCCCTTGAGCGAGTGGCCATGGACATTTTGGGACCAATGCCCCCCACTCGCCAGGGTAATAAGTACATCCTTGTAATTATGGACTATTTCACCAAATGGCCGGAAGCCTTTGCCCTTCCCAACCAGGAAGCAGGGGTTGTGGCCAAGGCCTTCGTAGAAGGATTTACATGCCGGTATGGGATTCCGCAGGAGCTGCACACGGACCAGGGACGAAATTTTAAGAGCGAATTACTAAAAGAGGTGTGCAGGCTCCTGGAAATTCGAAAGACACGGACAACGCCCCTGAGACCACAGTCTGATGGCATGGTGGAGAGGTTCAACAGGACCCTGGTCCAACAGTTGGCCCTCTTCACCGCTACTAACCAGGAGGACTGGGACGAACATCTCCCGTACCTCCTGATGGCCTATCGCGCGTCCCAGCACGGGTCTACTGCGTGTAGTCCGGCGCTGTTGATGTATGTTCGGGAGCTGAGAAGCCCCGTCGATTTATTGTGCGGTCCGACGCCTGAGCGGCTTGATAGGCCCCGGGGGAGGGCTATGCCCGTCGGTTGGAGGAAGGCATGGAGAAGCGAAGATTTGGCTCTTTAACCCCCGGCGGAGGAAGGGCAGATGCCCGAAGCTCACCTGACCTTGGCAGGGCCCGGGGGTCGTCCTGGCGCAAATCAGTGACGTGGTCCTAAATATTAAAATGGGACCACGGGCCTTTCCCCGGATCGTCTACGCGGACCGCCTGAGGCCTTACAAGGGCGACCTTACGCCCACATGGATATGTCTTGCCGGAGGAGTCGGTGCAGGAACAGCCGCTCCCGCAGAGGCGCAAGGCTCTCAGAGCCTTGCAACGAGTTCACGAGCCCAGTAGGAAGGGAGTAAATCCCCCCTGGGAAATAAGGATTTGGAGACAGTGACAGGCTTTGGATGTGTAGATGGGACATAGCTTAGCTACGTAGTGTTAAAAGGAACGTGCTATAGTGTAAGGGACGACGTGGGAGCACGAGTTAGTTAGGGGAGGTAGTTAGAAGGATGGCAGAGTTCAGCGTTGTGTGAGTTGTGAGAAGTGGAAACAAGTACATGTTGAGTGAGTGAGGCCAGCGGGTCTGTGTGAGTGGAGCGAATGGGGAATGCATGGTGCGATGAGTGATTGGGGGGAGGAGTGACTCCCGCCCAAGGGACCCCGGGGTCAGTGTAAAGTGAGTTCGGGGGTTAGTTAAATTGACAAAATGAAAGTCGTTCTGCTGTTGGTGGGAATGTAGGCTCGATACCCATTTGGAGGGGTGCAGGAGCCCTGTTGACAGGCTGGGAGCGTGGCTGCGAAAGGTGAGTATCACTGAGTGGGTACCCCGGGCACCAGGCTAGTCGGCCGTAGTAGGCCAAGGGCCCATGGGGGGCCGGGATAGCTTAGTGGGCACGGGTGCGCCCGCATGGTGAGGGGGCCTGGGGCGCCATTAGCCGCGTGGGCAGTGTTGTGGGCACGGGTGACCCTCGGAAAGGGGCCCGGGAAGCCAGTCTGCCACGTGTGCGTTTCAGGGGAGGTGCCATGGGGGGCACTCCCCGGTGTTTAGGGAGCTAGTAGGCTCGGAGGTAGTGTAGTGCCCGGGTGCCATAGCTGGAGATTAGGCAGAGGGTAGTGCCTGCCAAGGGGAGCCACGCGTCCCAGCCATGAGACCGTGTGAGGGCACGGGAAGAAAATTGGGGGGGGGGGGCGAGGCCCGAAATTGTAAGGACACCAACACAGGCGACGGGAATCTGGGTTTTTAGAACCAATAGCTTAAGCGAGAGGCGCTTGTTGAAAGCCCCGGGGTAGTTTAAAGGTAAATGGATAGGGTAGATTAGGAAGTGTACCCCTCCGCACCACCCAGCCCTCACTATCGTTGTGGGCCGCTGGACCCACTTTGTGTTATAGATCGCTGAAATCTGGGGAGGCCATCCTGAGGCTTCGTTGGGCCTCGACACAGGACGCTAGCTCTCCCTTATTCCCCTCCGGGAAGGGAACGTAGGGGTTGGGAGTAGGCTAGGTGACGAGAAAGTTAAGCCGAACAAGGACGATAAAGGGGGTTAGGGGATGATTTATAGTGGGGAAGGAAAAATAAAAACAACAAAAAAATAAGTTGGGGCTAAATTGGGTTTTTTTACAAATTAAGGGAGTTGGTATGGACAGTGACAGACAAAGGCAATAGGTTGGGAGGGAGACCGTAGGGTAGGTCCGAGCCCGCCTTCCGAGTGGCCAGCACCACCGCACTCCCTCCACCAACCTCCACTGCGAGGCAAAGGCCGGCCCACTTCATCGGCAGCTGTTGTTTTGCTGCAAGGCCTGTGCCGGCTGGATCGTCTGCTGGCTGTGTTACTTCAAGGCCTGTGCCGGCCAGATCGTCTGCCGGCTGTGTTTGCCTGCAGCGGCCCTGTTCTGCCGGCTTTGTTTGCCTGCTGCCTTTGCCATGCCATGCCCAGTGCCCCTGTTCACGAGGCCCGTTCAATTTTTGCTTAGCCCCCCCCCCCCCCTGTTCATTTCCATGTGCGCCAGGATCAAGGCAACAGTTTGCAAGCTGCGAGAACTGCCCTGTTGGCAGATACAACACGGGCCTGCAGTGGCGGCCCGTGCACCGTGTTTGCGTCCATCCATTCATCCATCCATCCATCCATCCGTTGTGCTCATTGCGTGTTCCACTTGAGCTGGCACTGAGACTGCGTTTGTGCAGCCCGTGCACCGTTTTGCTGCTTGCGTCAGTGCAAGTTCAGTGTTCTGCAGGGACTGCCTTGCGGGCAGCCGCACCAGGAGACTGCGTTTGTGCAGCCCATGCACCGTTGTGGTTCACTGCGTTCAGTTCAAAAGGGGAGGCCTAGGACTGCGTGTGAGCAGCCGGCCACATTCCCTGTCACCTGCATTGTTTGAGCCAGAGACTGCATGCGAGCAGCCTGGCTCCCTGCTAACTGCTTTCTTTTTGCAGAGTCCATTGATCCTGGCCCATGGTTTAGTGTAAAATTTGTAAGTTAAGGTTAAGATGTACTGTACATATGAGTGCGCCCCCGGCATGTCTGTCTTAGCGCCGGCAATTTTATTCAACTCGTCCGTGTGAGTGGGTTTGTTTAGTTAGTTACTCAGCCCTCAGGTTATTTATTTTGGGGACACGAATACCATGAATGTCGCACTCAGGGATCCGTAGGTAAGACGTACTAGGGGAGAACGAGACATGATGGGCACACGAGAATTTGACGACTCGGGACGAGTCTGTAAAAAAGGGGTGGGGTGGTGTTGCGGTTGTGGAAATTCGCAAACCACCATTCAGGTCCCATAGGTGAGATATCTCTGTAAGTACATGTGTAGTTAGCCCCAAACCCGTTGTTTAGAGGGAATAAATGTGATTCATTCGGGCTGCGACCCTTTGAGATAGCCGTTTTTCTGTTCTATCTTTATTGTGAACCAACCACGTCTCAACCGCCATCACACAACAACCACCAACCACAACGCCGCTTCACAACAACAACAACAACGCCAACAGCCACGATCTTTACCTTCACAACTAGCTCCCGCAAACATCGCATCACCGCCATTCCAAACGGCAGCATGGCCAGAAACCACCACCATAAACCCTCCACCACCTTCACCTCTCTCCTTCTGCGGCCATTCCCGCACCACCTGTGAGCACGGAGCGTCAGGCTGTCCTGGGCTCGTACGGGACGCGCGCCGAGCCGCGAGTGCAAAATGCGGCCTTTCCGAGGAGAATTCGGATCAGGAATGCTACACGCCCACTTCTGATCCATCCAATCAGCAAGCGCGGGGCGGTTTGGCCCCGCCTCCAGACGCGTCTGTGTGGAATTGAGATATGCAAATTCTAGGATCAGGGGAGACTCACGCCCCTTTTCCTCTGTCCAATGGGCGAGCGTGGCTCCACCCCCGAGGTCATTCTGATCCAGAAATTTGCATATGGGTTCTCCTGCCGGCCTATAAAGCGCCGAGCGCAAGGCAAATCGGAGAGCAGAGTCGGTTTGAGTCGAGTCGGGTGGAGAGTGAGCAGAGTCGGTCTCGGTCGAGTCAGTTTGGGTCGAGTTGGTCTCGGCAGAGTCGGTTTGAGCGGAGAGTCGGCCTTGGAAGAGCGGAGAGTGGGTTGGACAGTCGGGTTGGTGCGCGGAGTGGAGTCGGGAGGCGAGGGCGTGCAGGTGGTTTGCTGCAGTCGGCTGAGGAGAATTGGGGAAGAGACCGAGCTCGGGTCCGAGGCAAGGAAGACGGCGGTCGGCGACGAGGTCACGGTGGAATCGCTCGTCACAGGACCCAAGCAAGCCAGCTATCCTCTTTCCCCAGAGCATCAACAATTCCCCCCCTCTTTTTCCCCCGCGCTGAGGAAGTACGAAAAGGGGGCCCCGTTCCCACCCCACTCCAAGCAGTGCCAACGAAACCCGCGAAGGAGCAGGAAGTCGGGGCACCGCCGCGCTGCCACATTTGCGGCTCATCACAAAGACACGGGTAGGATCCACCCGGTCTCGCGGACCTGACCGCTCTTTCAGGTCCCGCGCAAATATTGGCCCACAGGCCCCGTCTGCCACCTTGTCTTTGAGGGTGGCCCTTTTCTTTTGTTTCTGTGTGAACGTGTGTGTGTGGCGCCAGTCTGGTGAAGTAAAACTGTGTAAGTGTTGCCGTGTATACGCGTAGTCGGTTGTAGATCTGCATTGTTGTGTTTCTTTTGTTGCAATTGCTTTATGTGCATTCTGTTTAATTGTATATGTGTGCTCTCCGTGTGCCGCGGAATGAATGTGCATCATGTTGAATTGTTTTCCCGTTTCGCTTCGTCTTTTCTTTCATTGAATCTCCATCTTGCTTCACGTAAAGGGTACGTAGTGGGCTTAATACGCCCGGTAATTAATCGGAACCGTCGAAGCCGACGATAACACCGCTCGGTTATCCCGATAGTACGGAACGGATCGCTTAAGTGGCCCGTGTCCGGAGTGGACCTGCGGCGAGGTGCGATCGCCCGGTCTACCCTCCGCGTGGGTACTTAGGGAGGTCGAGTTTGGCGAACAACCCTATCCCACGCGGGTGGCCGATTGGCACGATCGTGGTGAGGCCGAAAGGCCCACCCGTGACTCGCTCCCGGCGTTAGTCCGAGAGGGTCACGATAGAATTGTCCGTCCGGTGGGCGACGTGCCACGATTCGAGTCACGTGGCCGTTCGCACGCCGGCGGGCGCGAATTTGCAACAATATTATATATACATATTATATATACATATATATAAAAAATATATATACTTATTGTTACGGTTGTGGAAATTCGCATGACACCATAAAGGGTCCTCAGGTGAGATATATCGGTAAGTTCATGTGTAGTTAGCCCAAACCCGTTGTATAGAGGGAATACATGTGATCCATTCGGGCTGCGACGCTTCAGTTAGCCGTTTTTCTTTTGCTGTCGTTAATTTGGTGCAAAAACAACAACGAACCTCGCCACAACCAACATCTCAACGATCACGCCATTCACTACACGATGCCACCTTCCACAACTACGCTACCACATCTTCGCCACCCGCCATTCAACGAGCACTGTGCGGGCGCGTGCAAGAACAAAAACCAACAACGCTTGTGGGGTTTTCCCGCCTAATTTCCCCGCCTGATGCTTCCGCCTGAATCCCCCCCACCATGCTTGCTGAGAAGGGGAGGGGTGCGGCAGCTCGCTCCCGATTGGTGGATGCACAGCGTGAGGCGTTCGGAGTGGGGGCACGCCCCCCTTCGAGAGCTTTCTGGAAACGCCTCGAAGGAAGGAGGAGCCAAGAACGGGGCGGGCGCGGGGCGGAGCGAAGGGCGGAGCCGGCCCCTACAAAAGGCGTGGGCGTGAAGAGTCGTTGTTGGTTGGTTGCTCCCTCCCGGTTGTGTAAGAGGAGGCTCTTGGTTCGTTCAAGCGATTGACAAAAGGCGTGGACGTAAAGGTCGACGAGAACGTCGTTCCCTTTCCTGTTCCCTTGTCCCTGAAGGGGAAATGTGGAGAGTTGTGGTGATCGTCCCTGGTCGGAGGTTCTGTTCGTTCGTCCGAGCTGTGGAGAGGACCACACGAGCGACGCGCGGCACGAGCTAGCGGACCACGCCGAAGGGACTCGGAGTTACGGTCGCCAAGGACTCGACGCGCTCAGGGAAGTCGCGACTTCCATTTCTTTTGGGTTTTGTGTAAATGTGTGTGTATGGCGCCAGTCTTGAAAAGTGGAACTGCTTAAGTGTTGTAATAATTATATTCGGTTGTAGCTCTGCATTGTGTCCTTGCTTTTATATGTGCATCACTGTATGGCTGTGAATACGTGCTTGTCTGTGTGTGTGAAATAAATGTGCATTGTGTGAACTGTTTCCCGTTTGGTTGCGTCCTTTTTCTCCCCTTATTGAAAGCTCCATCTTGCATCACGTAAGGGATTGGTAGTGGGTTTAAAACACCCGGTAATTAATCGGAACCGTCAAGGCCGACGATAACTCCGCTCGGTTATCCCTGTAATACGGAACGAACCGCTTAAGCGGTTCGTGTCCGGAGTCGGCCTGTGGTGTGGTCCCATCCCTCGGCAGATTACCCGTGCGAGTACCCTAGGTATATCGACTTTCGGCGATTTACCCTATCTCGCGCGGGTGGACTGTAGACTGGGTGGTGGTGGGGTTAAACCCCCACCCGTGACTGGTTTCTGGCGGTAGTCCCAGGATGGTCACGACTGAATTGTCCGTCCGGTGGGCGATGCGGTCGCGATTCGAGTTACGTGGCCGATCGCACGCCGGCGGGTGCGAATCCGCAACAATATATATATATATATTGTTGCGGTCTTCGCGCCCGCCGGCGTGCGACGGCCACGTAACTCGAATCGCGGCACGTCGCCCACCGGACGGACAATCCAGTCGTGACCCTCTCGGACTAACGCCGGGAACCAGTCACGGGTGGACCTTTCGGTCTCACCGCGATCGAGCCAATCAGCCCCCGCGTGGGATAGGGTTGCTCGCCAAATTCGACCTACCTAAGTACCCACGCGGAGGGTAGACCGGGCGATCGCACCTCGCCGCAGGTCGACTTCGGACACGGGCCACTTAAGCGACCCGTTCCGTACTATCAGAATAACCGAGCGGTGTTATCGTCGACCTCGACGGTTCGATTAATTATCGGGCGTACTCAGCCCACTACCAACCCTTTACGTGAAGCAAGATGGGGGTTCAATGGGGGAAAAGACGAAGCGAAGCGGGAGACAGTTCAACAATAAAGCACATTTATTCGCGACGAACGGAAAGCACACAAATACAATTCCACCAAATGCACACAAAAAAGAAAACACAATTCCATTTACACAAAAAGCAAACATAAAAGTGAAAACACAGTGCAGAGCTAATACCGACTACCGAGCACACGGCAACACTTATACAATTCTACTTCACAGACGGCGCCGACAACACATACCCAAAACCAAGGAAAAGAAATACCCTCAAGAATGAGGTAGGCCTGGGGCCGAGACCAGGTCGGGCCTACCCGTCTGGTGATGAGACGCGGAGCGGCGATGGCCCCGCAACCCGCGGGCCTCGTGGACAGTGCCTGGCAGGGGGTGGGAACGGGGCCCCCTTGGTCGCACTATCTCAGCGCGGGGGGAAACAGGAGGGGGTTGCTGATGCTCGGGGTATAGAGGATCTTTATTATGTGCGCGACGAGCGTCTCCACCTCGGCCAGGTCGCGCTGCCGGCCTCCCAGGGGTGCAGCTCCCTGCACGACGCGAGCACCCCCTCGTCCGCCCTCGCCGCCTCTCCACAGCTCGTCCCCTCCGTTCCGACTTCAACGCACACGACGAGCAGCTCCACCGCCCGCGAAGTCTCGACTCTCTGTTCCGACTCCTTCGCCTCGTTCCGACTCCTTCGCCTCCGTTCTGCTGACTCTTTCTCGTTCCCGTTCTGCTGACTCTCTCGTTCCTCTTGCGACTCCTTCGTTCCGACTTTTACGACCCCTTTGACTGACGAACACCGTCCTTTTATCCCCCCGTAACTTCGCCTTTGACCCCCTCCCTTTGACCTTTCACCTCGCTCCCCATTGGCCCGAGAAAAAGTGGGCGTGAAGGCTTTTTGATCCACAAATTTGCATATATCGATCGCCCTGGGGGCGGGGCCAATTCGCCCCTCGCTCACCGATTGGACGGCAAAAAGTGGGCGTGTGTCGTTTTCGATCCGTTTTTGAAGCAGAAAATCCGTGGTTTTGTACACGCTGTTCAACGTGCGCCCCACACGAGTCCAGCATCGGTGCCCATGAGTGGCGCGAGATGACGGTGATGCGATGGTGGCGAGTTGTGACGGTAAAGGTCGTGGCGGTTGTGGTGAAGCGGCGTTGTGGTTGGTGGTTGATGTTGTGGTTGTGATCATGGCGGTTGGTCCAAAATAAAGATAGTAAAAGAAAAACGGCTATCCTGAAGAGTCGCAGCTCGCATAAATGACATGTATTCCCACTAGACAACGGGTTTGGGCCTAACTACACATGCACTTACCGAGATACCTCACCTAAGGGACCTGAATGGTGGTTTGCGAATCTGGTAACCACAACACTATATATATATATATATATATATATATATATATATATATATATATATATATATATATATACAGTAGTACCTCTAATGAATTTAATTTGTTCTGGGAGTAGTTTCGTAACCTGAAACCTTCGTAAGTAGAGACGCCTTTTGAAAGTAAATGCGCTAATCCGTTCCAAGCCCCGCAAAATTCGGACAATTTTTTTAAATAAATCATAAAAATGCATCAGAACATGAAACAAATACATGTTAAAATTAGATTACCGCACAATAAACATAAAACGAGAGGCACATGATGTAAAAAACAAAGAATAAAGGAAATAATAAAAATATTCATTTACCTTTTAACTGCTATTCTCGTTACTTTTTGGCCTCTGTTTACTGGTCCTTATCAGCAGTGTTTTTTGCCTCGCGTTTCGTGAAGAATTGATCCAATGACGTCTGCTTTTGCCGGCTTTTAACAATCTGTCGGAAATGCGCGAGGCAGACATCGTCATAGTGCGTTATAGCCCGACTTGTGAACACTTTTTCTGGGTGATGCTTTTCAACAAATTCCGAGACTTCATGGAATTTTCCTAAAATGTCTTTGATTTGGGCTGATGGAATAATGGCTGCCTCCTCCTCCTCCTCCTCGTCCTCTTTGAACTCCTCCTGCACCGCGCTGTGTTGCATCACCTCCAATTCCTGCAGCTCCTTCGTCGAAAGCTCCTCGTTGTGCTCCTGAATCAGCTCGTTGATGTCCTCGTCATCCACCTCAAGACCCATGCCCTTTCCCAGCGAAATAATTTCGCCATGGCGAAGAACAGAGTGAAGTCCAGTCCTCCTTTTAAACTTCTCGAACCACCCACGCGATGCCTTAAACTCCTGGTGTAGTCCTTGCGCCGAATTTCCCTCGCCTGTATCCTCCTTCACGAGGTCAGTGAAGATGGCGGTTGCCTTTGCGCAAATTATGGCCTCTGTCACTGTGTCACCAGCGATCTCTTTCTCCTTTATCCACACGAGTAACAACCTCTCCATCTCATCGTTCACTGCCGACCTCCTCTTGGAAATGACAGAGAGGCCTTTGGAAGGAGCCGTAGCTTTTAGGGCTTCCTTTTGTTTTATTATCGTGCCGATCGTAGATATATTACGGCCATATTCTTTTGCGAGATCAATCAAATGCATCCCCTTTTCATACCTTTCTATTATCTCTTGCTTTGTTTGTATGGCCAGAAAAACTCTCTTCTTCTTCTTTTCTCCTTGTCCACTTTTCTTCATTGCTTTCTTGGGGTCCATTGTGAATAAAAGTTACTGTAATCCACACGCGTACTGTACTGTAACACTGTCCGAGCACTTCGTAGCGGGACCATAGACTGTATACAGTATAACTATATTTACAGAGCGGGACGGGGACACGAAGAGCATGCTGGGATACACGCATACGCAAAGAGTTGCCAGGCAGATTTTAGGTGATAGCCAATGGCAGAGCAGCTACAAGTTTGTTTACGTTCGGGAAACTCTGGGAGCAGCGAAAAGCAGCGCGTACTGTACTGTATTTTTGACTTCGTATCCTGAAACGCCTTCGTAACTAGAGGCAATATTTTCCCGTTCAGGCGCTTCGTAACCTGAAACATTCGTATGTAGAGACATTCGTAAGTAGAGGTACCACTGTATATATGTATATATATATATATATATATATATATATATATATATATATATATATATATATGCAGTGTATATATATATATATATATATATATATATATATATATATATATATATATATATATATATATATATATATATACACATATATATATATATATATATATATATATATATATATATATATATATGCATGAGTTTAGCCCTATCAATGGTGAAGAATCACTTTAAAAATTCTCGGATCCGGATCCGGATTCGGATCGTCACCAAAATAGAATCAATCTTTCCATGTCACACACCCAACGTGTCCACCAAGTTTTATCCGAATCTGTCCACAACTTTTTGAGATATCGTGCTAAATATCATTTTTGGCCCAACTTCTCAATGGTGAAGAATCTCTTTAAAAATTATAGTAGCTGGATCAAGATCCAGATCTTCACCAATATCTAATCAGTTCGTCCTTGTCACACCCAACCTTCCCACCAAATTTAATCTGAATCCGTCCACAACTTTTTGAGATATCCTGCACACAGACAGTGTCACATGCTCTCACATTGTCTCTCTGGAAGGATCAACACTCAAACTATCCAATGCACTTCTCTGGACAGCTACTGGAAGAGGTGCAGTCTTGGATTTTCTTGGTCTCACTACCTGCCATCAATCTTTGTGGGAGGATAATATCACCAAGTTAGCATCAAAGGCTAGTCATCGACTGAGTATTCTCCATGGAGCGAAGACATCCCTGAGCCGCACTGAGCTCATCATGGTATACAAGGCTTTCATACGGAGCTCCCCGCTCTGGACTGGTTCCCATCTTGTTCCTTTGAAGTGGTTGAAAACAATGTCTTCCGCAGCATTAGAATCCCAAGACAGAAGGTGGATTTCCAATGACTGTCACTCACCCACAGGAAGCGATTTGGTGGGTTCTCTATTTTATACAAACTCACATCTTGACATGTTGCTCCTGCCCTCTCTACCTGTGCCCTCTCCAAGCTTACCCTGGTCACACACTTTCCTCAAGAAACTCTCACCTGCTCACTCTCCAAAAGTCCCTACCTACAATTATTCCAACCCTTATTCTCCCAATTGTAGAATTGTCTCCGTGTTCGTCTCATCATCCTCACTTCAGTCTTTCAAATGCTCTGCATGGACCATTAAAAAATATTTAGTATGATTTAACATCAAAAACGGTGGCTGTGTAGATGGCTGTAGTTGCTGTAAAACGAATTCAACTCATAATAATAAAATATTTGAGGCTTATAAACAGCAAAAAGGATCCTTTGAACATTTTCATCAACAGCAGAATTATGCGACACAAAATATTACCTTATGTCTTTCCTTTTGCAGACGAACCAACTCTGAAATGCATTGATAATGCTGGTCTGCAAGGGATGCTTGAGAGCCTGCAAAAGATGAGTCAACACAAAACTGAGGTTCTTGGAACAGCTTATATGGAATATTTCCCATTACTCAAGCTTTGTTTTGTTCTGAAGGAAAACAGAACATCACTTGAGCTTTGACATAGACCAAACTAACTGCTCAGATTTTTGCAATCGTGATTTATTACACCTTCAAACTTTCTGGCAGTGGTCGACACTGTGATGTTGAAAAATTTAGAGAAAATTAAACTACAAAATAGAATTAGATCCAAATACCAGATCAGTGCTCTGCCATCTGAGCTATCTGGGCAACGTAAATATATGTGTATGTATATGCATACAGCAGAATTATGTCATGGTCATTTGATTGTATATGTAAACAGTATACAGCATAAATATGTGTATGCATATGTATACACACACAATATAAATACATATACATATATGTACACATATATATAAATATATATATATATATATATATATATATATATATACATGTATATGTATATGTATATATATATGTATATATATATACATATATATATACATATATGTATATATATATATATATATATTATATATATATATATATATATATATATATATATATATATTAAACATATTGTTGCGGATTCGCGCCCGCCGGCGTGCGAACGGCCACGTAACTCGAATCGCGGCACGTCGTCCACCGGACGGACAATCCCGTCGTGACCCTCTCGGACTAACGCCGGGAACTAGTCACGGGTGGGCCTTTCGGCCTCACCACGATCGTGCCAATCGGCCCCCCGCGTGGGATAGGGTTGCTCGCCAAATTCGACCTACCTAAGTACCCATACGGAGGGTAGACCGGGCGATCGCACCTCGCCGCAGGTCGACTTCGGACACGGGCCACTTATAGCGACCCGTTCCGTACTATCGGGATAACCGAGCGGTGTTATCGTCAACCTCGACGGTTCGATTAATTATTGGGCGTATTTAGCCCACGACCAACCCTTTACGTGAAGTAAGATGGAGATTCAATAAAAGAAAAGACGAAGCGAAACGGGAAAAACAGTTCAACATGATGCACATTTATTCCGCGGCACACGGAGAGCACACATATACAATTAAACAGAATGCACATAAAGCAATTGCAACAAAAGAAACACAACAATGCAGATCTACAACCGACTACACGAGCACACGGCAACACTTACACAGTTTTACTTCACAGACGGCGCCGACAACACATATACTCCAAAGCAAAAGAAAAAGGGGCCACCCTCAACGATAAGGGGGCAGACGGGCCTGGGGCCGAGACCGCGTCGAGCCTACCCGTCTGGTGATGAGCCGCAAAATGGCGGCGGCGCCCCGACTCCGCGGGCCTCGCTGGCACTGCCTGGAATGGGGTGGGAACGGGGCCCCCTTCTCACACTATCTCAGCGCGGGGGGGAAACAGGGGGGGGTTGTTGATGCTCGGGGGAAAGAGGATATCTGGCTGGCTTGGGTCCCGCGACGAGCGACTCCACTGCGACCTCGACCGCGTTCCCGGCCTCCCCTTTCCGCAGCTCCCCAACTCTGACACGAGCGCAGACCTCCACAAAGCTTCTTGGCTTCTCCAGCCTCTCCGGACCCCGACAGACACTCTCTCGACTGATTTCGCCGCCGCCACAACTCTCCAACTCTTTCCTCTTCTCAACTCTTTTACTCTTCCCAACTGCTCAACTCTTCTCAACTCTCAACTCTTCAACTCTTCCCAACTGCTTCGATTCGCTCCGCGCTCGGTGCTTTATAGTCCGACAGGAGAAATCATATGCAGATTTTTGGATCAGGAACGGCTCGGGGGCGGAGCCACGCTCGCCCATTGGACGAAGGAAAAGTGGGCGTGAATCATTCTTGATCCGCGAATCTGCATATAGCGATTATACTCCGACGCGCCTGGAGGCGGGGCCAAATCGCCCCACGCTCGCTGATAGGACGGAACAGAAGTGGGCGTGAATCATTCTTGATCCGATTTCTCGGAAAGGCTGGTGTTTTTGCACCCGCTGCTCGGTGCGCGCCCTGTACGAGTCCAGTATCGGTGCCCACAAGCGGCGCGGGAATGGCGGTGATGCGATGGTTGCGAAAGCGAGTTGTGACGGTAAAGGTCGTGGCTGTTGGCGTTGCTGTTGTTGTGAAGCGGCGTTGTGGTTGGTGGTTGGTGTGTGAAAGCGGTTGTGGAGAAGGTGGATGTTGTGAAGGCGGTTCTGGAGAAGGTGGCTGTGGTTGTCGAGATGCGGTTGGTGGTGGTTGTGGTGGTAGTAATGGCGGTTGGTCCAAAATAAAGATAGTAAAAGAAAAACGGCTATCTAAAAGGGTCGCAGCCCGAATGAATAACATTTATTCCCTCTAAACAACGGGTTTGGGCTAACTACACATATACTTACAGAGATATCTCACCTACGGGACCTGAATGGTGGTTTGCGAATTTCGTCAACCACAACACTACCCCCTCCCCTTTTTAGACTCGTCCCGAGTCATCAAATTTTCGTGTGCCATCATGTGTAGTTTTCCCCTAGTACATTTTACCTACGGATCCCTGAGTGCGACATTCATGGTATTCCTGTCCCCAAAATAAATAACCTGAGGGCTGAGTAACTACCTAAACAAACCCACTCACACGGACGACTTAAATAAAATTGCCGGCGCTTAGACAGACACGCCAGGGGCGCACTCATATGTACAGTACATCTTAACCTTAACTTACAAATTTTACACTAAACCATGGCCCAGGATCAATGAACTCTGCAAAAAGAAAGCAGTTAGCAGGGAGCCAGGCTGCTCGCATGCAGTCTCTGGCTCAAACAATGCAGGTGACGGGGAACGTGGCCGGCTGCTCACTCACAGTCCAAGGCCTTCCCTTTTTAACTGAACGCAGTGAACCACAACGGTGCATGGGCTGCACAAACGCAGTCTCCGTGCCAGCTCAAGTGGCACACGCAATGAGCACAACGGATGGATGGATGGATGGATGGATGAATGAATGGATGGACGCAAACACGGTGCACGGGCTGCCACTGCAGGCCCGTGTTGTAGCTGCCAACAGGGCAGTTCTTGCAGCTTGCAAACTGTTGCTTGCTGATCCTGGCGCACATGGCAATGAACAGGGGGGGGGCAAAGCAAACTTGAACGGGAGCTGGTGAACAGGGGCAGTGGGCATGGCATGGCAAAGGCAGCAGGCAAACACAGCCTGCAGAACCAGGCCGCTGCAGGCAAACACAGCCGGCAGACGAACTGGCCGGCATAGGCCTTGCAGAAAACAGCTGCAGACGATCAGGACGGCACAGGCCATGCAGCAAAACAACAGCTGCCGATGAAGTGGCCTGGCACAGGCCTTGCAGCAACACAGCCGGCAGATGAAGCTGGCCAGCCTTTGCCGTTCAGTGGAGGTTGGTGGAGGGAGTGCGGTGGTGCTGGCCACTAACAGCTCGGACCTACCCTACGGTCTCCCTCCCACCTATCGCCTTTGCCTGTCACTGTCCATACCCACCCCCTTAATGTGTCAAAAACCAATTTATCCCCAATTAATTAATTTTAAAAAAAAAATTTCTTACTCCCACTATAATTCGTCCCCTAACCCCCTGTACTGTCCTTGTTCGGCTAACCTATCCTGTCACCTAGCCTACTCCCAACCCCTACGTTCCCTTCCCGGAGGGGAACAAGGGAGAGCTAGCGTCCTGTGTCGAGGCCCAATCCAAGCCTCAGAATGGCCTCCCCAGAGTTCAGCGATCTAACCCAAAGTGGGTCCAGCGGCCCACAACGAGAGCGAGGGGATGGATGGTGCGGAGGGGTACACTTCCTAATCTACCCGAACCATTAACCTGTTAAACTACCCCGGGGCTTCCAACAAGCGCCTCTCGCTTAAACTATTGGTTCTAACAACCCAGATTCCCGTCGCCTGTGTTGGTGTCCTCACAATTTCGGGCCTCGCCCCCCAATTTTCTCTCCGTGCCCTCACACGGTCTCATGGCTGGGACGCGTGGCTCCCCTTGGCAGGCACGACCCTCTGCCAAATCTCCAGCTATGGCACCCCCGGGCACTACACTGCCTCCGAGCCTACCAGCTCCCTGAACACAGGGGAGTGCCCCCCATGGCACCTCCCCTGAAACGCACACGTGGCAGGCTGGATTCCCGGGCCCCTTTCCGAGGGTCACCCTGTGCCCACAACACTGCCCACGCGGCTAACGGCGCCCCGGGCCTCCGCACCAAGCGGGCGCACTCGTGCCCACTACGCTATCCCGGCCCCCCCATGGGCCCTTGGCCTACTACGGCCGACTAGCCTGGTGCCCGGGGTACCCACTCAGCAATACTCACCTTTCGCAGCCACGCTCCCAGCCTGTCAACAGGGCTCCTGCACCCCTCCAAACGGGTTTCGAGCCTACACTCCCACCAACAACAAAACAACCTCCATTTTGTAAATTTGACTAACCCAACTAACTCACTCTACACTGACCCCGGGGTCCCTTGGGCGGGAGTCACTCCTCCCCCCAAATCACTCATCGCACCATGCATTCCCCATTCGCTCCACTCACACAGACCCGCTGGCCTCACTCACTCAACAAGCACACGTACTCACCTCACAACCCACAACTCTTCAACACACTCACTGCTGAACTCCGCCATCCTTCTAACTACCTCCCCTAACTAACTCGTGGTCCCACGTCGTCCCTTAAACTATAGCACATTCCATTTAACCTACGTAGCTAAGCTACGTCCCCACTACACATCCAAAGTCTGTCTCTGTCTCCAAAATAATCCCATACTCCATTTTCCCAACCTAAATCTGACTAACAATCCCTCTAACTAATCCATTCCACGGGCCCCATGAGGACTTACCCCTGCCCCATGGAGCCGGTCTAGCTAAGCTAACCCTTCCCTCTAACTAGTTTCCATCCTGTGCCCTGGTAAGGGGGTCTTCCACCCCTTGCCCGGGAATCCTGTGCACCCGAAAGTGAGGCTTGCTTTTTTTTTTCTTTTTTTTTTTTCCACATGCGCAGCACCAGCGCGGCAACTCACAGCTCGCGCACTTTGCACCTGCCCGTGACGTCATGCAGCTGCACGTGTACCTCGTCCCTCCTTGGACGGTACCATCCGGCAGGGATACCCCTCCTGCCGGATTCCAACCCCGCGTGCAGCCATGACGTCACCGTGCGCATAAAAAAAAACACAAGCCCCACGTCTTGAGGGGTTCCCCACGCGAACACATGTGCTTTGCCCGTTGGAGCTTAACACACACGATCGCGTGGAGAACCCGTCCGGTCCAAATCCATAATCCTGCCTAAAGTTTGTCCGTCCGCAGGATCGACAAATCCACCGCGTGTGTTTCCGGACCGGGACTTCACTCTCGCAAGCGAGCACGTGGGGGCCTCGTGCGTTGCACAGCACGGACCTCGCGCTCGCTGCTGGGTGAACCCGGCAAGGTGCGCAAAACATCTACAGCCGCTACTCGGCTTTCTTTCCTCTGTCGCCGTCGTCGTCGCCATTCAACCCACGCACAGCTGCGTGTTACGACGCTCACAGTCGATTCCATTACATTCGCCCCGGGAGACGCGGCTGCATGTTCACACATGCCCACCGACATCTCCCTCACACACAGCGACCTTGCACACGCTGTCTCTCTCACACTCGGCCGCTCACTCACGCATGCCATTACCCTTGCACACGTGGCTCCTCACTCGCGGCCTTTCACTCACTAGTGCCATTTCCCTCACACAAACCACACCACTCACACACGCGGGGGCACTCGCCCGCGGTGCCTCATCCACACACGGCGTGCTGGGAAGCACGCCCTTCTGCACACTTACCACCACACCACTCACACACGGGGGTGCACTCACACACGGGGACGCACTCACACCTTGCACCACACACACCGGGACCACCACACTGGGGATTCGTGTCCCCACAAGGGTCTCTGGGGCCTCTATACCCAAGCTCTCTGTGCACCTGTCCACAGCACCCCTCCCCTCGATCTCGCTCGACACGACCGAACTCACCTGGTCGTGACTCGCCTCAAGGGGGCATACTCCCTCCCCTCGTTCCTGGAGGAGGCTATCCCACTGCTCGCACTGGGTCTCCACCCAGTCCGCCAGCTCCCCCTCATGGTCCTCCACTCCCTCTGTGTGTGTGTGCGCGCGTCTCTAACCCCGTCATTATCATGCAGTCTCTCGTCTATTTTTTCTTTCTCCCGTGTCTCTATACATTTTCTCTCCTTGTTCCTTATTTCTGTCTCTTCCTGGTTCCTTTTTCCTTCCCATCTGGTCGTTCTTTCTCTCTGAGCCCCATTAGCTGTTCGTTCTCCCTCCAGAGCTCCTCAATCTCCGTTGACTCCAATCTCGCTCTCCGTTTTAGTTGTTCAATTTCACACTCATATAGTTGTTGTTTTCTCTCCCACTGTTCCTCCTGCTCTTTGTTTTCCAATCTCATTGTTTCTTTCAATTGGCTCATTTCCTTCCTGTGTTTCATTCGCTGTTCTTTGTCTATCTCCTCGTACTCCAGCCTCAGCTTTTCTTTCAATTGGTCAACCTCGGATTCATGTTCTTTTTGTTTTCTATTCCATTGTTCCTCTCGTTCTTCCCTCTCCAATCTCCATGTGTCCTTCAATCTCCTGATTTCTCCTTCCTGCTTCATTCCTTGCTCCTTCAACTTCTCCTCGTATTCCAACCTATTTTTTCCCTTTTGTCGTTCAGTTTCAAATTCATACTCTTTCAGTTTTTTATTCCACTGTCTCTCTTGTTCCTCATTCTGCAATCTCATCGTTTCCTTTAATTGAAGGATTTCTTTCTCCTGTCTCATTCCTTGTTCTTTGTATTTCCTATTCCACTGTCTTCCTTGTTCCTCATTCTGCAATCTTGTTATTTCTTTCAGTTGGCTGACTTCCTTCTCCTGTCTGATTCGTTCTTCCATCATTACTCTTTCTTGCATCTCATTCTTTAATCTGGCCTTCGTTTCCAGCTGTTCGATCTGTACAGTGTGGTTCCTTAACCTTTCATTCTCTGCTGTCGTTCTTTCTTCTCTCACCATCCTCAACTCGTTTTGTAATTCCCTCTCTTTGTTTTGGTGTTTCTGTAACTCAGAAGCTTTCTTTTCCAATTCTTTTCTCATCTCCGCACCCTCCGACCTTGCTTTGGCTTCTAACTGTTCTTCCGGCTTGCGCTTGTGGTTTTCTACCCGTCTTCCCAGTTCCTCTGTCTCCGTTTTTACCTCCAGTCCCAGCTTATCAACTCTCTTTGTCATGTCTTGAAGTCTTTTCTCACACGCCACCGTTTCGACCTTCAATCCCTCCTCTGTCTCCTCCTGGCTTTCTTTTAATTTTTCTAATACCTTCTTTACCTCGTGTCTCGTCTTGCACGTCTCCCGAATTATTTTCTCACCCGCCCCGACCGTGGGTCTGACAGCCGTTGCACTCCCTCCCGTTGGTTCGGAGTCTCCGCCACGTGGCGTCGCTATTTTCTCGCCCGCGGTCCGAGTTTCCTTTCCCCATGCCTTCATGTCTGCATTAATTTCATCCATTTTGTTTTCCATCTGTTGAGCATTCGTCTTCATTCTGTTGCTCATGCTTTGCACGAGTTCAATAATCTGCCGCATTGTCACCTGCCCTGGCCACTCCCACTGACTACATTTAGTGGTGGAGTTATAATAAAAAAACCGACCAGATGAACGGCATCGATGCCTTTCCCAACCTTCTGGTACGGGTTTCTCTTGCACGGTGATCTCGTCCTGAGCCATGGATTCTACATTACTATTACACATACCTAATCCACCCGGCACCCGCTCGCCTTGAGACGCCATCTTATTTCTCGTAAGGGGTTAATTTAGCTCGCTCGTAATTTGGAGGGAATCGGGGGTCGCTCCTCTCACCCCTGGACCGATTCCCATGAATTGAGCTGGAGACAGGAGAGCCCGTTTTCCCGCTCTCCGACACCAGTGTCGCGAGGAGGGGATGAGTTTGTGTCCCACGACCTGACACCAGTGTTACGGATTCGCGCCCGCCGGCGTGCAAACGGCCACGTAACTCGAATCGCGGCACGTCGCCCACCGGACGGACAATCCCGTCGTGACCCTCTCGGACTAACGCCGGGAACCAGTCACGGGTGGGCCTTTCGGCCTCACCACGATCGTGCCAATCGGCCCCCCGCGTGGGATAGGGTTGCTCGCCAAATTCGACCTACCTAAGTACCCGGGTAGACCGGGCGATAGCACCTCGCCGCAGGTCGACTTCGGGCACGCGCCACTTTAAGCGACCCGTTCCGTACTATCGGGATAACCGAGCGGTGTTATCGTCAACCTCGATGGTTCGATTAATAATTGGGCGTATTTAGCCCACGACCAACCCTTTACATGAAGTAAGATGGAGATTCAATAAAAGAAAAGACGAAGAGAAACGGGAAAAACAGTTCAACATAAAGCACATTTATTCCGCGGCAAACGGAAAGCACACATATACAATCACAACAATTATGCACCAAAAGCAAATGTAAAAGTAACACGACAATTCTGCACAAAAAGCAAATGCAACAAAAGAGACACAATGCAGATCTACTACCGACTACGCGAGCACACGGCAACACTTACACAGTTTTACTTCACAGACGGCGCCGACAACACATATACTCCAAAGCAAAAGAAAAAGGGGCCACCCTCAACGATAAGGGGGCAGACGGGCCTGGGGCCAAGACCGCGTCGAGCCTACCCGTCTGGTGATGAGCCGCAAAATGGCGGCGGCGCCCCGACTCCGCGGGCCTCGCTGGCACTGCCTGGAATGGGGTGGGAACGGGGCCCCTTTCTCACACTATCTCAGCGCGGGGGGAAACAGGGGGGGGTTGTTGATGCTCGGGGGAAAGAGGATATCTGGCTGGCTTGGGTCCCGCGACGAGCGACTCCACTGCGACCTCGACCGCGTTCCCGGCCTCCCCTTTCCGCAGCTCCCCGACTCTGACACGAGCGCAGACCTCCACAAAGCTTCTTGGCTCCTCCAGCCTCTCCGGACCCCGACAGACACTCTCTCGACTGATTTCGCCGCCGCCACAACTCTCCAACTCTTTCCTCTTCTCAACTCTTTTACTCTTCCCAACTGCTCAACTCTTCTCAACTCTCAACTCTTCAACTCTTCCCAACTGCTTCGATTCGCTCCGCGCTCGGTGCTTTATAGTCCGACAGGAGAAATCATATGCAGATTTTTGGATCAGGAACGGCTCGGGGGCGGAGCCACGCTCACCCATTGGACGAAGGAAAAGTGGGCGTGAATCATTCTTGATCCGCGAATCTGCATATAGCGATTATACTCCGAAGCGCCTGGAAGCGGGGCCAAATCGCCCCACGCTCGCTGATAGGACGGAACAGAAGTGGGCGTGAATCATTCTTGATCCGATTTCTCGGAAAGGCTGGTGTTTTTGCACCCGCTGCTCGGTGCGCGCCCTGTACGAGTCCAGTATCGGTGCCCACAAGCGGCGCGGGAATGGCGGTGATGCGATGGTTGCGAGGGCGAGTTGTGACGGTAAAAGTCGTGGCTGTTGTTGTGAAGCGGCGTTGCGGTTGGTGGTTGGTGTGTGAAAGCGGTTGTGGAGAAGGTGGATGTTGTGAAGGCGGTTCTGGAGAAGGTGGCTGTGGTTGTCGAGATGCGGTTGGTGGTGATTGTGGTGGTAGTAATGGCGGTTGGTCCAAAATAAAGATCGTAAAAGAAAAACGGCTATCTAAAAGGGTCGCAGCCCGAATGAATGACATTTATTCCCTCTAAACAATGGGTTTGGGCTAACTACACATATACTTACAGAGATATCTCACCTACGGGACCTGAATGGTGGTTTGCGGAGTTAATGTCGACCTTGACGGTTCAGATTATTTACCGGGCGTTTTAAACCCACTACCAATCCCTTACGTGATTCAAGATGGAGATTCAATAAAAGGAAAAGACGAAGCAAAACGAGGAATAATCGGACAAGCACATTTAATACGGAAGCATGGAAGGCACGTATATTACAGTAAAACAAAGGAACAAAAGCAATACACGTATACGTTTATGCAAAGAAAAACACAAGCAAAGAACCAACGCAGATCTACAACCGAATAAGGCAATTCACACGGCAACACTTAAAACAGTTCTACTTCTCAAGACTGGCGCCACCCACAGACATTTACACAAAACCCCAAAAGAAAACGAAGTCGCGACTTCCCTGAGCACATCGTCCAGCCCTTGGCGACCGCAACTCCGAGTCCCTCCGGCGTGGTCCAATGGGCTCATGCCTCGCGCCTGCACGTGTCGTCCGCCCGACAGCTCGGACGGGGTTCTGGGGGAATGGGCCGGGTTTTCACCGCTATCTCGGTGCGGACAGTGGGGGGGAATGGCAGGCGCTCCGTCCCACTAGCAGGGTCTCGGGACTGCACCGACTCCGAATGACCCTCCAACCAGGGACCAGGTTCGACGACCCGTGGCAATTCGACGACCCGTGGCAATTCGACGACCCGTGGCAATTCGCCGACCTGCGCCAATTCGGCGACCTTCACCCGACCACGACCAGACCCGAACGAACGAACAGAACCTCAACCTCTTCCTCCGAACGAATGAACCATAAGCAGGGACTCTTCAACAACTCTCGACAATTCTCATTCAGGGACAACCGACCAGCGACTCTCCACAACTCTCGACAATTCTCATTCAGGGACAAGGGAACAGGGACTCTCCACGCCCACCCTTTTGTAGGGTCGGGCTCCGCCCTTCGCTCCGCCCCTCACCCCGTTCTTGGCTCCTCCTTCCTTCGAGACACTTCCAGAAAATGCCTTGAAGGGGGGCGTTCCTCTCCCCCGGCCGCGTCACACCGCGCATCCGCCAATCGGGAGAGGACGCGCCACCCCCTCCCCCTTTCTCACCAAGCGCGGGGAAAAATGGCGGGAAAACCCCACAGGCGTTGTTGGTTTTCTTCTCCACGCGCCGTACGACGAGGGAAGGAAGATTCGGGCGGGAGATATTTGTGCGGGCGTTTTGGGCGGGAGATCTTGACGGGAGATATTTAAGCGGGAGTTTTGGGCGGGAGATGCCCCTTCGCACCCTTGTTGCTGCTGCCACTCCGCTCCTTTCATCCGTCCCACGGAGATCGTGACCGCACGGTTCTCGTTGAATGGCGAGTGGCGAAGGTGGTGGTAGCGTAGTTGTGGAAGGTAGCCTCGTGGTGTGAATGGCGTGATTGTTGTCGTCGTGTAGTGAATGGCGTGATCGTTGAGATGTTGGTTGTGGCGATGTTCGTTGTTGTCCTTGCACCAAAATAACGACAGCAAAAGAAAAACGGCTAACTGAAGAATCGCAGCCCGAATGGATCACATATATTCCCTCTATACAACGGGTTTGGGCTAACTACACATGGACTTACCGATATATCTCACCTGAGGACCCTTTATGGTGTAATGCGAATTTCCACAGCCGTAACAATATACAGGGTGTCCCAAAAAAATTTACTCACATTTTGGTATAACTCAATGAATTTTCGTTTCTTTTCAGATCAAATTGACCCCAATAATGGCAGAAGTACGACTCGGTTTTGAAGAAAGAAAATTTATCATAAAGTGCTACTGGAAGCACGAAAACATCATGGAAGTGCAAATACATTTGAGAAGACATTTTCACAAAGTTCCACCAACGCGACGCACCATTGCTCGCATCCGAGATAAGTTTGAAACAGGTGGAACTGTGCATGACGTCCATCAGGAGCATTCAGGAAGACCACGGTCATCAACCACCCCCGCAAAGGAAAATCCATTGCCGGAAACCCTCCACCAATCCCCACGGAAATCTGTACGACAAATGGCTTGTGAGACAGGAATCCCAAAATCAAGCGCCCATCGCATTTTGAAGTGAATTAATTAGAAAAGTTACATTTCAAAATTAATCCACGCTCTAAATGAAGACGATCCTGACCGGAGAGCTGAATTTTGAGAGTGGTACCTGGGCAAATGCAAAGAAGATGCAGCATTCCCATCCAAAATTGTTTGGAGCGATGAGGCCAGCTTCAAGTTAAATGGCTCAATTAACAGACACAATTGCACGTACTGGGCTCCTGAAAATCCGCATTTTACTATGGAACACCATTTAAACTTACCAGGGGTTAGTGTGTGGTGTGGGACATCAGCATTGGGCATCCTAGGGCCATTCTTTTTTGACCAAACTGTCACTGGGGATGTTTACTTAAACTTGCTGCAGGAATCCGTTGGTCCACATGTCGAAGAGGTATTTGGTGACGAAGAGATTACTTTCAGCAAGATGGAGCACCACCCCACTACCACAGTGATGTGAGGGCCTATATCGAAACAACTTTTCCGAACAGATGCATTGGGCGAAGAGGTAGTGTTGAATTCCATGCGCGTTCCCCAGACATCACTCCAATGGACTTCTTTTTATGAGGATATCTCAAAGATAAGGTTTACGGCTCAAAACCAGCAACAGTCTATGACCTGAAAGGGGAGATTGAAAGACAATGTCTTGCAGTTCCAAATGAAATGATTCGTAACTCTGTTGAATCCATTGGTCCGCGTTATCGGCTGTGTTTGGAACGTGATGGTCGTCAGTTTGAACATTTGTAAACGTGCATTTATCCATTTAACCATTAATCTTGTTTCTGTAAATAAACAACGCATTTATTATCATTTAAAGAGTGAGTACATTTTTTTGGTACACCCTGTATATATATATATATATATATATATATATATATATATATATATATATATATATATATATATATATATACATATACATATATATATATATATATATATATATATATATATATATATATATATTTATCATATATATACACATATATGTGTATATAGATATATATATATATATATATATATATATATATATATATATATATATATATCTTCTTCTTCCTCTTTCGGCTTGCTCCCGCTAGGGGTCGCCACAGCGGACCAACTGTCTCCATTTTGCTCTATCCTCCACATCTTCCATTGACACTCCAACCACCCGCATGTCCGCCCTCACCGCATCCATGAACCTCTTCTTTGGCCTTCCTCTTCTCCTCCTGCCTGGCGGCTCCATCTTCAACATCCTTCTCCCGATATACTCCGTTTCCCTCCTGTGCACATGTCCAAACCATCGCAATCTCGCCTCTCTCACTTTGTCTCCAAACCGTCCTACCTGCGCTGTCCCTCTAATACACTCATTTCTTATCCTATCCATCCTCGTCACTCCCAACGAGAATCGCAGCATCTTTAACTCTGCCACCTCCAGCTCTACTTCCTGTCTTTTTGTTAGCGCCACCGCCTCCAAACCATACAACATAGCTGGTCTCACTACCGTCTTGCATACTTTCCCCTTCACTCTTGCAGCTACCCTTCTGTCACAAATCACTCCTGCAACTCTTCTCCACCCACTCCATCCTGCCTGCACTCTCTTTTTCACTTCTCTCCCACACTCTCCGTTACTTTGGACAGTTGATCCCAAGTATTTAAACCAATAATATATATATATATATATATCTATATATATATATATATATATGTAGATGTATATATTTGTATATGTATAGATACATATAGATACACACACACACACACACTTACACACACACAAACACACACACACACACACACACACACACACACAAACACACACACACACACACACACACACACACACACACACACAATGCCTGGTGTTGGCTTTATGGTTAGGGTGGTGGATTTGGGATCCCAGGATCCTGAGTTCAACTCCTGCTCAGCCATTCAATTAATATCAGGTGAGGTTGACTCTGCCTGTCATCCTTCCGATGTTGAAAAAATGAGTGCCAGCTTGCTGGTATACTGTATGGGAGTAGTGACCCGTCCAGGATTGTGCCCAATAGCCCAGGAGACTGCATTGGCAGCACCAATGCTCTGCACAGAGTCTGGTCCCAATGGATGTACTGGATGTACTGTATATACATATATATATATATATATATATATATATATATATATATATATATATATATATATATATATATATATATATATATATATATATATATATACATATATATTCTTCTTCTTCTTTCGGCTGCTCCCATTCGGGGTCGCCACAGCGGATCATCCATATGATCCGCATCGTGATTTGGCACATTTTTTAAACCGGATGCCCTTCCTGACGCAACCCTGGTCACCTCTTGCGACACAGGGATCTGATACACCTATTTTTAACCGGGGTATACACCGGCCCAGTACACTGGTACTCATTTCGCCGACCTCGGAAGGATGACTGGCTGAGTCAACCCCCTGGTGTATTAATTCAGTGGCTCAATGGGGCTTGAACTCAGGACCTTTTGGATCCTAAGCCGCTGCCCTAACCACTGCGCCAACACAGGAAAAATGGCAAACTCAAAGGATTGCAGCCCTGTGAACATGAAAATTCCCTCTAAACAACGGTGGGGAAATCTAACTACACATATACTTATCGTCATAACTGATCTAAGGTCCGTTATGGTGGTCTGCGAATTTCCACAGCCGTAACAATATGTGTACATATATATATATATATATATATATATATATATATATATATATATATATATATATATATATGTATATATACACATATTATATATATATATATATATATATATATATATATATATATATATATATATATATATTATATTATGTATATATATAATCTGTATATTATGTATACAGTATATTATGTATGTAGTCTGTATATTATGTATATATATATATATATATATATATATATATATATATATATATATATATAACTACACATACATATATATATACATATATATATACATATATATATATATATATATATATATATATATATATATATATATATATATATATATATATACACATATTGTTACGGCTGTGGAAATTCGCAGACCACCATAACGGACCTTAGATCAGTTATGACGATAAGTATATGTGTAGTTAGATTTCCCCACCGTTGTTTAGAGGGAATTTCCGTGTTCACAGGGCTGCAATCCTTTGAGTTAGCCATTTTTCTTTTCTTTATCATTATTTTGGACCAATCATCCCCAACAACCAAATCGCCACCACCAACATCATTCCCAAACAACTACAACTCAAACACCACCACCTTCGCCTCTTTACCTCCACAACTCCACCCCGCAAACATCGCTTCACCGCCATTCTCAAACGACGCCTGCCAGCAACCAAATCGCCACCACCAACACCCTTCCCAAACCACCACAGCAAACTCCCACCACCTTCGCCTTTCTACCAAACGTCGTGCCATGGGTTGTGAATGGGATCCTTTCGAAGGAGAAATCGGATCAAGAATGATTCACGCCCACTTTTCATCCTTCCAATGGCTGAACATCAGGTGATGTAGCCCCACCTCCGAACCCGCTGTGATCCACAAATTTGCATATGCGCTCCTCCCCCGGCCTATATAAGCGCGAGCACGGCGCAGCTCGTGGCAGCCAAGTCGGATCTGGAGAGTGGCAGTCTGGAGTCGGTGGAGTGGCAGTCTGGAGGGTTCGGAGAACCGGACGGAGCTCGAAGAGGCAGACGGCGGCAGTGTCGGTGGGGCAGAGTCAGGAGACGGAGCTCGAAGCAGACGGGAAAGGCAGACGGGGGCCGAACGCCGGAGAGAGCTCATCGGCCACGCCAGGGGGCACGAAGCCAGGCGCAACTACGCTGACATCGCGGCTTGCCCGCCATCGCGCCACGAGGGCGCGGGTAAGACCCTTCGGTCTCGTGGAGCTGGCCGCTAATCCAGGTTCCACGCACATTTGGTCCACGAACTTGTCTGCCACCCTTGCCTTTGAGGGTGGCTTTTTCCTTTGCTTTTGTGTAAATGGATGTGGTGGCGCCATCTCATAAGTAGAATTGTCTCAGTGTGCGTGTGAAATAAAGACTTTATTTGGTTGTAATTCTTCATTTGCTTGCTTCACTGTTATACGTGCCTGAATTACTGTATGGCTGTAAAATACGTGCTTGTCTGAGTGTGCAATAAATGTGCTTGTTGAACTGTTCCCCGTTTCGTTGCGTCCTATCCCTTGTTTGAAAGTTCCATCTTGCATCACGGAAGGAATTGGTAGGAGGGGTGTAAGCACCCGGTAAATAATCACGTCCGTCGGGGCCGGCGATAACACCGCTCGGTTATCACTGAAGCACGGAACGGACCGCTTAAGCGGTTCGTGTCCTAGGCCAGCCAGCGGCGAGGTACGATCGCCCGGTTAACTACCCGCGCAGGTACTTAGGTAGGTCGAGTTTGGCGAAGAACCCTATCCTGCACGGGTGGGCGATTGGCACGATTGTGATGGGGTCGAAAGAACAACCCGTGACCATCTCCTGGCGGTAGTTCCAAGGAGGGTCACGATTGAATTGTCCGTTCCGGTGGGCGACGCGGTCGCGATTTGAGTTACGTGGCCGATCGCACGCCGGGCGGACCGAAATTCATAACACTGGTGTACAAGAGTGTGGGATTCAAATCCACCTCGGTCTCCAACTAAATTTACGGGAGTCGGACCAGGGATGTGCGAAGCAACCCGCCCCCCCCCCCCCCCGTTCCCTCCAAATTACGAGTGATCTAAATTAATTCCTTTCCGAGAAATAAGATGGAGTTTCAAGGCGAGCGGGTGCCGGGGGTAGAAATGAATATGTGTAGTAATGTAGAATCCGTGGTCCAGGATGAGAACCCCGAGCAGGAAATGTTTGTGATGCAGGAACAATTTCCTCCCCCCCCAACCAAACCCAGGGCCCGAAATGGATGCGGCAGCTGCCGTGGTGGATGACACCTCCCCTCCCCCTCTCCACCAACCCCCCCCCCCGATCCTTGCCGAATCGGCTCAGCCGAGTGCACTCGACATGGCCCAGCTATTCGCCATGCTGGCAGGAATAAACAGCAAGATGGATACAAACACAAATGAAATGAAACACGAAATAAATGGCATGACGCAAATACTGCGGGGTGAAATGCAGCGCGTGGGGCGATGCCTGCAGGCGGACATAATGGCGGCGCCTCGTGGCAGTACGACCGAACCAACGGGGGGGGGAGCGTGGACTGTGTCGGCCCCGCGGGTGAGGACAAAATAATTTGGGAGATGCATTGGGCGAGGGTCGTGACAGAGAAAGCAACAGTGACGGTGACACAGAGGGAAAAAGTAAATGTGGTGACTGCGACGTATAAGAGACACGTGGAGACGGAAGAGATAATAGTTGAGACGAGGGAAATAAGGGAAGAGGTGACGGAAATAACAGACGCGGGAGATGGGAACGATAGAGGAGAGACTACACGATGAATACGGGGTGGAAGAAACTAAAGACAAGCACACACACACGGAGGTAGTGGAGCATAATTGGGGGCGAGCGGAATGTCTCGAGACACGGTGCGAGCAGCTGCATAGTCTCCTCCAGGAACCAGGGGAGGGAATATGCCCCCTTGAAGCGGTTCACGACCAGGTGGGTCCGGTCGAGCTTCGCGGAGCTGAGGGGGCGAATGCTGTGGACGGGTGCACAGAGAGCTTGGGGGGTATGGAGGCCCCGGGAGCTCTCGAGGTGACGCGAATCCCCAGCATGATTGTCCCGGTGTGTGTGGTGTCGAGGTGTGTGTTTACGAGTGTGGCGAAATGCGTGCTGCAAAGCACGCATAGCGTGGGTGCAAGGGCGTGTGTGAGAGCGACCGGGTGGGTGATAAAGACCCCGTGTATGGATGAGACCCCGGGTATGAGTGACACCCCGTGTGTGAGTGGTGTGGTCACGAGTGTGCCGGACTGCATGCTTCCCAGCGTGCCGTGTGTGAAAGAAGCACAGTGTGTGAGAGGAACAGTGTGTGTGAGGTCGCTGTACGTAAGGGAGATGACGGTCGGCATGCGCGAACATGTAGCCGCATCGCCCGGTGTGAGTGTAATGGCACGGTGTGTGTGTCTCGTGACACACAGGAGTGCGTGTGTGGAATGGAGCTTGAGCGCGAGAGTGCGACGGAGACGACGGCGACAGATGGACAAGGGCCGAGTAGCGGCCGTAGCTGGATTGGGGACCGCGCTGGGTTTGCATGGCAGCGAGCGCGAGGTTCGTGCCGTGCAACGCACGAGGCCGCCACGTGCGCGCCTGCGTGAGTGGAACCCGGTCAGTAAACGCCAGCGGTGGATGTTTCCGATCCCGCGGACGGACAAAAGGTAGGCAGGTAACGGATTTGGACCGGATGGGTTCTCCACGCAGGCGTGTGTGAAGCTCCAATGGGCAGAGCACATGTGTTCGTGTGGGGAACCCCTCGAAATGCGAGGCTTTCTTTTAATGTGCAGGGTGACGCCATGGCTGCACGTAGGGTTGGAATCCGGCAGAAGGAGAATCCCTGCCGGATGGTACCGTCCAAGAGGGACGAGGTACGCGAACAGCTGCCATGACGTCACGGGCAAGGTGCACAGGTTGCGAGTTGCCGCGCTGGTGCACGCTCATTAAAAAAAAATCTTAAAAGCAAGCCTCGCTTCGGGTGAACGGGATTCCCTGGGCAAGGGGTGAAAGATCCCCTTGGCCAGGGCAGAGGATAACAACTAGTTAGAGGGAAGGGATAGTGATAGCTAGACCGGCTTCATGGGGCTGGGGTAAGTCCTCATGGAGCCTGTGGAATGAATTAGGTAGAGGGATTTAGGTCAGATTAAGGAAGGGAAAGAGGGAAAATGACATTTCGGAGACAGTGACAGACTGTGAGTGTGCAGAGGGGACATAGCTTAGTTACGTTGGTTAAATGGAACGTGCTGTAGTGTAAGGGTCGACGTGGGAGCACGAGGTAGTTTGGGGATGTAGTGAGCAGGATGGCAGAATTCAGTGATGTGAGAGTTGAAGAGAGTGGAAACTGAACATGATGAGTGAGTGAGAGGCCAGCGGGCCTGAGTGTATGGAGCGAATGTGGTATGCATGGTGCGATGAGTGATTGGGGGGAGGAGTGATGCCCGCCCAAGGGACCCCGGGGTCAGTGTAAAGTGAGTTAGGGGGTTCGTCAAATTGACAAAATGGAGGTCGTTTTACTGTTGGTGGTAATGTAGGCTTGATACCCATTTGTAGGGGTGCAGGAGCCCTGTTGACGGGTTGGGAGCATGGCTGCGAACGGTGAGTATCGCTGAGTGGGTACCCCGGGAACCGGGCTAATCGGCCGCGGTAGGCCAAGGGCTAATGGGGGGCCGGGATAGCGTAGTGGGCACGGGTGACCCGCTGATGCGGGGTCCGGGGGGCCATAGGCCGTATGGGCAGTACGTGGGCACGGGTGACCCTTGGAAAGGGGCCCGGGGCGCCAGCCTGCCACGTGTGCGTTTCAGGGGAGTTGCCAGGGAGGGCACTCCCAGTTTAGGGAGCTGGTAGGCTTGGAGGCAGTGTAGTGCCCGGGGGTGCCATCGTTAGAGAATCGGTAGAGGGAAGTTCCTGCCAAGGGAGCCACGCGTCCCAGCCACGAAGCCGTATGAGGGCACGGAAACAAAATTGGGGGGGGGGCGAGGCCCGAAATTTGCGAGGACACCAACACAGGCGACGGGAATCTGAGTTGATGGAACCAGTAGATTAAGCGAGAGGCGCTTGTTGAAATCCCCGGGGTAGTTTAAAGGTTAATGGATTGGGTAGATTAGGAAGTGTACCCCTCCGCACCATCCATCCCTTCGTTCTCGTTGTGGTACGCTGGTCCCACTTTGGGTTCGATCTTTGGTTCACTGAAATCATTGGGTTCGCTGAAATCTTTGGGTTCGCTGAAATCCGAGGAGGCCATCCTGAGGTTTTATTGGGCCTCGACACAGGACGCTAGCTCTCCCTTATTCCGCTCCAGGAAGGGAACGTAGGGGTTGGGAGTAGGCTAGGACGTGATAGGTTCGCCGAACAAAGACGATAAAGGGGGTTAGGGGATGATTCATAGTGGGAAAGTAAAAATAAAAACAAAAAAAAAATAAGTTGGGGCTAAATTGGGTTTTGACAAATTAAGGGAGTGGGTATGGACAGGGACAGGCAAAGGCGATAGGTTGGGAGGGAGACAGTAGGTTAGGTCCGAGCCCGCCTTCTGAGTGGCCAGCACCACCGCACTCCCTCCGCCAGCCTCCATCTCAAGGCAAGGTGCCGGCAACTTCGTCTGTCGGCTGTGTTTGCTACAAGGCCTGTGCCGGCCACTTCATCGGCTGGCTGTTTGCTGCAAGGCCTGTGCCGGTCGGATCGTCTGTCAGCTGTGTTTGCTGCAAGGCCTGTGCCGGTCGGATCGTCTGTCAGCTGTGTTTGCTGCAAGGCCTGTGCCGGCCATTTCATGTGCCGGCTGTGTTTGCTACAGCAGCCCTGTTTTGCCATGCCATGCCTGCCCACCTTTGCCATCCATGCCTACTGCCCATGTCCACCAGCCCTGTTCTGTTTTGCATTTCCCCCACCTCCTTTTGTTCAATGCCATGTGCGCCAGGATCACCGCGCAAATTTGCAGGGACTGCCCTGATGGCAGCTGCAACACGGGACTGCACCAGCGGCCCGTGCATCGTTCATGGCGTGTGCTGCTTGAGCCAGCACGGAGACTGCGTTGCGCAGCTCATGCGCCGTTGTGTTCACTGCGTCAATTTTAGAAGGGGGGAGATCCTGGACTACGTGTGAGCAGCCAGCCACGTTCCCTGTCACCTGCATTGCATGAGCCAGAGACTGCGTGCGAGCAGCCTGGCTCCCTGCTAACTTTTTCTCTTTGCAGAGTCCATCGATCCTGGGCCATGGAATAGTGTAAATTATAAGGTTAAGTTGTTAAGTTGTGTATTGTGTATGAGTGCGCCCCCGGCATGTATGTCATAGCGCCGGCATTTTATTTAAGTCGTCCGTATGAGTGGGTTTGTTTAGTGAGTTACTCAGCCCGTAGGTTATTTATTTTGGGGACACGAATACCATGAATGTCGCACTCAGGGATCCGAAGGTAAAACGTACTAGGGGAGAATTACACATGATGGCACACGAAAATTCGGCGACTCGGAACGAGTCTGTAAAAAGGGGAGGGGGTAGTGTTACGGCTGTGGAAATTGGCAGACCACCATAAAGGACCTTAGATCAGTTATGACGTATATGTGTAGTTAGATTTCCCCACCATTGTTTAGAGGGAATTTCCATGTTCACAGGGCTGCAATCCTTTGAGTTAGCCGTTTTTCTTTTCTCTATCATTATTTTGGACCAATCATCCCCCAACAGCCAAATCGCCACCACCAACATCATTCCCAAACAACTACAACTCAAACACCACCACCTTCGCCTCTTTACCTCCACAACTCCACCCCGCAAACATCGCTTCACCGCCATTCTCAAACGACGCCCGCCAGCAACCAAATCGCCACCACCAACACCGTTCCCAAACCACCACAGCAAACTCCCACCACCTTCGCCTTTCTACCAAACGTCGTGCCATAGGTTGTGAATGGGATCCTTTCGAAGGAGAAATCGGATCAAGAATGATTCACGCCCACTTTTCTTCCATCCAATGACTGAGCATCAGGTGGTGTAGCCCCGCCTCCGAACCCGCTGTGATCCACAAATTTGCATATGCGCTCCTCCCCCGGCCTATAGAACCGCGAGCACGGCGCAGCTCGTGGCAGTCAAGTCAGGTCTCGAGAGTGGCAGTCTGGAGTCGGTGGAGTGGCAGTCTGGAGGAGTCGGAGAACCGGATGGAGCTCGAAGAGGCAGACGGCGGCAGTGTCGGTGGGGCAGAGTCGGGAGACAGAGCTCGAAGCAGACGGGAAAGGCAGACGGGGGCCGAACGCCGGAGAGAGCTCATCGGCCACACCAGGGGCACGAAGCCAGGCGCAGCTACGCTGACATCGCGGCTTGCCCGCCATCGCACCACGAGGGCGCGGGTAAGACCCTTCGGTCTTGTGGATCTGGCCGCTCATCCAGGTTCCACGCACATTTGGTCCACGAACCTGTCTGCCACCCTTGCCTTTGAGGGTGGCTTTTTCCTTTGCTTTTGTGTAAATGCATGTGGTGGCGCCGTCTTATAAGTAGAATTGTCTAAGTGTGCATGTGAAATAAAGACTTTATTCGGTTGTAATTCTTCATTTGCTTGCTTCACTGTTATACGTGCCTGAATTACTGTATGGCTGTAAAATACGTGCTTGTCTGAGAGTGCAATAAATGTGCTTGTTGAACTGTTCCCCGTTTCGTTGCGTCCTTTCCCTTGTTTGAAAGTTCCATCTAGCATCACGGAAGGAATTGGTAGGAGGGGTGTAAGCACCCGGTATATAATCACGTCCGTCGGGGCCGGCGATAACACCGCTCGGTTATCACTGAAGCACGGAACAGACCGCTTAAGCGGTTCGTGTCCTAGGCCGACCAGCGGCGAGGTACGATCGCCTGGTTAACTACCCGCGCAGGTACTTAGGTAGGTCGAGTTTGGCGAACAACCCTATCCTGCGCGGTTGGCCGATTAGCACGATTGTGGTGGGGTCGAAAGACCCACCCGTGACTGGCTCCTGGCAGTAGTTCCATGGAGGGTCACGACTGAATTGTCCGTTCCGGTGGGCGACGCGGTCGCGATTTGAGTTACATGGCCGATCGTACGCCGGGCGGACCGAAATTCGTTCCAATATATAGATATATATATATATATATATATATATATATATATATATATATATATATATGTATACATATATATATATATATATATATATGTATATATATATACATATATATATATATATATATATATATATATATATATATATATATATATATATATATATATATATATATATATATATAAATATATATAGACTAGGCGTAAGTCGTCACCATCGGGACCGAGAAAAAAGTGACGACTTAGATGTGTGACGACTTACGCGTATGCGAACATTCATGACTGGGGTGAAGGATGAAGTCGCGCGTGGCCTGGAAATGTACGTGTGAGAGGGCACAACAATCTCTAAGCCGGCTATTGTACCAAAAGGGAAACACAATCCTCGGGGCAAAGGTGGGGGTTCATTGGTGAGTTGGAAATTGATCAAGCAAAGATGGAATTCATTAATCAGTTTATCAAAAGTAAAGATAATGAACAACTGTATGACAACTCATATACCATCGGTGATGGTATATCACCATTGACAAATGTGGAATGAATTGCTGTTGGCATTCATTCATTGGAATGAATGTAGAATGAGTTTTCATATGGAATGAAAACTCATATACCATCGACAAATTACATGACACAGTCATCGTGGTGATCACTACCACTCAATGCCTATGTGTAAGTGAGTGCGGTGATGTACAAAACAAGCCAATATAAAACCATGATCGGACTTCAACACGAAGCTCGATCGATCCTTTACTCCTTAGTCAGACAGCATTGCGCAGCCTGCCTACCTCTTCAGATGCATGTGGGACGGCACGCGGACTGGGCTTAACACAGCGCAGTTATGAATAGCCCGCACATCACGATTCCATGAAATCGGGCTTCTCATGAGGCAGCAATTCCATGTGACGAGTTGGGCGTGGTAATTTACTTGAGTTTCCATTATGCGGGAACGGACAACATCTGACGACTTAGACGAAGTGACGACTTGGAGATGATGACTTACAGAGGGATGACCCTTTATTCAAAAGGATTTAACATTAGATAAATTCGGGACTTTTTGACGCTGCCGACTTAGGCGAAGTGACGAGTTACACGCTGCCGACTTACGCCTAGTCTAGTGTATATACATACATACATATGTTTGGTACTACAGAACTTTAATATAGATACAAACAAACACGACATAATAGTGACCGAAGCTTTTCATGCTGCACTCTTCAGGGTAAAAATCGCAGCAAGTGAAGGAGGAAGTGAAGGCACGTACTTTATACGCAGGTCTCAATAAGGTAGATGCTGATTGGTTCAACCGTAATGACGTCACGGTTCATCCGAACGCCCATTGGTCGGCTCATCATCTTCACCTCCAGCTCCCATTGGCTGGAGCGGAGTTCGTTGATGATTGACGTTTGCAACCACATCCTGGAGAGAGCGGGGGATGGGTTTCCCCAAAGGTCCATTCACCATTTGTTACTGTACTTCCCTTAATCTTTCCATGCTGAAAGAGACACAGAGATCGTACAAATTCCTTTTGACGACATAATATTGGATCGGTGGTGAGGATGAAGGTTGCTTCCAACATATGTAAATGAAACGAGCTCGGACCTCGGCTCAATATCCTGAACATATCTGCAATGTACTGGTCTGCACAGAAAGGCTTGGTAACCAGGTGCTGTGCAATGGCAGATGAAGCAGGTACAGCGGCCGGTGATTGCTGGATATTTCTACAAGCTCAAACTGGTTGTGTTCTAACCCTCACAATCTTTCTTCGAATCGCCAAGGGGATGTGTTGTTTGATCTGATCAGCCAATCTTAGTGTTGTGCGGCCCACGTACCGAGCTTCACATCGGCACTTTAACTCATCAATAACATTGCTGGTTTGTGAGGTGGGTCGCACATTTGTTGACTGACGTCAGCAAATGGCGAGAGGTAAAGATTACTCGGGGGTTGCACAGCCAGAAACGTGTTGGACACAATATGTTTGATTTGTACCTTGAGCCTTCGTGATGATTGCCCTTTCCAGGGCATCCTGATATAGACTGGACATTTGTCCAGACCAATCTTCCGATCTTTTGTCGTGTTTAGAAACTTGTGTATGTATCTCTTAGCTATATGCTCAGGATAACCATTCTCACCGAGTATATTCATGATTTTGTCAATTTCAGCAGGAAGATTACAAGGTGAACAAATCCTCTGTGCTCTGTTAACCAGGATATTGATAAAAGCAATTTTGTTTCTCGTGGAGCTGTAGGAGTCCCAGCGAGTATACTGCCCTGTGAAAGTCGGTTTCTGGTAGACGGATGTTGTGAAACCAAGGTTGGATCTATCAACCAACACATCCAAAAATGGTAACGTGTTTGACGATTCCAGCTCCGTGGTAAACTTCAGTGCTGGCTGGAGAGTGTTGAGCCATGCCTGGAAATTGTCACATGCCATCCGAGACTCAAACAAAGCAAAAATTTCATCAACATACCGATAGTATACGATGGGGGAATCGACCCCTTGCCGACCAGTCAGTTTCTGCATTCATGATAACCTACAAAGATATTTGCAAGAGCTGGGCCGAATGGAGAACCCATGGCCACACCGTCCATTTGAACATACATCATGTTGTTAAAACTGAATTCCACCTCCCTTGTTGCTTGCTGTGTTCATTAATTCCACGAAGACGTGTTCCGAGATCATCGGTTGTTCCAGATCGGTGTGACACAGCAAATGTGCACATATCTCAATCGTCTCCTTCAATGGTACATTCGTGAAGAAGCTTTTAATATCAAAGGATGCCATGATGTTGTCCTCACTTGTCAGTGTTTTTGCTCTAATTGATTCTGCAAATGTGAAGGAATCCTTAACCATGAAATGAGAAAGTGAATCCAATACTGCTTGCAGTACCTCTCCCTACCACTTGGCAAGTTCATGTTGTGCTGATCACACCACTTGGCAAGTTCATGTTGTGCTGGGGGAGGCGTTGCCAGACGGTCATTTCAGAGAGAGATGGTGAGAGTGAGATTTGTCTGGGTTGAAACACGTATTCCAAGTGCTTGACCTTGTTGTGGTTTTGTCAAGGTCTGAAGAGAGATTAGAGGCTACAGCCTGCCTGTCTGAAGAATGAGGGATGTCATGGCACAGGGTGTAATCATCAGTAAATAGATAAAGAGGATTTTCCCGAGAGTCAGCGAGATCATTGATGAAGATCAGGAATAGGAATGGGCCCAGAACAATGCCTTGTAGTACTCCAGCCTCGACAGGGAGAGGAGATGAAAGGATTCCGTTGAAAGCCACACATTGGCTAAGAGAGTATAAGAAGTCAGTGAGCAATGTGTGGAGTTGGCCTTGCATGGCCAAAGACAGAGTTTAGAGAGTAAGGCAGGATGCCAGACTATATCAAAAGCACGAGATATGTCCCTGAGAAAGACCGCCCTGATCTCATGTCTGACATTGAGGGCCTCCATCCATTGTTAGGTGAGTATAAGCAGCATGTCAAAGGTGGAGTGACCAGGTCTGAAGCCAAATTGGTGATGAGATGAGGTTGTTTGAGAAAAGGAAGTATTTGATATCAACTGTGATGATGGATTCTATGACCTTGCTGATAATTGGAAGTAAGCTGATAGGTCTGTCGTTGGGGGAATCGGTTTTTTTTACTTTTTAATGTAATGCAGTGATGTTAGCTGATATGCAAGCAGATGGAAGATGACTGAGGGCAAATTATAGGGTGAAAAGGTCAGAGAGAGGATATGCAAGAGCAGCAGAGCAAGTTTTTAGCTCACCTGGAACATAGTTACAGGGAGCTTATGGGATGGTGGGTCGTCAGTTCGTCCGTCGACAAATACTTGGAACTTCTACTATGAAACTACAGATATGATTTCGATGAAACTTGACCACAACATTAATCACCCTGTATGTGCAAAAGTTTGTTCATAACATTAAACAAACATCGGGCCTTAAGGGGGTCGAGGGGGTTGCCCCAAAAATAGGTATTTGCTTTCTTCTCAGAAACAACACATGCAATTTCAATGAAACTACCACAACCTTCATCACCCGTGATGTATCAAAGTTTGTTCACGGCAATCAAAAAAAAATTTGGGGTCTGAATAGGTCTATGGAGGAAGTTTACAGTGGGGGGGGGAGGTCCCCCCTAAAGAGCTCCCCCCCACATCCAGAAACAATACACACGATTCTGATGAAACATAACTACAACCTTCAAGCAGCCCTGATGTACCAAAGTTTGTTCACGACATAAAAAAATTGGGGTCTAGGAGAGTCTATCGGGTGGGGGATTTGCCCCCCAAAGGATTATATTGGCGTATAATCAAAATAGACTTATCTATGAATGAAGGAAAGAAAAGGAAAAATTAGCCAATTCCACTTGTACGCCACATTGACCTCGAGGCTGAAAAATATGGTACTTCAACGAACATAACTTTAATTCGATTGTCCATACCAGGCTCTTTGACATGCTAAAACTGGGATGTGTCTAAATATATTAAACTATCTGGCAAATACATTTTCAGCATTCGTAGGACGTCCACATTCACATATCGGGGGAAATCCTGACACATAGGCACCATCACTGTCTTAAAATAAGTCATTGGTAAGAATCCTCACAATCTTGTATTGAGGGAGATGGATGGATTGGCCCTCCTTGGTCATTGCCCTCAAAATAGGGATAGCTGCATGAGAAAGAGGACACAAAAAAAAGAGAATCACCACACAATAACTAATAACATTTCTTTGCTCCACAAACCTTCACTTCAACTGCCACATCACGTCAATCATATGAAGGCATCACATTTCAAACCAAGTGCCAGTATTATTAGTTGCGTCATCGATGGTGATGAACTGTAGCTTCTTACAGATTAAATATATAATTTATTGCACTATTATTGCACGAACATTGAGATTATTTTGAATTGCTAAGAAGTAATGGAGACTTATATTACGATAATAGAATTGGAAGGCAAAATACTTCACACGTTCATATTGTTGTGGTTGAGGAAATTCGCAAACCACCATTCAGGTCCCGTAGGTGAGATATCTCTGTAAGTACATGTGTAGTTAGCCCAAACCCGTTGTTTAGAGGGAATAAATGTCATTCATTCGGGCTGCGATCCTTTAAGATAGCCGTTTTTCTGTTCTATCTTTATTTTGAACCAACCACGTCTCAACCTCCATCACACAACAACCACCGATCGCAACGCCGCTTCACAACAACAACAACGCCAACAACCACGGCCTTTACCTTCACAACTCGCTCTCGCAACCATCGAATCACCACCATTCCAAGCGTCGCCATGGCCATCATCGCCACAATAAACCCTCCACCACCTTCACCTCTTCTCCTTCGGCGGACATTCCCGCAACGCTTGTGAACGCCGAGCGTCAGGCTGTCCCTGGCCTCGTGCGGGGTGCGCGCCGAGTCTCGGGTGCAAAAAGCGGCCTTTCCAAGGAGAGGTCGGATCAGGAATAATTCACGCCCACTTCCGATCCATCCAATCATGAAGCGCGGGGCGATTTGGCCCCGCCTCCAGGCGCGTCGGAGTAGAATCGATATATGCAGATTCGCGGATCAGGAATGATTCACGCCCACTTTTCCTCCGTCCAATGGGCGAGCGTGGCTCCGCCCCCGAGCCCGTCCTGATCCGAAAATCTGCATATGGTTTCTCCTGCTGCACTATAAAGCGCCGAGCATGGGCGAATTCAGTCAGAGGGAGGTTTTTCTGTTTCGGGCTCGGGCGAGTTGTGGCGGCGGCGAAGTGTGGCAGCAGCAGTCAAGACGGGTCTGGAGGAGAGTCGGTCTGTCGGGGTTCGGAGTCTGTCGGGGAGCTGCAGAGAGGAGAAGCCGGGAACGCGGTCGAGGTCGCTCGTCGCGGGACCCAAGCAAGCCAGCTATCCTCTTTCCCCAGAGCATCAACAACCCCCCCCTGTTTCCCCCCGCGCTGAGATAGTGCGAAAAGGGGGCCCCGTTCCCACCCCATTCCAAGCAGTGCCAACGAAACCCGCGAAGGAGCGCGGAGTCGGGGCACCGCCGCCATTTTGCGGCTCATCACAAGACGGGTAGGCTCTACGCGGTCTCGCACCCACAGACCACGTCTGCCCCCTTGTATTCGAGGGTGGCCCTTTTCTTTTGATTTTGAGTATATGTGTTGTCGGCGCCGTCTGTAAAGTAAAACTGTGTAAGTGTTGCCGTGTGCTCGCGTAGTCGGTAGTAGATCTGCATTGTGTTTCTTTTGTTGCAATTGCTTTTGGTGCATAATTGTGTTTTTTGTTACATTTGCTTTTGGTGCGTCATTGTATATGTGTGCTTTCCGTTTGCCGCGGAATAAATGTGCCTGATGTTGACCTGTTTTTCCCGTTTCGCTTCGTCTTTTCTTTAATTGAATCTCCATCTTACTTCACGTAAAGGGTTGGTCGTGGGCTAAATACGCCCGATAATTAATCGGAACCGTCGAGGTTGACAATAACACCGCTCGGTTATCCTGATAGTATGGAACGGGTCGCTTAAAGTGGCCCGTGTCCGAAGTCGACCTGCGGTGAGGTGCGATCGCCCGGTCTACCCTCCGTGTGGGTACTTAGGTAGGTCGAATTTGGCGAACAACCCTATCCCACGCGGGGGGCCGATTGGCACGATCGTGGTGAGGCCGAAAGGCCCTCCCGTGACTAGTTCCCGGCGTTAGTCCGAGAGGGTCACGACGGAATTGTCCGTCCAGTGGGCGACTGCCGCGATTCGAGTTACGTGGCCGCTCGCACGCCGGCGGGCGCGAATACGCAACACTGGTGTCAGGTCGTGGGACACAAACCCATCCCCCTCCTCGCGACACTGGTGTCGGAGAGCGGGAAAACGGGCTCTCCTGTCTCCAGCTAAATTCACGGGAATCGGTCCAGGGGTGAGAGGAGCGACCCCCGATTCCCTCCAAATTACGAGCGATTCAAATTAACCCTTTACGAGAAATAAGATGACGTCTCAAGGCGAGCGGGAGCAGGGGGTATTAGAAATGGATTTAGAATGTGTAGAATCCATGGTCCAGGATGAAAACCCCGAGCAGGAAATGTTGGTTGTACAGGACGAACTCGCCCAACTGAACCCAGAGCCCAAAATAGGTGCGGCGGCGGCCGCGGTGTATGACACCTCCCCTCCCCCTCTCCACCAAAACCCTTCCCCGATCCTTGCCGAATCGGCTCAGCTGAGTGCACCCGACATGGCCCAGCTATGTGCCATGCTGGCGGCAATGACAAAAAAGATGGATACAAACACAAATGAAATGAAAAACGAAATAAAAGGCATGAACAAGCAAATGAACGAAGTGAAAACGAAAATGGATACAAACACAAACGAAATGAAAACGAATATGGAAACAAACGCACTCAAAATGAAGGAAGAAATGAAAGAGCTGCGGGGTGAGACGCAGAACATGGGCCGAAGCCTGCAGGCGGGCATGAAGGCAGTAACCGCAGAGCTCAAAATGGCGACGCCACATGTGGGAGCGAACGAGCTGGGAGGGGGTGCAACGGCTGTCGGGCCCGCGGTGGAGGCAGGTAAGAAGAAAATAATTTGGGGGACGTGTTGGGCGAGGGTCGTGACGGTGACCGAGAGGGAAAAACTAATTGGGGTGACGGAGACGTGCACGAGGGAGATAACAAGGGAAGAGACGGAAATAATAGTTGAGACAAGGGAGGTAAAGGGTGAAGAGGTGACTGAGTTGACAGAGACACGGGAGATGGGAACGATAGAGGGAAGACTACACGATGAAGACAAGGTTAGAGACGTACACACACACACACACACGGAGGTAGTGGAGGACCATGAGGGGGAGCTGGCGGACTGGGTGGAGACCCAGTGCGAGCAGCTGGATGGCCTCCTCCAGGAACGAGGGGAGGGAGTATGCCCCCTTGAAGCGAATCACGACCAGGTGAGTCCGGTCGTGTCGAGCGAAGTCGAGGGGAGGAGTGCTTCGGACGGGTGCACGCCGAGCTTGGGGGGTATAGAGGCCCTGGAGACCCTTGTGGGGACACAAATCCCCAGTGTGGTTGTCCCGGTGTGTGTGGTGCAAGGTGTGAGTGCACCCCCGTGTGTCAGTGGTGTGGTGGTAAGTGTGCCGAAGGGCATGCTCCCCAGCACGCCGTGTGTGGATGAGACACCGCGGGCGAGTGCCCCCACGCGTGTGAGTGGTGTGGCTTGTGTGAGGGAAATGGCACGAGTGAGTGAACGGCCGAGTGCAAGGGAGACCGTGTGTGTGAGAGAGCGGTATGTGAGGGAGATGTCGGTGGGCAAGTGTGAACATGCAGCCGCGTCTCCCGGGGTGAGTGTAATGGAATGGAGTGTTAGCGTCGTAACACGCAGGTGTGCGTGTGTCGAATGGAGACGACGACGGCGACAGAGGAACAAAAGCCGGGTAGCTGCTCTAGTTGTTTCGGGGACCGTGCCGGGTTCACCCAGCAGCGAGCGCGAGGTCCGTGCCGTGCAACGCACGAGGCCCCCACGTGCTCGCTTGCGAGAGTGAAGTCCCGGTCCGGAAACGCACACGGTGGATTTGCCGATCCCGCGGACGGACAAAGTTTAGGCAGGTAAACGGATTTTGACCGGACAGGTTCTCCACGCGGGCGTGTGTGTTCAGCTCCAACGGGCAGAGCACATGTGTTCGCGTGGGGAACCCCTCGAGACGTGGGGCTTGTGTTTTTTTTTTTTGCGCACGGTGACGTCATGGCTGCACGTGGGGTTGGAATCCGGCAGGAGTGGTATCTCTGCCGGATGGTACCGTCCAAGGAGGGACGAGGTACACGTGCAGCTGCATGACGTCACGGGCAGGTGCAAAGTGCGCGAGCTGTGAGTTGCCGCGCTGGTGCTGCGCAATGAAGAAAAAAAAAAACAGCAAGCCTCGCTTTCGGGTGAACAGGATTCCCGGGCAAGGGGTGGATAATCCCCTTGGCCTGGGCACAGGATGGAAACTATACTGAACAAAAATATAAACGCACCAAGCGCAAAAATATAAACGCACCAAGCGATTGTTACTATTTTACCTCGAACTCATTAATACTAAATCTTCACAACAATTTGGTTATAGAATCCATGACAATTGAGCATTAAATTTCAAAGAGTTCCTTGAGAATTCTGGCGACAGTCTTTGCGCTACAACAGCCGACACAACCGAGGTGTCACTGTCAGAGTTCACACAGTCAGTAGCGGGTGTGTCCACCGTTGGCATCGCGCAGAGTGGTGCATCTCCGGCGCATGGACATCACCAGATTATCGATGGTGGCCTGAGGGATGTTTTCCCATTCCTCCTGGAGAGCCACACGGAGCTGGCGGACGTTCTCTGGGACTGCGTAACGTTGTCGTACGCGTCGATCAAGAACATCCCAAAGGTGCTCGAAGGGCGACATGTCGGGAGAATATGGAGGCCAGTCGAGGACATCAATATCCTCCTCTCCGAGGAAGTCCATGCAGATCCTGGCAACATGGGGGCGAGCATTGTCGTGCTGAAACGTCACATGGTGAAGGCGCACAAACGGCACGACGATGGGTCTGAGTATCTCGTCCCTGTACCGCTGCCCGTTCAAGTTGCCTTCAATGAAATGAAGCCGAGTGCGCTCTCCATGGCATATGCCTGCCCACACCATAACACTGGCACCACCGTGTGACACCTGACGAAGGACATTGGCGTCAGTGTAGCGCTCCCCAGCCCGACGCCAGACGCCGAGTCCGCCATCAGCTCGATACAGCTGGAACCGCAACTCATCGGTGAACAGCACTCTCCTCCATCGTGCGAGGGTCCAGCGCAAGTGAACATTGGCCCAGTTCAGTCGGGTCTGACGCCGGACTGCAGTGAGGTCGAGTCCCCGGTGTGGTCGGCGGGCTCGGAGGTTGGCCTCCCTCAAGCGGTTACGCACCGTCTGGGCTGAAATGCGCCTGTTATGCAGCCCGACAGTCTCATCGGCAGTCCTCGTGGCCGGTCGGAGTCGATCCCGGAGATGTTGCAGCCTCATGTGACGATCCTGACCGGCGGTGGTCACACTTGGTCGCCGGGCATGTGGGCGGTTCACGGTGCTTCCAATCTCTCTGAGGCGCGTTCTCAGGCGGCTAATGGTGGAGTGGTGGACATTGAAGTGTGCTGCAACGGCCCGTACTGACGTCCCAGCATTCAGCATGCCAATGGCGCGCTCCCTCAAGATTTGTGACATCTGTGGCATGTTGACATTTGGCACCAGTCCACATTTTGGGGAGGCCTTTTATAGGGCAAGCTATAGGGAGTGTTTGTGTCCTGGTCACGCTCACTGACCATCACTCTGTCAAGCCCCATGGTGCTCATGGGAAGGATTACTCAACGTGTGAGTCCACACACTCAGAGTGGTCAATTTCAATGGGAACATCTGTCTTGAGCAAAACAAAGGAACCATTGCTCAAACATATCATCGGTTTGACCATTTTCCCATAATGGCAATCTTGACTCAGATATTTAGGTTGGTGCGTTTATATTTTTGTTCAGTATAGTTAGGGGGAAGGGTTAGCTTAGCTAGACCGGCTCCATGGGGCAGGGGTAAGTCCTCATGGGGCCTGTGGAATGGATTAGGTAGAGGGATTTAGATGAGATTTAGGTTGGGGAAATAATTTTTGGGACGTTTGAGGACAGTGACAGACTTGTGAATGTGTAGTGGGGATGTAGTTTAGCGACGTAGTGTTAAATGGAACGTGCTATAGTTTACGGGACGATGTGGGAGCACGAGTTAGTTAGGGGAGGTAGTTAGAAGGATGGCAGAGTTCAGTGGCGTGTGTGTTGAAGAGTTGGTGAGTTGTGTGGAGACTTGTTGAGTGAGTGAGGCCAGCGGGTCTGTGTGAGTGGAGCGAATGGGGAGTGCATGGTGCGATGAGTGATTGGGGGGAGGAGTGACTCCTGCCCAAGGGACCCCGGGGTCAGTTAAATTGAAAAATGGAAGTCGCTTTGCTGTTGGTGGGAGTGTTGGCTCGAAACCCGTTTGGAGGGGTGCAGGAGCCCTGTTGACGGGCTGGGAGCGTGGCTGTGAAAGGTGAGTATCGCTGAGTGAGTACCCCGGGCACCAGGCTAGTCGGCCGTGGTAGGCCAAGGGCCCATGGGGGGCCAGGATAGCGTAGTGGACACGGGTGCGTCTGCTTGGTGCGGGGGCCCGGGGCGCCATTAGCCACGTGGGCAGTGTTTTGGGCACGGGTGACCCTCGGAAAGGGGCCCGGGAAGCCAGCCTGTCACGTGTGCGTTTCAGGGGAGGTGCCATGGGGGGCACTCCCCGGTGTTTAGGGAGCAGGTAGGCTCGGAGGCAGTGTAGTGCCCGGGGGTGCCATAGCCGGAGATTCGGCAGAGGGTCGTGCCTGCCAAAGGGAGCCACGCGTTCCAGCCATGAGACCGTGTGAGGGCACGGGAAGAAAATTGGGGGGGCGAAGCCCGAAATTGTGAGGACACCAACACAGACGACGGGATTCTGGGTTTTTAGAATCAATAGTTTAAGCGAGAGGCGCTTGTTGAAAGCCCCGGGGTAGTTTAACAGTTAAATGGTTAGGGTAGATTAGGAAGTGTACCCCTCCGCACCATCCATCCCCTTGCTCTCGTTGTGGACCGCTGGACCCACTTTGTGTTATAGATCGCTGAACTCTGGGGAGGCCATCCTGAGGCTTGAGTTGGTCCTCGACACAGGACGCTAGCTGTCCCTTATCCCCCTCCGGGAAGGGAACGTAGGGGTTGGGAGTAGGCTAGGTGACAGGATAGGTTAGCCGAACAGAGACAGTAAAGGGGGTTAGGGGACGATTTATAGTGGGGAAGTAAACATAAAAACAACAAAAAAATAAGTTGGGGCTAAATTGGGTTTTACAAATTAAGGGAGTGGGTATGTACAGTGACAGGCAAAGGCGATAGGTGGGAGGGAGACAGGTAGGTAGGTCTGAGCCCGCCTTCTGAGTGGCCAGCACCACCGCACTCCCTCCACTGCAAGGCAAAGGCCGGCCCACTTCATCAGCAGCTGTTGTTTTGCTGCAAGGCCTGTGCCGGCTGGATCGACTGCAGCTGCTGTGCTTCAAGGCCTGTGCCGGCCACTTCATCTGCTGGCTGTGTTACTTCAAGGCCTGTACCGGCCGGATCGTCTGCAGCTGTTTTCTGCAAGGCCTGTGCCGGCCAGTTCATCTGCCGGCTGTGTTTGCCTGCAGCGGCCTGGTTCTGCAGGCTGTGTTTGCCTGCTGCCTTTGCCATGCCATGCCCACTGCCCATGTTCACCAGCCCCCGTTCAATTTTGCTTTGCCTCCCCTGTTCATTTCCATGTGCGCCAGGATCAAGGCAACAGTTTGCAAGCTGCAAGAACTGCCCTGTTGGCAGCTACAACACGGGCCTGCAGTGGCGGCCCGTGCACCGTGTTTGTGTCCATCCATCCATCCATTGTGCTCATTGCGTGTGCCACTTGAGCTGGCACGGAGACTGCGTTTGTGCAGCCCATGCACCGTTGTGGTTCACTGGGTTCATTTCAAAAGGGAAGGCCTTGGACTGCGTGTGAGCAGCCGGCCACGTTCCCTGTCACCTGCATTGTTTGAGCCAGAGACTGCGTGCGAGCAGCCTGGCTCCCTGCTAACTGCTTTCTTTTTGCAGAGTCCATTGATCCTGGGCCATGGTTTAGTGTAAAAATTTGTAAGTTAAGGTTAAGATGTACTGTACATATGAGTGCGCCCCCGGCATGTCTGTCTTTGCGCCGGCAATTTTATTTAAGTCGTCCGTGTGAGTGGGTTTGTTTAGTTAGTTACTCAGCCCTCAGGTTATTTATTTTGGGGACACGAATACCATGAATGTCGCACTCAGGGATCCGTAGGTAAAACGTACTAGGGGAGAACTACACATGATGGCACATGAAAATTTGACGACTCGGGACGAGTCTGTAAAAAGGGGAGGGGGTAGTGTTGTGGTTGAGGAAATTCGCAAACCACCATTCAGGTCCCGTAGGTGAGATATCTCTGTAAGTACATGTGTAGTTAGCCCAAACCCGTTATTTAGAGGGAATAAATGTCATTCATTCGGGCTGCGACCCTTTAAGATAGCCGTTTTTCTGTTCTATCTTTATTTTGAACCAACCACGTCTCAACCTCCATCACACAACAACCACCGAACGCAACGCCGCTTCACAACAACAACAACGCCAACAGCCACGGCCTTTACCTTCACAACTCGCTCTCGAAACCATCGCATCACCGCCATTCCAAGCGTCGCCATAGCCATCATCGCCACAATAAACCCTCCACCACCTTCACCTCTTCTCTTTCTGCGGCCATTCCCGCGACACTTGTGAACGCCGAGCGTCAGGCTGTCCTGGCCTCGTGCGGGGCGCGCGCCGAGCCTCGGGTGCAAAAAGCGGCCTTTCTAAGGAGAGGTCGGATCAGGAATGATTCACGCCCACTTCCGATCCGTCCAATCATTAAGCGCGGGGCGATTTGGCCCCGCCTCCAGGCACGTCGGAGTAGAATCGATATATGCAAATTCGCGGATCAGGAATGATTCACGCCCACTTTTCCTCCGTCCAATGGGCGAGCGTGGCTCCGCCCCCGAGCCCATCCTGATCCGAAAATCTGCATATGGTTTCTCCTGCTGCACTATAAAGCTCCGAGCACGGGGCAAATTCAGTCAGAGGGAGGTTTTTCTGTTTCGGGCTCGGGCGAGTTGTGGCGGCGGCGAAGTGTGGCAGCAGCAGTCAAGACGGGTCTGGAGGAGAGTCGGTCTGTCGGGGTTCGGAGTCTGTCGGGGAGCTGCAGAGAGGAGAAGCCGGGAACGAGGTCGAGGTCGCTCGTCGCGGGACCCAAGCAAGCCAGCTATCCTCTTTCCCCAGAGCATCAACAACCCCCCCCCTGTTTCCCCCCACGCTGAGATAGCGTGAAAAGGGGGCCTCGTTCCCACCCCATTCCCAGCAGTGCCAACGAAACCCGCGAAGGAGCGCGGAGTCGGGGCACCGCCGCCATTTTGCAGCTCATCACAAGACGGGTAGGCTCTACGCGGTCTCGCGCCCACAGACCACGTCTGCCCCCTTGTATTCGAGGGTGGCCCTTTTCTTTTGATTTTGAGTATGTGTTGTCGGCGCCGTCTGTAAAGTAAAACTGTGTAAGTATTGCCGTGTTCTCGCGTAGTCGGTAGTAGATCTGCATTGTGTTTCTTTTGTTGCAATTGCTTTTGGTGCATAATTGTGTTTTTTGTTACATTTGCTTTTGGTGCGTCATTGTATATGTGTGCTTTCCGTTTGCCGCGGAATAAATGTGCCTGATGTTGACCTGTTTTTCCCGTTTCGCTTCGTCTTTTCTTTAATTGAATCTCCATCTTACTTCACGTAAAGGGTTGGTCGTGGGCTAATACGCCCGATAATTAATCGGAACCGTCGAGGTTGACGATAACACCGCTCGGTTATCCCGATAGTACGGAACGGGTCGCTTAAAGTGGCCCGTGTCCGAAGTCGACCTGCGGCGAGGTGCGATCGCCCGGTCTACCCTCCGTGTGGGTACTTAGGTAGGTCGAATTTGGCGAACAACCCTATCCCACGCGGGGGGCCGATTGGCACGATCGTGGTGAGGCCGAAAGGCCCACCCGTGACTAGTTCCCGGCGTTAGTCCGAGAGGGTCGCGACGGAATTGTCCGTCCGGTGGGCGACGTGCTGCGATTCGAGTTACGTGGCCGCTCGCACGCCGGCGGGCGCGAATTCGCAACAATATAATGACATTTCAGTATTCACATTATGGTGCACCTATATCAAGTGAAAGCTTAATAAAGGACCTCAAAGAAGTTCATTCACTTTTTTCACAAATTTAGGCATAACTGGGTGAGTAGATACAGTTCTGACAAGAACCATCTAGGGTGGGGCAATGCATGAACTTGTTAATGGAGACATGGCATTCACTCACCAGGATGTATAACCTACATTGTGTTTCATTTGTGTGGTGGATGGAGGAATTTCCTAGCAAAGCTAGAATTGTAAAGGGTAGCATGGTCCGTGGACAGGTAGGAGACATTTCGATGTAACTTAAGTAGGGAAACTGTCAGTTTAAGTGTTACGTGTCACCACACGGGGGGGGGGGGGGAGGGGGAGGTGCTGTGTTAATTAGGTAGGGATTAAGGCTAATTTCTCCCAGTATGTGATTGCCCCCTGTGACCTTTTCCTATGACTTTTGTATTTCAAGACCAGCGATAAAAAGGAATCACAACCTTACAACAACTGAGTCAGACATTTCCGGGCTGACGAAAACCCTGCCTCCAGGAATGACAACCAACGAGACCACACCCCTAGGGTGGATGACTTGATGGGGCGTGACGTCAGGAAGGTTTTGAGAGAGAGAGAAGAGGATTGAGGAAAGGTCAGAAGGTGCGGGATGGAAGCGAGTGAGGAGATGGCAGCAGAAAGGGAAGGGCATGATGGCTGGCTTGCCCTCGACACGGTGAAGAAGGCTGCACGATTCTCGTGTTCATACTGAGGCGAATTTGCTCGCGTAAGGGAGCAAGAAGCTGGCCATTGACTGTTCGACTGGGTCTTGTGTGACCGCTCCTAGGAGCCTCGTGTTGTGCCATTGGGGAAGAAGGTGACGCCATTTTGCAAAAAGCAGTGGCGTCGGCAATCTCAATCATGAGGAGGAACTTTCACAACAGCTTCTGGGCCCTTAACGAAGGCACCATCCCACGTGAACTACCTCTCGTATGCTTCCCGGCTTGGTTGGTGCGGCTTGGTGCCATTTTGGAGAACACTTTCCTGCGCAGTGACGACGCGGTTTGGCAAACCTCAAGCTCCAGAAACTCATCTCTGGGCACACAGCTAAATGCTGGGAGAAAGGGAGGATTATTCTGTTCTTTTTTGTTCCCTTGTCTGAATTAAAGTCTGTGTGGAGGCACCTCAAATAGGAATTTAGGTCACCTCACGTTTCATATTATCCCATTTTGATATATTTCCATTATAAACAATTGATTTCTGTTTATTAAACCCCTATTTATTAACTTTGCTTGTGTTGTCTATTTGTCATAGGTTTGAGTATAAACCCGTGCGTCCTCCATCCGGGTGAACATGTCTAGTGCGTGCTCCTGTCCCGCGTGAGCAGTGGTCTCCTGGGAGCCTCCAAGGGAGAACTGCTCGGTTATTCGTCCAGGTTGTTCTTAACTGGCATGGACACGACAACTGGTGTCAGGAGTGGGATTTTTCGAGCCCCCCCCCCCCACCACTATGACAATTGGCATCGGGGTGGGATTTCTGAATCCATCGGGACCATGCCATTTTGTGCCGGAGCGAGCGAAAGCTTAAAAAATAAAATTGCGAATATGGGTTTTTAGACAATCGCCTCCCTACCATTGAGGGAGAGGGGGTTGTAGTAATCGAGGTACAAATTGTATAGTTAATTGATGTCGGGAGAAAGGAATGCTTGGAAATTTAAGGAAAATAATTTTTTTCTGAGGAGATTGAACGAGCGCGGGAAATGATGACGTGCACGAGATGGCGATGATTGTGCTCAGGTAGTGAACATGAAGGAAGCGAGCCGGGGTGGACTTGAGTGACGATGATAGGGTAGAAGCTTCCCCCGTCCCAAGCATCTATCCCCTCTCCTCCACAATAGTCGATGAGATGCAGGGAGTGGGTGCGATGACTCTCCAAGTCATGTTAAAACAATTAATGACTGAGCAAATGAAAGAAATGATAAGAAAAATCGATGAACAAAATGAACAAAGGGATGAAAAAATGAATAAACAAATGAGTGAAATGAAGGAACAAATTAATGAATAAAGGAATTAATTGAGTGAGCAAATGAACACCTTTAAGGAGGGAATAACACAGGAACTGGGGGCACGAATTGATGGAGTAGGGGAAATGAATGAACGATTGGAAGACAAAATTGATGAACAAAGGAATGAAATGGAGGAAAAGTGAGAAGAAATCGAAGGTGAGAAATTGAAGGTGAGCTGAAACAATCGAAGGTGAGCTTGCTGATGTAAACTTTGGAGAGAGAGTTTCCCAATTTGGAAAAGTGCAAGGCGATTTAACAGTCACAGGGACCTCAAGAGGAAGAGCAGGATGTTTGTCAAATGGACAAGTGGGAATGTGATGTTTTTAAAATGAATTTGCGGGAGCAATCCCAGAGTTCAGATTTGGATAGTAGTTGTGAAAGCCAATTACACATTGTTAATGAACCGAGTGGAAGTGATGCCAAGGCAGAAGGTTATGACGAGTCTGGTGCTTCTTGCTATTGTAATGCAGATGGTGCAGCTGTCATTGAAAGTGGATCTACAGAGGTGCTTGTTGATGATTGTATATAACAGGGAAGGACACATTGGTTGCTTTAAAGGAAAATTACATTGAAGTTGTGGAGGCGCTGGGTGAGGAAAGTGATCTTCCTGAAACATTGCTTCCTGAACTTGGCACTGACAGGAAGGCAAGTCTTAAAGTTTATTTTGTTGAGCCAATATTGGAACAATCCCCAAAAAAATATGTTGAGGAGAGTTGCAGCAGCTATGGCTTCCTGTTGGTTGAGCGGGAGGCTCATCTTGAATCGAACCAGGGTGAGTCAAGTGCAGGCTTTGAAAAGAAAATGCCCCCACTTGGTGTGAATGTAGAGGATTCTAGTGATGAAGATGATGCTCAGCATTTTTCATCAGAGGAACTGGCAGTTGCTGATGTACCTCAGGAATCCTTTCTAGACGTCGATCTTATCGATTTTTCAGAAAGGGATAATGAGGAGAAACAGCTGGATGAATTGCATGACGAAGATGAACTGCGAAATACTGTACATTTTGGCAATGAGAACCGTGCTGAACTGTATGAAGGACCTTGTCAGTCTTCTTTCAATTCAGTGGTTGAGAAGGATGCTCCAGAGGTTGTGCCACTTGAGAAGGAGTTTAAAGTTGAGGAATGTGAGTGGGGAGTGAACCATTGGATGATGATTGTTAGATTGGAGGCAAGAATGAGGTGGATGAGGAAAATGAGCTTTCTAAGGAGTCCCTGTCTGCGGTGAACACTTTCCAGGAGATCAGGGCATTGCGTACTGAACTGCAGTCCTTCAAAGGCGAAACCCAGAAAGTGGTGAAAAGTCTTCGGGAGAGAGTGCGTGAGCTTGAAGCTGAGTTGGACAGCGATCGCAGCTGTCGGGAGCATGTGCAGGCTGACGCCCAAGTCCTGCAAGCTGAATTGGATGGGCTGCGCCTGCAGCAAGCCAAACAAGCACAGCAAGGGCTCACTGAAGCTAAGATGGTTGGCAGACGTGGACTACCGTACCTCGGGGCACGCGCGGCTCTGATGGTGATAGTGTGGTTGGTCCTGGTCATTTTTGGAATCCTTGTGGCCCGATTTTACCGATTCGCTTGGCACGCTCAACAGCTGTGCTTCCAAATCTGGTTTCAGGTCGAAAGGACAGCTATGGTGATGGCGTTTGCATTAACCATAGGGGCTGTTTGTCTGGCTTTTGTCTATCATGGATGGTGGAGTGCGGTTGCTGGCGTCCATGCGTACCCTGGAATTAATGCCGTCATGCTGGTTGTAATTCAGCCAATCATGGCTTTGTCCCGCCCTCACCCTGTCGCACCCAAGATATACATTTTTAACTGGATCCACTGGGCTGTGGGAATGTCTGTCTGTATTATAGTTGTGGCCACAGTTTTCCCTGGAGGAGGATACAGGCCTCGATCGAGGATGGATGCAAGAACTTTGGATCTACCAGATCCTGGAGGAGGATGCAAGCTTCTGAGGGTGGACACGAGAACTTTGGATCTACCAGATCCTGGAGGAGGATGCAAGCTTCTGAGAGTGGACGCGAGAACTTTGGATCTACCAGATCCTGGAGGAGGATGCAAGCTTCTGAGAGTGGACGCGAGAACTTTGGATCTACCAGATCCTGGAGGAGGATGTAGGCATCGATCGAGAGTGGATGAGAGAATTTTGGGTCTACCAGATCCTGGAGGAAGATGTAGGCTTCTGGGAGTGGATAAGAGAACTCTAGGTCTGTGATCCTGGAGGAGGATTCAGGCTTCTGGGAGTAGATGAAAGAAATCTGGGTTTACCAGATCCTGGAGGGGGGTGCAAGCATCGATCCTGCTGCCTCTCGCAAGAAAGTTTGTCGACGCATCTCTTGTGACTAGCCTGGTTCTTTGACAACTCATTATGGTTGCGCTTCAAGTCTAAAATTGCAACCAAACATTAGCCAGGTTGGTTGACAAATTTTGGAATAATAGGCAAATTTAGAAAGAAAAAAAAAAAGTATGGAATCCAGGGAGATTGAAAGCAACGAATCCACAGGGGTGGATTGGAAGGGTGCATGGAAAACTAGAAGGGATGGATGACACCCTTGGACCCGACCAATCTACGACGACTTGTACTTAGGGTAGGGTGCCTTGATGCTGACTGTCCCAAGGGTTCAGTTTTGCTAGAAATTGGGACAGGGATAATTAGGATGGGAGCAGGTGAGAGTGACTCAATGGTCAGTAAAGGGAACGGTTTGGAAATCAGAATCGTCCTGTGGTGTTGATGTCTGTTATGTGTAAAGAATTGGGTTTTGTTTGGAGAATGAATGTGAATTATAACATGTAAGCAGGCCATGGCAGTGTAGGAACACAGTCACCATTTTGCATTGCATTGTTTGAGAATTGAATGGCAACAGGAGAGGAAATGAGATGTTGGATTGTGTGGGTGGGGAAGATAGGTGGGACCGCAAGAATGGATCAAGCTCTGATTTTTTTAAATAGCATGAACAAACTTTGGTACATCACAGGTGATAAAGGTTATGGTCAAGTTTCAGCGAAATTGTGTGTGTGGTTTCAGAAAAGAAAGCAAATACATATTTTGGGGGGCAACCCCCTCATAGAATCCCTTTGACCCAATTTTTTAAATGTCATGAACAAACTTTAGTACATCACGGGTGATGAAGGCGGTGGTCAAGTTTCATCGGAATTGTGTGTGTAGTTTCTGAGAAGAAAGCAAATACCTATTTTTGGGGACAAATTGCCGAAGACACCCTTAGACCCCGATTATATTTTTTAATGGTGTGAACAATCTTTGGTACATCATGGGTGATGAAGGTTGCCGTCAAGATTCATCAAAATTGTATGTGTAGTTTCGGAGAAGAAAGCAAATACATATTTTGGGGGGCACCCCCTAACATCCCCAGAGCCCGATTTTTCTAATGTCATGAACAAACTTTAGTACATCACAGGTGATAAAAGCAGTGGTCAAGTTTCATCGGAATTGTGTGTGTAGTTTCTGAGAAGAAAGCAAATACCTCTTTTGGGGGGAAAGCTACCTTAGACCCCAATTTTATTTTATTTTTTAATGGTGTGAACAATCGTTGGTATATCACGGGTGATGAAGGTTGTGGTCAAGTTTCATCGAAATTTTGTGTGTAGTTTGGGAGTAAAAAGCAAATACATATTTTGGGGGACAACCCCCCTCCCCCTATACACCCAAATTTTCTAATTCATAAACAAACTTTGGTACAACATGGGTGATGAAGGTTGTGGTGAAGTTTCATCGGAATTGCGTATGTAGTTTCGGATAAAAAACCAAATATATATTTTGGGGGGCACCCCCCCCCCCAGTAGATCCCCTTACACCACAATTATTTTTTAATGCAATGAACAATGGTACTTCATGCATGATGAAGGTTGGAGTCAAGTTTCAACGGAATTGTGTGTGTAGTTTCTGAGAAGAAAGCAAATACCTATTTTGGGGGGCAACCCCCCCCATAGACCCCCTTAGACCTGGAATTTATTAAATGGCATGAACAAACTTTGGTACATCATGGGTGCTGAAGGTTGTGGTGGTTTCAGTGGAATTGTGTGTGTAGTTTCTGAGAAGAAAGTAAATACCTCTTTTGGGGGGCAACCCCCACGTGGAATCCTTTCGACCCCAATGTTATTTAATGTCATGAACAAACTTTAGTACATCACGAGTGATGAAAGTGGTGTTCAAGTTTCATCGGAATTGTGTATGTAGTTTCTGAGAAGAAAGCAAATACCTCTTTTGGGGGGCAAACCGCCGTAGATGCCCTTAGACTGTGATATATTTTCCTTAATGGTGTGAACAATCTTTGGTACATCACAGGTGATGAAGGTTGGAGTCAAGATTCATCGAAATTGTGTGTAGTTTCAGAGAAAAAAGCAAATACATATTTTGGGGGGGGAACCCCCCTTACACCATTAGACCCAGATTTTTCTCATGTCATGAACAAACTTTGGTACATCACGGGTGACGAAGATGGTGGTGACGTTTCATCAGAATTGTGTGTGTAGTTTCGGAGAAAAAAGCAAATACATATTTTGAAGGGCAATCCCTCCATCGACCCCGATATTCTTAATGCCATGAACAATAAATATTTGGTACATCAGAGGTGATGAGGGTTGGAGTCAAGTTTCATCGGAATGGTGTGTGTAGTTTCTGAGAAGCAAATACCGATTTTGGGGGGCAACCCCCCCCCCCATAGACCTGGAATTGTTTCATGGCATAAACAAACTTTGGTACATCATTGGTGATGAAGGTTGTAGCCAAGTTTCATTGAAATTGTGTGTTGTTTTGGAGAAGGAAGTAAATACATATTTTGGGGGCACCCCCTTATACCCCCATAGAGCCTGATATTTCAAATGTCATGAACAAACTTTGGAATATCACAGATGCTGAAGGTTGTGGTGAAGTTTCATCGGAATTGTGTGTAGTTTCTGAGAAGAAAGCAAATACATATTTTGGGGGGCAACCCCCCATCCTCATATACTCCTTTAGACCTCAATTTTTCTAATGACATAAACAAACTTTGGTACATCAAGAGTGATGAATCTTGTGGTCAAGTATCATCAGAATTTTGTGTGGTTTTGGAGACGATAGCAAATACATATTTTGAGGGGTGCCCCCTTGCACCCCCATAGAGCCGATTTTTCTAATGACATAAACAAACTTTGATACATCAAGGGTGCTGAAGGTTGCGGTGAAGTTTCATCGGAATTGTGTGTGTAGTTTCTGAGAAGAAAGCAAATATCTCTTTGGGGGGCAACACCCGCCCCCCCCACCGTAAACTCCACTCGAAGACCCCCTCAGATCCCAATCATTTCATACCGTGAGCAAACTTTGGTACGTCACAGGTTTTGCAGAGCCTCCTCAGGGCCCGATTTTTTTTAATGTCATGTACAAACTTTGGTACAAACACGGTGATGAACGTTGTGGTAAAGTTTCATCGAAGTTGTATATGTAGTTTCAGAAAAGAAGTTGAAAGTATTTGTGGATGGACGGATGGAGGGAAAGACTCCATCCATGAGGATCATACTCTGTGCAGAGTATTGGTGCTGCCTAAGCAGTCTCTTTGGCTATTGGGCACAATCCTGGACAGGTCTCCAATCCAACACAGGATACCAGCAAGCTGGCACTCATTTTGCCGACCTCAGAAGGATGACAGAAAGTCAACCCCACCTCATAGTAATTCAACAGTTGAGCTGGATTTGAACTCAGGATCCTTGGATCAAAAGCCCCCCCCCTCCAACCCGAACCATTAAGCCAATATCAGGCATACGGACAGACTGACGATGCACCATCCCATAAGCTCCCTGGAACTCATTCCAAGTGAGCTAAAAATTAACGATATTTTACAATACTAATGGATGGAGATTTCAATCTTTGGTATGACCACTTCTTTTTCTTCGTTCATGTGCAGCCAAGAAAAATAAGTGGTCACACCAAATATTGAAATTTGGCTGAGGGCACGGTAGCATCATTGGCTGAGGGCATGCTGCGCCGCTGATTCCATGCCCTCTGCTGGTTGGGGCAGGAATTTATAATTAGTTCAGGGTGCTGGTGATAACTTGACTACTCTTCGCAAAGGACACCATGAGATCTTTAGCGTCTACCAACTAATGCTGCCAGACAAGACACCCGTTTAACGTCCATCTGAGGGAGGGCACACACACCAATTAATCGCCCTGTCTGTGAAACACTGGGATGACAGTTTATCGCTGGGTCTGGATTCAAACCCCGACTTGACAGCTTAGAGGCAAGTGTGCGTAAGTGTGACCAATTTTTTGTGCAAAACAGCAGATAACCGTTTTGGAATGTTCAGCTTTTACATGCGTGTAGCAATGTGGGATAATTTTCGTGGGTCTCCCCATGCCCTCCACCCCCTGCCCTCTGCCTCCTCCACCCCCCCCCCCCCCGCCAAGCAATAGTAGGATTTCCACCTGATAAATGAGCTCTAACAAGCCTCGAAGACTGAAAATTTCTAATATACCCACTGGATGTTTTGCACAACTAATCTGACATGAGGAAAGCTTAGATAATTGGATAAATTATTGCACTTGTGCAACTTTCAGTTTTCATTCTACATTAAACAAAAAAAATTGACCCAAAATTACATTTCTCGAGAAAATCATGTTTTGATTTTCATTTTTATATATGTGAAATTAACATTCTGGCACATAATATGACAAATCATTGAATAAGATTTTAATTGAAGAAAATGTTAAATCAAATAGCAGTTGTATCGTACATGTGTTTCAACAAGAAGATAAAAAAACAACCTCGGCAAACAAGTTTGTTGTGTCATACTCTTCTCAAATGTAATGGTTGTCACCATTCCAAGCAGACGAGTCGTGCTGTCATAAAGTTTTGCTCGGTACCTATACAAAGGGGGGAAAAAATGAGACAAACCAACATGGAAGTTTGAGTAAACTTTCCTTAGCTGGATTATGGAGATTGGCCTGTTCCAGATATGAGAGTTTCTGGCATATTACAAACACTGAATAAATATTAACTACTTAACTCATTAAAAAGTTGACGTGTAATATTGTGGTTCACCCAATAAGAAAGACTGAAGTTGTCTGGTGTAGGATTTGCGTGTAAAGCAGTCCGAGATCTGCTTTTTCATTTTCTTTTTTTTTTGGCAAATCAAACCTAAACTACTTTGCTCTTCCACATGTTATCACAATAGACCAGTCCTGTTTGAATATTTCTCCCCTTTAATTGTGCCCATAAAACTGCAAAGCACATCCTACCGAGGTCTTGAGCCTCGTCTTCGCATATTTAACATCACACACTCAATTTTCCAGATTTGTATTCCACCAATATGTATCAGCTCACACTATACCTCAGTTCATTCAAAATTTCACAACTGGTAGCCAAAGTGATGGATTACAGAAATCTGAAGTCTGGATAAGCAAGGTTCAATTGTATCAACATAACTTCTTATCGGTGGCTTGTCCCAATCAGTCATGAACAAGAAAAGATTAGAAAGTGAAAGAAGGAAATAAGAAAATACAGAAAGAGAGAAAGGGAGTCACTTATGCTGTAAGCTATTCACTCAATTGTGTTATAAAGTATATTAATTTTTTTGTGAATGCAAATAATGTGAAAGCATATTGAATTGTAGAATGTGAAGAAATTCAGCTTACTCCTGTGATGGTACTGAATCAGGCACAGAAGCATTTTGCGGAGGCCACAGAGAATCACGTTTGGAAGAGGCCATGGCAGACAGACAGTTCTGCAGTTTACAGCAAAATACAGGAGTTTGTCAAATTCTTCATCAACAATACACTTTAATCGCACTTTGCAGCAAGAACTCGTCCAGTACATGGGTTCATGCATTCTCCCAACAGTTACAAGGTTATATATGAATACCGTATACACTAGTGTGCAAAAGTCTTAGATGCTTAGCATTTTTTTACTCTGATGATAATGAAACAAAAACTTAATGTTTACTTCAAATACAGTACACCTTTATGAAAAAGGAAATCTTCTTCATTTCACCAAATCTAAACACAATATACCTTGATATGAACTAATTGTGAGGATGTCCACCCTTTTCCTTCAAAACCATTCAAAATATTCTCGGGACACTTTCAAATAATTTTGTTATAAATTCTTGCCGAATGGTGTTCCACGCTTCTTGCAAAAATCATCCAAGTTGCTGGGATTCTTTTTTTACTTTTTCTTTGTCTTTATATTCCAATACTGCTTCAGTGATTGAGATCTGGGCTTTGAGGATGGCATTGCATACATTGAAGGACTCCAGCTTCCTCTTTATTTTGCACATAAGTTTTAATTATTCTGAGTGTTTTGGATAATTATCATGCTGCAATAAGTCTAGTAGCACTGTCGATTGCATCTGGTAGATTAAAATTTGTTTGTACCAAGCAGCAGTCAATGTACCATCAATTTTCAGCAATTTTCCAACATCACTTGAGGATATGCATCCCAAAACTTGAATTTAACTTCCTCCATGCTTAATTGTTGGCTTCAAGCAAGGCTCTTTATAAGTTTCAGTTTTTATCATTTCACATACTTTCTTCAATTCAATCCAAATAACTGAAATATTGACTTATCTGTCCAAATCACCTTTGACCATTGTTCCATAGTCCAATTTTGGTGTTCTTGTGTAGACGTATATTAACTTTTTAGTCTTATTCCCCTTTCTTAGCAGAGGTTTTCTTACTGCAACACATTCTTTAAGTCTTGATTTCAAAAGTGACCTTCATACTATTGATGAATAGATGACAACACCTGAGACTTCTGCCAGTTCTGTTGCCAATTCAACAAGCTTGTCTACATTCTATTCCTTAAGATTATCTTCAAGCAATATTCCTGGTGTTGGCATAATGGTTAGGGTGGTGGGCTTGGGATCCCAGGATCCTGAGTTCAAATCCCACTTGGCTGTTGAATTAATACCAGGTGGGGTTGACTCTGCCTGTTATCCTTCTGAGTTCAGTAAAATGAATGCCAGCTTGCTGGTATCCTGTGTCAGAGTGGTGACCTGTCCATGATTGTGCCCAATAGCTGAGACTGCTTAAGTGGTACCAATTAAGTGGTACCACACAGAGTATGGTCCCACTGGGTGGAATGGATCTTCAAGTAATGCACATCCTTCTTAAATAGCTTTTTGGGTCTTCCAGTCCTAGGTTTGCCAACTACAGATGATGTTTCTTTGTACTTGTTGATTGTGCTTTGGATACCACACCTTGAAAATCGAGTAATGTGAGCTATTTCACTCGATGTTTTTTTCTTTCCTTCTTCAAAGGCTGGTGTTGGCTTAACGGTTAAGGTGGCTCAGTTAAGATCTTCAGGACTTGAGGTCAAGCCCCTGCTGTGCCATTTAATTAACACGGGGTGGGTTGATTCAGTCTGACATCCTTCCGAGGTCAGCAAAATGAGGACCACACCTGTGGGAAATACGACATTTGATTATCCTGCGTCAGAGTGGGGACCCATCCAGGATTGTGCCCCTTAGCCATTGAAATTGCCTCGGCAGCCCTTTGTGCCTCACAGCGTGAAAGGAATGGCTTATTTTCTTTAACTAGAAACACCCACTCTACTCCCTATGGGAGAGGCCAGGGGGATGGGCAGAGGGGCGTCATATGTATGTGCATGTCTGCCATTATCATGCGGATGGCAGTGATTTAATATTCTTCTTCTTCTTAACAGCCACAATAATTCCCACGTGAAGGGTGAAGCTTGGCCGGAGATGAAGCATGGCCTTAGTCTTTCACGAACCGGCTGGCCAGGTCTCACGTTTTCACGAAGGTTAGAGCAAGAATTCGGAATTTGTTCAGGATGCCGGTGATCGCTCACATACTCTGCGAAAGACACAGATGTTTAATGTCCACCAACTTATGCCAGCAGATGGGACGCCCACATTAGCGTCCATTCGCCGGAAGGCACATAATGATGAATCACCCTGCCTGTAACTGTCATGGATGGCAGTTTTATAACTGGGTCGAGATTCGACCCCAGGGTGGAAAACTTTGAGGCAAGTGGCCATTACGAATGGGGTTATGCGTCAAATAAATGTCACAATTGGGCCGTATAGGTGTCAGGAGCAATATCACATGTCACACTTAAAGTCATGGCTGGGAGAAATGACATATGAGGCCCCAAGATATAAGTTATAAACAATCCGTGTACAGTCCACAAAATCTTCTGACTAAGGGGGGAGTTAAGTTGCTACAACCTCTGTTGTGTAAACCTTAGCCCCTCTAGCAAGTTTGGTTGAGTTTGGATAAGTAACAACTGAATGTATCATGGTCAAACAGATAGACACCAAATTGCATGTTTTTGTATGATTTATTTTACTTCTTTCTGCAAAAACACAATTCCATGGAAATCTTCACCTGAGATTTTAGCTATTTTATTTGAAGCAAACAGTAAATCCTGACAGATCTGTATTCTGCATGACAGAGAGTGGGCTTTTGGATTTTCAATACCATACAGGACGTGGACACATCCAAAACCAGTCTGTTCCCACCCTGTCTGATTTCACAGAGATGACATTTCTGAACTACAATTAACTGTCAATTGCTTATCTCGATTATACCGCCTCTCACGTAATACAGGACAACTTCACGTTAACAGGTCCTTGACTACAGTAAATGCTCTAACCCGCACGAACACACAGACCACGCTAATTTAACATGTTAACTAATTTGTACCCCATCCAACGTAACAATATACTGTATATCATGGGATCATAAAATATTGTTACATTCATGGGGGTGGGTAACAGACAGAAGTTAGGCTTTAGTATGGTTTGTGTGCTTTGTAGGGTTTCAAATCATTTATTGCATTAATCTATGTTTCGAGTGAAGTTGTCCGATGCATAGCCCACTTGGGGGATGGACTTGGTTGAAATTAGAGCTCAGGGTAGGGATGTCTCGTCTGGTGTTCCTCCCCATTTGAAACTGGACCAGGGCCAGGCCGTGTCTACGATGTAACATTGGCCCCAAGGGAAATGGCGGATACACGTGTGTTTAATGTAGCCAGTCCACTGCACCAGGGCCAGCGATTGGCTCCCCAGCAGGCTGGGGCACCCGCCTTGTGATTGGTGAAGCGGTGGTGCTCTGTAAACCCAATCCATATCGGCCTCGAGTGTGCATTCACTTTGGCACCCCTAGTAGACATGCCCATGACATGCGTGATTGGCTGCTGCCACTCACTAAGGCCGTCGTGGTTGAACAGCGCCCACGGAGTGGGCAGGTCATGGCCTCGAATAAGTATGGAGTCATCGGGGGCCAAGAAAAGTGACAGAGCTGGGTGGAATCTTGCTCGCTTTGCCTGGCTCTCTCCTTGCTCTTCGCCTGGCCTGTTCTTCACCCCCTTCTTTGATCTGTGTCCTCTCTTGAGCCTGGACGTTGATCTCTATTGAGGTGTACTTTTCCTCGGTCATGGTTCACACCCACCCATCTGTCTGCTCACCTTGCCTGCAACACGCCGGTCACTTCAAGCTACATGCCAGCACCCATTTGTGTAACAGCCCTGTGGGATCTACTTCTGAAAGGCCTGGTCCACTGTGAGTGATTGTGAGTTGTGATTGTGGTGCCATAGGATATATTTTCTGCATTGTTAAGTGTGTATATATTTTTTATTGATTGTCAAAGTCTATCTTTCGTGTCGGATTCTCCATTTGTGTCAGCTTCTTTCATTGAATTATTCTTATTCATTAAGAGCAAGCGTCCACTCGTTCTGCCGTGCTGGATAACCCCTGGGGGATGTAAATTGGATTAAATAGTTGGATTAAGAACCGGCATCGTGCCAGACCATGTTCGGAGTCATGACGTGGCGTGAACCGCTCGGCATTCGCCTCATTAGTTCGGCGATCCAAGAGGCGACCGCTTCGGCATTTTACAGTTCCACACTCGACTGGCCGACGGTCATGACGGGACGGGAAACACAACAGCACATTTATGATAAGCAATGAAGCAAAACAATCTGCACAATGTGTGTCATGCAGAAGGTGTATATATTTTCAGGTGGCCAAAAAAAAAGCATGAAATTCTGCTTGACAAGCTCATTTTAAAATGTGCATGAACACATTTTGCCTGTTGGTCCGTTGTGTCCCTGTCTCCACTTCAATCTTTCAAATGAACTTCCCATCATTAACTTATGCGCTCACTCATGTATTTCTATGATCTTCCATTCTGGACACATTCCAAGCAAAAAGTACTCATGGAACCTGTTACAAGATTATTCAGTCTGAGGTATGTTTCATTTCCTTGTTTGTGAAAAGCAGTAACATCATCTTGAGCGACGACCTCCCATTTCCAAACTCCGATTGAGTGCATTGACCTGCTGCATTTTCCTTTGATGGCAATCTGTTAAATGTGACTGGCCAATGGAAATACGATCAATGTTAACGACTAGTACCAATTTTTTTGGGCAATTTTAAAAACACAGGTTTCAGAGAAACCATTGGCATGGTAGCTTCTGTGAAATAAAATTGTTTTTCATTAATTACAATAATCAACGTGGGCCATGGACAGTGTGACCGCTCCTTGGCTTTTTTCACAAGATCTTGGCTAATCGTTGTTCACCTTGGCGTCTTGGTTTTCTATAGGTTTTCTATTAATTATCATTGCTTTTCCGAAACCTTCTGAATTCTTGGCTTTTTTCATTGGCTCACATTGGCATTTATGAAAATGAGGAGTGGTCACACTGGTCATGGACATTGCCAAATCAACCGACATGAATCAAAGCTTACATACAATTTTGTGTCTGTTTCTCTCTGCTAATGATTAAAAATCAAGAATAAAGCCACTGAAGACCCACCAATCACAAATTGTGGCCCAGTCAGGCAAGCAACCGCAACCCTCACCCTCCTCCACCAAAAGTGGCCCAAAAGGACAGCTGAAATTTTTCCCAACAAAATGTAAAGAACTTCCCCTCAGAAATGACAAACGATGAACTATAATAGAATGATGAGCAATAAAGATGCTCCTTTCTAAATCACCCAAGAATGATGTCGTTATAGAATTACAATAATCAGCATGGGTAATGCATTTCTTATTCTTTGCCCAGAAAAGTCCAAAATTAAATGCAGTCATTGCTCCCATATGGGTATTTTCTGAAAAAATGTTTTTTAATTCATTTTGTAAACATAATCGCAAGTCATCAAATGGGCGATGCATCAATGTGTGTTCCGTCCCACGGATGGACATTAAACTGGGCGTCCCGTCTGCTGACATGAGTTGGTGGACGTTAAAGATTCCACGGTGTCCTTCACAAAGAGAAGGCAAGTTATCGTCGGTAAGCTGAACAAATTAAAAAGTCCTGTTCTGACTTGCTGTGTTGGAGTGATGACCCGAACAAGATTATAACCCTATTGATGGAAACTGCTTCGGCAGAACCGACGGTGTGTACAACGCATGATTCATGATGTGATCCATCAAACTATACTTGTTAAGGCTTACCCACCTAGAAGCTGTCCGAAACTTGTGGCAGCCTTCGTGGCATTGTCCTGAACTCTAACTGGCTCATCTGAAACACTGGATATTGTAAATAGGTACCATGATTTGTGGTTACGTTTTTGAGTTGTGAGAGTTAACCTGTTTACAAGTATTAACGAATCTTCTGCCAACAAGCTTTTCAGAAAAGAAAAAAAAAACACACCCTGCAAATGAGTTCCGGAAAGTTCGTTCGAACAAATGTGTTCGGCAAAGCAAATTTGAATGTGAAATCAAAAAAAGTTGGATTTTTTTTTTATCACTCCACAATGTCTATAATTCTGAATATCTCATTTAAGAGCTCTTTGGTATGGACAGAGTACATGGAGGTCTAGAAATATCGAGACACCCAATTTCCAGTTATTGGTTTGCGGGCGCCAGCAGTGACCACTATTTTCGTTGTGTCTGTGTGTCTGTTGGGTCGCCGAAATAGATGACTTATTGTCAGTAATTCTGTCTGTTTGTTTGGATGTTTGTTCGTTTGTCACCAGCATAACTGGTAGTAAACGTGGGTGGATTTTGACCAAACTCGGGTGGTAGGTACATCTTATGACCTCGTGCTTTGGAAATTGTGATGGTTGCTAGGGACGCTTTGGTTCCCTAGCAACAACCGAAAAACCTTCAAAATCGGTACCGTTCACGCGAAATCAATTCCGAAAGCCATTATCCCACGTAGGGTTATGAAATTTGGCACGAATGATCTACAGGTGATGCTCTATCAAATATATTCCGGTTTTTGTGATATATGGAATACTTTACCCGCAGCGCCCCCTACAATTAGAGTATGCGCGAAAATTGAAGGCCCCCTAGCGACCAAGTGAGTGCATCGATACGAATGAAACTTTGCAGGTTCATGGTACTCAATGAGTACTCCAAGTTTGCCTCAGGACATATTGACCGATTTCGCTTAGGCCAGGGGTCAAAGGTCAATTAGTGCAAAAATCGATAATATGCGAGAGCTGGAGGTGCCTTCGCACCAAATGCTACTCCTCCTAGGGTTATGGCTGGATGGTCATGAAAATTCACAATAATCGTCTGGAATACATTGTGCATAAACGATCGAGCCGGATTTTCGATTTAGATCTTTGTTCACCCACAGCACCCCTTCGAACTTTGGGGATTTCCGATTTCAAACCGCATTTTCGGTACTTTTCATTCAAATGGATACTGAGTAGTTATCAATAGATGGAACTGGATGAGATTTGATATGCATAATCTCAAGGTGATTCCCTATCCGCTATATGACATCCATTTTGTTCTATATCTTATAGCGAACGCAGTGAGCTTCATACTTAACGCGTGCACGTGAGAGAATAGGAAACAACAACAACAAAATACCCCTGGCTATTTGGAATCCGTGTCGTTGGATATGACCTTTTGCTTCCGGTTGTTTTTAAACGCTGTGCGGTGTATAAACACGATTGGGTTTTATTTCTATCTTGTGAATAATATTTAACGCGTGCACATGAGCAAATAGGAAACAACAAAAACAACACAATACCATGGCAATTGTGAATCCGTGTCGTTGGCTATGACCATTTTGCTTCCGTTTTTTTTTTGTTTCTGGTTTTTTTTGTTTCCGGTTTTTGTCATGGGGAATGATGCATGCCGGGAGATCATGACCAGAAGTGTTTATTTATTTATTCAATTATTTTTTTCTCAAAGTTAATTTTATCCTTCCGAAAGTGATTATTTTCATGACAGGAAGTGTTTATTTTGTATTTAACATTACCGGGAGTGATTTTGAAACTCTTTCCGGAACTTATATTTTCTTTTATTCTTGACCAGAAGTGATTGTTTATTTATTTATTCAATTATTTTTTCCCAAAGTTAATTTTAATAAAGATATCTCCCGCATCATCAAAAAATAATTTTTCATCGTGATTTACATTATTTGATCGCTGATCCCGAATCCAGGCCGAAGTAACCGGAAATTGCGTCAAAATCATCAGCTGTGTGGTGCTTACACGTACCACGGTATAGTTGGCAAGTATACAGTTGTGAACACGTTATAGGTAAAGTCAGAAGCAAATGTAAGAAGAATTCTACGTTCGCTTCTCGGCTTTGCCTATTCCATATTAGTTTCCATGCTCGGCGAACCATCGCCGCCTACCGGCTTGTCTGTCTGTTTGTGACTCTCTCCAGAGCATAGCTCCGTGACGTTTGATGCGATGTTGATGAAACTTGGACACAAGCTAGATATCATGGTCTAGTTGTGTCTTTTTGTATGAGGGGCGTCCCACGCCCCTAGTGGGCGGAGCCACGCCCACTTGAACTTTTTATTTATTTTTTATTTTTTTCTCGATTTTTTTCTCGCAATTTCATTTCTGAGAAGCTGTGCGTAATATCCATAAGTACAACATATAAAAAATCCAATTTGATTTGGTCAATTTTGACGGAAGAGATAGGTTTTTACGGTCGGGCTTCCTCAAAAGCTTTCACTAACTCAGTTTTACCTATCGTGGCATTGTTCAATAATATCCGGGAACCATCGTCGCCTCCCGGCTAGTGGTGCATTTTTGTTGAGCACACGGGTGGTGTATAGACTCAGTCACTGGTTCGCACACCTACGGGAAGTTAAAAAAAATTATATATAAATATATATTTTTTTATTTATATGAATGTATAACCACAAACAATTCAGTAAATTCTGTCCAACGTAACTTTTAGTCGATTTTACTTCATCGAGAAACCTGAGCAATCTTAACAGTTAGGGACTATGATGCTGTTTAAGGACATTCCTAAGCAAACTCCTTAAATATTCCATACTCCATCAGAAACGAATTCCCTTTCAATAATACAACAGCCCGGTAGAACCGAGTTATCTGCAAGTTGTTGATATTTTCGAGGTTATTGAAAGACTGAGATCGAGACACGAGTAACCTTGCTTGCCCATCTCAGGAGTTGTTGGGTTAGGATTGAATAAACACAGACTCCATGATTTTCAAATTTTGCTTCTCAGTTTCAAATGAAATCCAAATTATATTACGTTTACATTTACGATTTTAGGGGGAAAAAAAAATTCGGAAAAGAAAAAAAAAAATTTTTCGGAGAAGGAAAAAAAAAAAATCACCTCACGAGTAAAAGTGAGTGTAACACAAATCATCAAATAAACGTTTATGTACACACAATGTCCGTTTGAGTTGACGTCTTGATTTAAAGAGATTTGTACAATTTGCAAAACTTGATAAACGCTGAACAAAGATTACCTCACAAAATGTCGGCAATGGCTTCCACGAGTGGAGAATTTGGCGGGAAATGCAGTTAACGCGTTTCGGCCGTTACACAGGTGATTCCAAAAAATGAAAAAAAAATCAAACAAAAAACACACACCCGTCACCAGTAATATATATAAATATAAATATATATATAGTGAAATATATTTGCCTAAATATACAGTAACGTCGACAGAAAATGCGTGAGGTAAAAGACCTCAGGCGTGAACTTGAATTCCACCTGACAAAATGAGGTATTTAAAATGAAATACTGCTTCAAACGCGTCAACCCCCCAAAAACATTTTCATAAATCATTGTCTCAGGAAACACGCATTAAAATGTCGACGAAACTGAAGGAATATTCTTCACAAAACCCCGATTAGTTTTAGAGCGCGGGAAGAGCATACCGAAACACGACAGACCACAATCCTCTTCTTCTTCTTCTTCTTCTTCTTCTTTTTCTTCTTCTTCTTCTTCTTCTTCTTCTTCTTCTTCTTCTTCTTCTTCTTCTTCTTCTTCTTCTTCTTCTTCTTCTTCTTCTTCTTCTTCTTCTTCTTCTTCTTCTTCTTCTTCTTCCTCATCTTCTTCTTCTACTTCTTCTTCTTCTTCCTCATCTTCTTCTTCTTCTTCTTCCTCATCTTCTTCTTCTTCTTCTTCATCTTCTTCTTCGACTTATTCTTCTTCTTATTCTTCTTCTTCTTCTACTTCTTCTTCTTCTTCTTCTACTTCTTCTTCTACTTCTTCTTCTTCTTCTTCATCTTCTTCTTCTTCTACTTCTTCTTCTTCTTCTACTTCTTCTTCTTCTTCTTCTACTTCTTCTTCTTCTTCTTCTTCTACTTCTTCTTCTACTTATTCTTCTTCTTCTTCATCTTCTTCTTCTTCTACTTATTCTTCTTCTTCTTCTTCTTCTTCTTCTTCTACTTCTTCTTCTACTTATTCTTCTTCTTCTTCATCTTCTTCTTCTTCTACTTATTCTTCTTCTTCTTCTTCTACTTCTTCTTCTACTTCTTCTTCTTCTTCTTCATCTTCTTCTTCTTCTACTTCTTCTTCTTCTTCGACTTATTCTTCTTCTTCTCTACTTCTTCTTCTTCTTCTTCTACTTCTTCTTCTACTTCTTCTTCTTCAATATCATCGTTTATTCTGGTAAAATTTAATGTAATAAAAAATAAATCAATTTTGGTAATGACGATTTTTTTTTTGAGGTATTAAGTTTGCTAAATGTGGTATTGAGCAGGTCTGGTGGTGTAAGCAGGTCCGATACACCAACAACAGGACGAAGCTGAAGAGTGGAGATGCTCGAGGCGTCCATTTTGTGAACACGGACTGGGTGCCACGATCGTCATGACGAGAGATGTGCTGTAAAGATATGCAAATCACCGACAAAACGATGAACACACGATTCGCTGTTTCTGGCAACATTGAGTGTATGACGTCACTATCGCAGGTCCAAGATGGCGGCTCCCTGAGAAGCATCAGCCTGCTCCAGGGAGGATCAACATTCTGTCGTCCGTTTCTTGGGGGAAATGAGGTTGTGGTGAATCCCAGTGAAATCCATCGCAGAATTAAAATGCAATCTGGTGACTCATGTTTATCATTGCGTCTGGTGTACGCTCCTCCCCGGAGCATGCTTCTCAGGGAGCCGCCATCTTGGAACTGCGATAGTGACGTCATGCGCTCAATTGTGCCAGTTCTAAAACAGGCAAAACATGACTCTTACCCATAGATATAACATACGTCATCTACAACCACAACCATTTTAAGGTTACTTAAAGACTGCCCCTCCTATTATATGTGTGACCAGACAACGAGAGGGGAGGATGATAATCACTTGACCACCCTGGATGACTGAACTCCCACTGATGCAATGTGGTCTACTTCATTTATATAGCAGCATTCTGCAGTTTAAAATTCAGCTGTCATCCTCCCTCTTGTTAGAATGTATGGTTCATGAATTTAATAAATTTGGGATTGAGATTATTTTTGGTGGATTTGGTCGTGAAAGCAAAATCGGAGTTAGCAACACTGTTCAACGGCAACCTGTGTACCATGTGGGTTAAACTTGCACAGTGGAGTGAATGAATGTGGGTAAATGGCCTTCATGCATTCAGAATTGAGGCAAAACGTCAGAGTCATTGGTGTAATCAAATGGAATCTTGAGCAAGAAGGAACTCCAAGAAATAAATAGCAAAGATAATATCAGAAGGAATTACAAATTCCTGCCCGAACCAGCAGAGGGCATTACATCAGTGGCACAGCCACACCTTCAACCTCAGCCAGTGATGCATCCAAACGAAGACAGATAAGGTGATTCATCAATATGTATGCCCTCCATCGGATTGGCATGAAACTCGGTGTCCTGTAAGTGTGTGCCAGTATTAGTTGGTGGAAGTTTATCATTCCAAATGAAGAGGAGATAGTTATTGCCGGCACCATGAACAAATTACAAATTCCTGTTTTAACCAACAGAAGATAGTGGGGCAACTTAGCTAAATATAACATAACAATTGTGCATTTTGTGAGGAAAGCACCAAATTTGGCACACGAGTCGCCTATCATATTATGAACAGATTTGGATATTGGGCCATCTCAAAATTTTTGATGACAGTGGAAAATGGCTGCCACAGCCATCAGCGCCTGAATTTGAGATGGCCCAATATCCAAATCTGTTCATAATATGTTAGGCTACTAGTGTGCCAAATTTGGTGCTTTCCTCACAAAATGCACAATTGTTATGCTGAGTTGCCCCACTGAGACTGCTTCAGCAGGAGGAGGAGATTGGGACCATACTCTGTGCAGTGTTGGTGCTGCTTAAGCAGTCTCCTTGGCTATTGGGCACAATCCTGGACGGGTCGCCACTCCGACACAGTATACCAGCATGCTGGCACTCATTTTGCTGACCTCGAAAGGATGACAGGTAGAGTTAACCCCACCTGGTATTAATTCAACAGCTGAAGAGGATTTGAACTTAGGATCATTGGATCCAAAGCCCAGCACCCTAACCATTGAGCCAACACCAAGCATATGCAGGGAACCCAGGTGCAGATACCATAAACTTATCAACCTAATATGTTTGTCCCCTATCTGCGAAAGTCCTTGTAATTTATGTGACAGTACACTGATGTCTAATATTTTTTTTTGTGATGAATGTGATATTTGTTCATGTCCCGCACTTGATATTTTGAATGTGTAATAGTTTTTTGTTCTGGTCTTGCACCCTCTGCTCTTTCCATGCTTTGTTATGCCCCCTCACCCCACTCCACTCCCCACAGGTATCTGCAAGATGTTTGCGGTCCACCAACAACCCCCTTCTAGTGAAACTCCCAAAATCCAGAATCACTGCTCACCTGCACTCATTTGTTCCACTTTTTTCCCACCTGTGGCATCAACTACCACAACCTCTTCAATATCATTCTTTCCTCCAAGTCTTCAAGACAGCTGTTCACCACCATCTCAGATCATCCCTGATACAAAACCATGATCTTTTATACACCTGTTAACCACCCTCCCCTCTCCCCCCCTCCTTCCATTGTTCTTTTTGACCTGTTGTGTCCTGATCCGTTCAGTGGACTGTCTCTTTCATGAGCCTGAGGTCACTGTAAAAATATATTAATGTATATTCAGGTCGTTTTTGTATAGTTCCACGCACTGTATGATCCATGAGTGTGGGAAAACCTCAAAAGCTTTGTTGTACTTGATGTCAACTGTTAAGAGCCTTTGTTCCCCTCGCCGAAGGAGAGAGTATTGCATCTGGATCCGTTTGTTTGTCTGTTTCTTTTTCTGTTTGTTTGTTTGTCCGCACAGAACTTTAATGTTTTTCTCTGCAACCGCTTATCGGATCGAGACGAAATTTTCACCACAGGAGCGACAACTCAAGTAGAAGTTAAAAAAAATTTTTATTATGACGTCATAGGTCACATTGTTTGGCAGCCATATTGGACTTACCCTAAAACCCATAAGAAAGTCTTCTTCTCCGGAACGGCTGGAGAGATCGATGGGAAGCTTCAGACAAATGTTCACCAAGCCTTGGGGATACCAGGTTATTCACCAATATAATTGGTAAGTCTCATGGTCTGGCAGCCATATTGGTTTGAGCGAGAATCTTGTAAAAATTCATTCTCATGAATCGCTTAATCAATCGACGTGAAACTTCATAATTATGATCTAGTAGAGATAGGGAATTGAGGACTTGGCTGTGCCGGGATGGGTTTGAGGGTAGAGGAGTAGCAACTGAAATGTGAATCCTATCCAGGTTCCTCCTGATGACTTCATTTTTGGTTTTTTTCTTGTTTGAGTTCCTTCTGATTATTCCAATTCAGGTCTGTACCTATTTTGGTCTTCCATTTGATTTGAATTCAATCCATTTTAATCCCATTCTAAATTGAATTGAATAACAATAAATGTCATCGGTTAGGGTCAGATGTCCGATCAAAGCAGAGTTGCATCAAAGCGGGACATCTTGGTACCCAGTCATCACTGCCAGCAGTTACAAAGTGGCAGTTGTAGTTATGTCTCTTATTAATGACGGAACACGCCAGTACACAAACACCGCACAAAACTACACAAAAATCACACAAAAGAAGTCCTGGCGAGGGTCTGCAATCTCTGATTGCTCTTTTTCTTGTTTGTGGTCTTGAAGTTGTGCTTTGCTTTGTGAAGCAATAAATGAAATATTCCTTAGTTCCAATTGGTAGCTCCTTCCATGTCCTGTTTTTTTCTTCTTCTAATTGCAGACATTGCTGTTCTGTTTAATGGATATGCATTTTTGTCTTCTTCTAATTGCAGACATTGCTGTTCTGTTTAATGGATATGCATCTCTTCTGTATTGATTCTTAAAAGCATTTTGTCATTGGCAGGGCGGGTATTAGGTGTGCATAATTTTTAAGGTAGTTGCATTGCTTGAGATGAGTGGACATTTAAGTTGCTGCCCGCTGTAAATCATGACAATTCTATTTATTCTTCCATATGCAGCACAAGGCTGGTTGGTGGCATCATTGGCTGAAGGAGCAGCTGTGCCGCTGATGTAATGCCCTCTGTAGGTTAGGGCAGGAATTTGTAATTTGTTCATGGTGCCGGCGATAGCTCACCTACTTTTGCGAAGGACACTGTGGGATCTTCGATGTCCACCAAGTAATGCCAACAGACGGGATTCCCGTTGAACATCCATCCGAGAGACGGGAAGGCTCACCCATTGTTGGATCACCCTGACTGTGAAACACCAGGATGACAGTTTATAGCTGGTCAGGATTCAAACCCAGGCTGAACAGCTTAGAGGAGAGTGTGCATACACCGAGAATCTCGGTCATCCTGCCAGCTTTTATATATTTACATATATGTTTATATATATATATATATATATGTTTATATATATATATATATATATATATATATATATATATATATGTATATACTTATTGGCTATGCTTACACATTGTAAGCAATAACGAACCGTGCTTCCCCGTTGTCTCAGGTCACTCACCCACAGTTTTTTTCATTTATTTATTTATATTTTCATTTATGGATGCTTTCCAACGGTTCTGTGATTTTTCCCAGTATATCGGCTTCGATGTCCGTCAGCACGCAAAATTTCAGCTTTCTATGTCACCCTGAAAGTACCAAACTTGAATGTCAGTGAGTCAGTCAGTGGTTAGAATGAGCGTTATGTCATATATATATATATATATATATATATATATATATATATATATATATATATATATATATATATATATATGATTGGCCCCTCCCACACTCCTCGAGCCCAAGTTGCTGCATAAAACCCAAGAAAACTGACACAAGGTAAGTGCTAATGCTTGGGAGCCTCATTGGTATGCATTTCTGTATGCGCTATCGCTGATGATTCACCAATAAGTGATGAAACCGGTTCGGGAGCTGAAGGGGTGTATAGCATTGGGATTATCATGTGTGTACTCTGTGTGAACGTCTTTATAGTTGTTCAGGAACTCTGGGAAGAGTTCAAAACAGTGTTTGCACTTTCCTTGTGTAAGTCTTCTTGGGTTGCTTTATGCAGCTACTTGGGCTTGACGAGTGTGGGAGGGGTCAATCATTTATATAATTCGAGCCACATGGGTTTAGTCGATGAGGTGAGAGCTGATTGGCTATTCCCTCTAAGGTAAGAAATGTGGGTGGGTCTATATGTGTATATATATATACATATGAACATATTTATGTATATATTCTTTTATTTTATTCTAATAACCTTTTTGGGGGGGGGGGGGGGTCAGAGATTTTTTTTTAAACTGTATTCCCCTTTGCTTCTTGAATTGTTTTGGTTGTATCTGTTTGGCTTTTTTTCTGAATCATCTCTCCTTTGCCTTTCGAGTCTCCATTTCCATGGTAGTAGTGAATTTATATTAGGAAGGCTGGACCATTTTCTTGGGATCTCTTTGCTGTTACTTATTGTTATTGGTGGCTCTTTACTTACTCTGTTTTGTTAGGCAGCTCATCTTCCAGTTTGTGCAGCTCCTTATCTTCTTCCTTACTGCTTCATCTCTCCTCTTGTCCACTCTCATATCTCTCTCCAATGCCATCCACTGATATTACCTCTGTTGTTGTTCTGTCTGAATGTGTCACCTCTCCTGAGTTGAGCTGAATATTCTCTTCATAGGAGGTTGAACTTGCCTCCCATTCATGTACTACTGCACTCTAATACCAATGTTTGGCTCTTATGCAGACCTTTGGCTTGCACACATACTTTCTGCCATCTAATTATCATTCTACTCCAGTGTCTGTCTGAGATGCCAGAGTTTGGTCTTCTCTCTGAGACACTGCTTCCGAAAGGGCTCGCAACCTCAGCAACTCATCAAGGGCTATACACATTATTCTTCTGTCGGTTGTGTATTCTGTTGAAATCCATTGAGAGACTCCCCTCGTTGAAGGTCTGCTTCGTGGGATTTTCCTTCCAAGTATCCATCAAATCCATCTTGTTGATCATAATCTCCTTTCACCAGTGTCAGAAGTTAGAGCAGAACTCTCCTGGGGCCCCAAGGTATTCCATTCTTTTTATTGGGTCACTTTTTTTGTATGCATTGTCAAGGCTCGTATGAGAGCTAACACCCAATGCACAAGAGGGGCAGGAGACAAGAGGGGTGGGAGAGGGAAGGACAAAACAGTGGGGAACAGAGACATTAGATCTGTGGAAGGGAAAGGGATGGGGGTGGGGACATGGGGTATACAAGATGTACACCACAGGGACTTTCAGGACCTTACACGATGGGGAACATTCAGGAAAGAAAGCAGGGAATTTGAAGGTGGGTTTGGAGTGGATTAACGGGGTAGAAAAGATCGTGGTTTTTGATAGGGGAAGATAAGAGGTGGTGGTGAACAGTTGTATTGAAGGCCTGGAGGGAAGAATGGGATTGAAGCGAGTGAGAGAGTTTATTCCAAATGTGGGAAAAAGAGGAATGAAAGAGTGAAGGTGAGTAGTGATTTTGGTAGTTTTACCAGAAGGGGGTTGCTGGCAGACCTTGAGCACCCTGCGAATATATGGTGGGGACAAATCGCAGACAGAGCAGGGGGGGGGGTGAGACTGGAGATGAGACAGTGGAAGACAGAAAGACCACCGACCTGCCTGCTGTGAGAGAGTGAGAGGCCCAATGACTCAGCCTCATCACAGGAGATACCAATGATCCTAAATGCCTTGGTTTCCACAGCGTGAAACTGAGAAAGGTGAGAGGCAGGCGCACCAGACCAGAGGGGTGAGCATTACTCCATCAGGCTGCGGACGAAAGCTTTGTATGTGATCAGGAGCTCAGGTGGGCCGAGGAAGGACATTGCACAAAGGAGGTCATTTCAATGACCAAGTTGTGATGTTTTGACACTTTTGCATGAGATTCACAGATCTTAGTTCTGCTCTCATTATCTTTGTTCCAAGTAGTGGTAATGCCAGAATTTTTTTCTTCTGTTGGTGGCCATTTACTTCTTATTGTCATCAACTTGCTCTTCCAACTTTTTTTGTCCTATAAATTGAGTTCATATCATTGCCTTTGCCACCAAAGGTGGACAGAGGTTATGTTTTCACCCCTGTCTGTTTGTTTGTCTGTGAGCAGGATATCTCAAAAAGTTAAGGATGGAATCAGACGAAATTTGGTGGACAGGTTGGGTGTGTGGTAAGGACAAATTGATTAGATTTTGGTGATGATCTCGATCCTAGAATTTTTAAAGTGATTCTTCACCATCAAGAAATGGGACCAAAACTGATATATAGTACGATATCTCAAAACATGGATGGGTTGTGACAAAACATGGATGGCATGGATGGGTTGGTGGATGAGTTGGTTAGGTGACAAGAACAAACGGATTAGATTTGGGCTGAGGTGCTGATGCAGATCTGGCCTATCAGTGGGATACAAACCATGAACTGGTCAGTGGTCAAGCTGGCAGGGGTACATGCTCTACTGAGTATCATTCTAAGTTTATTTATTTTGTCTTTGGAGAGGTCTTGAAAGCAACCGAGTTGATATTAGATGACTGTCTTAAATTGAAGTTTTTTTTTGGTAGTTGGTCCAGTGAACATTTTCCTTCTCCATGGAAAATGTTTGGTGAACCAGCTCACAGAATACACTTGGAAATAACCCCCCCTCCCTTTCCTTCGTCCTCCACATGCATCATTTGCAGAATACACTTCGCAATAGAATACAATGTCTCCTCCTTTGTAGAACGTTGTTATTTCACACCTCTTCTGGAAGTCCAGAGTATATTTTGCAGATTTTTCCTTCTATAGCTTTTTGCTTTTGGACATAGGTCCATCTCATAGTGAGGTTGAAAATCTTCCTCACTGTTGAAGGATGTCGCAGTATTTATCCTTTTTGGAATACATTCTGACTCGTTGGTGTGTCCTTTGAGGAGTCATGTCCCTTTCCAAATCCAGTTCAGAGTTCACCATTGTTTGGCAATTTGTGGTTGCAGCTTGCCATGTGGCTTTCCTCATAGGCCCATGTTTACTTGACAGGGGGTTACTCCTGGCTCTCAGGAGAGTTGTATGGAGAAGGTAAATAACCACATGGCCCAGGCTTGTTCACTTAGCAATGCCCCGTAAGCTCGGAATCACACATCGGGACATGTACCAGGCCAAAACCCCTTGAGTGTGTGTTTCTTTCCTTATCAAGAGCTGGTGCAAAAAAAAAAAAATCCAAATAAAAAACGTCAACTATGAACACTTTTAATTCCTACTCATGTCTGAAAAAAAAGAATACATTTACTTTTACGATTTTGAGGAAGTACATCAATAAAGAACTAATAAGCTTTATTGTGAGGAGGAATTCATTGTGTTTGCCAACAGAGATCCTGTTGATCCACAATATCTGGATTCAATCCCTGTAAAGATCATTCCCATATTCTCCTGTTATTAATAAGCTGCTTAAAAGATAAACAAACAAACAAAAAAGTCAAGAATGCAAGACATTGGAAATTCAAATCTAATATTGGAATAGTCCCACTTACCCATTTAACGAATCAGGATTGTTATTTGATGAAACTGCTGTTGAGGGTTTTCTCACAAAGACAGCATTTACTATTTTAGGCAAGAAATTTATTAGATCAAAAATTTATTAATCCAAAAATTATCAACTAGAAAATTTTAACATGGAAACAAGGAATGCATAGACATTTGATGACTCCAATACCTTCATACAAAAACTTCCTACATGAAGATCGACTGAATATTCAAGTACAATGTAATGCTCGCTCATCGTATAAGTAGTTCGGCTGAGTAACAGGTTCTTACACCCAGGAATGTAATGTGTGAAGTTTCCTCGTTTTTCCATCTGGAGAAAATATCAAGCTACTTGATTTCTATGACGTTACATGGAATGCTAACATCGATTAAAACAAGAAAAAAAGATGTATGCAGCATTTTTGAAGAAGAGCTAATACTTTTCATGAAGCAACAAGTAGAGGCCCCGCTGGTACATTGTTACAGGCCGTACCGATAACACCCGCGTCATACTTTCAAAATAACCTGTACACTGTATTACCCTTTTGTTCAACAGATAACATTAGTTTTTGGCATCCAACGTTACCCCTTCACTGCATATGACAATAAGGCAGCACTCGATACACACAAGAACAACCAGCAACAATGTGCTCAAAATGGCGGCCCTCACATGGCCCGTTGGCGGATGTAAGAACTGATCGTCAATCGATGCATCAAAATGGTGAAAACGATTAAAGTCTACAACTCATCAATTTTGATCGAAATGAAGTTTTCTCTCTGAACATCCAAACACTATTGAAACTGTCGATAACGGAGTTAACATTAATTAAATTCACATGGAATGCAAAATACAGGAATGAATGAGAACCGAGTACAACTTTGTAAATGAAAAGTAACAGCAGCATCAGTTATTTGGTTCAAATAAACAAAAACAAAACTTCAGTGCTTATCCTCTTAAACGAACCAAGCATTAAACAGAAGAACTTAAGTAAGCTCAAATAAATTATCATAGTTATCAAACATTGCATACAATATTATGCTTTAATACAAATTATGGAAGCTAGTTTGGTCTCCAACCATAAAATGTAGTCTTGGATTCAAAGTTGATACGAAAATGAGACCATGGGATTCTACATTTATTTGATGACTATGTCTTTTAATACATCTCGTTTTGTTAGCCAAAACATTTGATCGAGTTCAAGTGCACCTCCTCAGAAGCTCTTTGATGCTATTGCTAGGAGGTGGTCAGATAGAGATCGGGGGATTAGAACGACAACTCTTCTCCTGCGCTGCATTCATCCTGTTCTGTTCCACCACCGGTTCTGAGGTCGTGCTGTTGGAACGCTCGGAACCCATGGTGGTCGGTGCCGGAGGTGCCGAGGGGGTTCGAGCATGCGAAAGTACCACAAGCTGCTGCTGTACCGCGTGGAGGCTCTCCTGCAGCGCCGATAAGCTGGCAAATCCCGGGAGTGCGGGAGCAGAGTTGTTCGAAACGTCCAGGCTTTCCTGCACTGTCGCAAGCTGCGGAGGTTTTCCATTGGTCAACCTGAAAAGCATGTCAGTCCAAGGATCATCATTTAATCAGTAGCCATCAATAACTTAATACTGTTGAAAATTTTTGACAAGTTGGTTTATTTATTGTCCAAAGAATCCTCAGCGACAAGATAGGACCAGGCAATTTGGTCAAGGATGTCGCTCGGATGTTTTTTTTTTATTGTATTTTTTTAAGTAAAGGGTCAGATTTCATCCCGAACTACCACACTCCCGACAACAGAAAGTGCACATTTGGATATAATCTGATTATGATTTGCATAATAGTTTGTTTCTTATTTTTGGAAAAGCCTTTCACATTTCTTCATTTATGAGAACTTGTGCATAATGAAGCTAATATGGTAATTAGCATACACAGCAAACCCCATGTGCAAAGGAAGCAAATCAGTTAATTCAACTGCAGTGCCGCCTGACATCGGCACTGCTCGTGTTTCGGCTAAAAAAAATTAAAAAAAATTATGAACTTGTTTTAAAATTTGACACAATAATACACAGTAATAAAGCAGAATCCACACTTCGCGTTAACAAAAAACAAAACAAAAATTACAATCATCTTTCAAACCCAACAGTCCCTCCATGATACATCAAACGATAAATGTGTTATGATACAAATGGCCATTGCAACACAACAGCCCATCATGTATCATACCAAGAACCAGTAATGAGTGACCGAACAAAAAAATAAAAATAAAAATCTTGAAAGGCACTGAAGTCTGTTTACGGGTGCATACGTCAAAGTGCAAATTGAAACGTCAACAATGAACTGTAACGATGCAACCCAGACGTTTTTCCTGTGGGAACTAAAGGGGAAAAAGGGAGAAATAAATATCTCCGTTTTGAAAAGTCTTTCGGCACATAAAGCGATTTTTACTTTTAATCATCTTTCTTATAAAACCACAATGCTGTGGCTTAAACAGGAAATAAAACCTCTATGATTTACCTTTATACATCGCAATCAATTTCGAGGAAAACAATTAAAAAAAAATATTATAATTTAACTGAAGTCTACTAGCGAGAGATCCCCTTCGGTAGTGTTTTCACAATTATTTATATCGCATGCTGAGTGATGTTTTATCATCTTAACATATGTTCGTTGATTAGCGTACACATATCATACCGAGAGTCAATTACTATAATCATCCAATAAACATTGGCGATGGAAATTTATGAGCACATGTAAAGATTAAGGTTATACGCTGTGCTCGGAGTGAATGAGGCTTGTGTGAGAACGATAATGCAATAAAACTAACTGCATAATAAGAATGAAAAACAAGGAACTCAATTAATAATAATAATAATAATAATAATAATAATAACAATAATCATAAAGTGGCGTAATGGTGACAGCATTCGCTCTGAATCTGGTACGTAAGCAGTTTGAACCCAACCCCATCCCAGTCATACGAAAGACTTCAAAAATGGAACATGCTGCTTCCTTGTTTGACGCTCAGCATTTAAAAAAAGGATAGAGCATGGCCAAACAACCATTGTGCAGGCTTGACAGGCCTAATGGCCTTATCCTGCAAGGCAACTCACATATTAATGAGAAAGCATCTCCAAATGCAAAGCCTGTCCATGTCCGTTTTGTACTCAAACTTGTATGCTTGTGAGAGTCAACCTCTCCCTGGCTATTCTCAGAGAGCTGCCTCAATGCCGGCAAGTCTGACGGTACACTCAGACAAACTGGCAGGGACTGCAAGCAGCCATCTCACTTTAGAACTGATCTTCTATATCTACTGCCCCTGATATTAACTCAGCCTGGGAATTCTTCCACAGAAACCTGGTCTCTCTTATGCATAGATTTATCCCATCTCGTCTTCAGTTATCCTACCCTGCTTCCCACCCATGCTACACTGAATCCTGTGGTGAGGCAGTTGCTACGAAACAACTTGCCCTCTTTTCCTGAAAAGCAAACCCGACTAAAGGCAATCTCAGCTCATTCCACAATGCCCACAAGTGTGTGTCCACTCTCAGGAGAGGCAGAAAACAACATCTGTCCAACCTCAAAGTTTAACTTTCAAACTTGTTTTCCTCCTAAAAAACTTGGTGGCACCATGTCACGTCTATCTCTGGAGTATGCTCCACTCTGCCCAAAAGAAGGCCAAATGCCTCAATTCTGTGTTTGCTTCCAAATATTTTGTCCCCAACCTCTGTCTCTCTCTCTCCCTGTCTCTCAGATCATCAATTGGATTCAGACGTAGTGCTTCTACTCTCCTATCACTATCAGACATGAGATCAGGGGCATCTCTCTGGACATATTTCGAGCTTTCGATACAGTCAGGCATCCCGCCCTGCTCTCAAAAGCGTCTGCCGATGGAATCCAAGGCCAACTCGACTCTTAGATTACTGACTTCCTCCACTCTTGTAACCAACATGTGGCTCTCAACATAACACTTTCTTCTCCTCTCCCTGTCAAGGATGGAGTACCCCAAGGCAGTATTCTAGGTCCCATCTTATTCCTCATCTTCATCAATGATCTCTCTGGAAAACCTCCTTTATCTCTTTGCTAATGACTGCATTCTCTGGCATGACATCCCTCATCCTCTCATCATGACATCTCACCGACAGGCAGCAGCCTCTTCCCTCTCCTCAGACCTTGACAAAAATCACAAACTGGTCAAACACTTGGAATAGGTCTTTTAACCCTGAGAAATCTATCTCTATCTCGATATCGATCTATCTATCTCTTTCTCAACAACCCTCTCGAAGAATTTCAATCACTCAGTCTTGGGTCTCACTCTCAGCCATGCCACATTTCAAAAATGAGAGGGGTAGGAGAGGGGTGGGAAAGAGAGGGAAGGGGAGGGGTGAGGAAAGGAGGGAGAAGGGGTCAGAGAAAGAGAGGGAGAGGTGTGAGAGAGAGGGAGAGGGGCTAAGAGGGAGAGAGGAGAGGAGTGATGTCAGCAGATGTGACGTCCAGTTTAACGTCCATCCAAGTGACGGCACACACATTGATGACTCACCCTGCCTGTGAAACACTGGGATGACAGTTTATAACTGGGTCGGGATTCAAACCCAAGCTTCACAGATTGGAGCGACGAGCATGCTTACCCCTCGGCTGTCCTGCCATGATGTGGCGATTCATTGCTTTATACCAACTGAAAACATTATTTTTACTCATTATTATCTAATTTTTTTTTGTTTTCCGAACTCCGGAGATGTCCCCATGGAGAACCGAGCTGCGGTATTGCCATGGAAGCTTGTAGAGCACTCGCCAAGTGGCATAATCACTAAAGCAAGCACTTTGGCTTGGCAAGCAATCAGCGATCGCCGATCGGTCATATAAACACCATGCACCCGGAGATGCCTGAAATGGACAAATGGACACTCAACAGTCCGAACTGCTGCTGAGATCAACTAGGAAGTTGAAATTTTGAAATTACCTTCAGAGTAAGAGATTCTAAAGGTTGTGGCATGTGCGGAAATGAAATAAAGCCATGAACGCTGGCACCTCCAGGCGTTTATAAGCATTGCAATGTACCCAGCGATTCATAGGTATGATCAGGCATTTGATAATACTAGTGCATGCCCGTAGGTGCGTGCCCGTACGTGCAAAAAAAAACAAAAAAACTTTCAAACCATGAGCCAGAAATGACAACCACAAAGGCCGTTCCTTCGCTCTCGTGTTCTCGCGACAACCACACTTCTACACACAGAGTTAATTCAAATCCAAATTAAAATCAAGTTTACCTCCCTCTTTGCTTGCCATGACATTCGCTGCCATGTAACCGGCACGGCCCGTGACGTCATCGTCGGCCGGCCGTGCACCGGCCTACGCAGCCACGTGTCATGTCATTGGTTGGTAAATAAATGGCCGCAGCAATGTGTCATGTCATTGGTTTGGTAAATAAATGGCCATAACTTGGGAAGGACTTGTCCGATTAATATCAAACCTTGAAAAGGCACATCCTCAGGTCCCCAGAAATATAGCTGGCAAGTTTCAATATCGGACCAGTGGTTGTCGAGAAACAGCGGTCACACACACACACACACACACACACACACACACACACACACACACACACACACACACACACACACACACACACACACACACACACACACACACACACACACACACACACCTGGAATTATAGATAGATGAGTGAGGAAAGTGAAGAAAAAAAAAAAGATCGTTCAGAAACCATCGTGGCCCGTTCCAAGTTGAGGGATTGTTGAGCAGGCCAAAAAAAGGCCTGCTGAAATGTGAATCTCCTTCCGAGTTTAAGCTGACTCAAGCAGGTCTTCATCAACGATTCTGCTGTACATCGTACCGTCCATTGTCCCTTCTATCCAGCCAAGCCTGCCAGTCCCTGCTGATAAAAAGCAGTCCAATAACATACTGCTGCAAACACCATACTTGACAGGAGGGATGGTGTTGACTGGGTGATGGGTTGTGTTAGACTTGCGCAAGGCGTAGTGTTTTGAGTTTAGACAAAAAATTTCAATTTTTGTCTCGTCTGACCACAAAAATTTTCACCACATGCCTGCACTATCATTAAGATGCTTATTCACAAACTCCATATGAGTTTTTAGATGCGTTTTTTTTTCAGTAATGGCTTCTTTCTTGCACCTGTCCATGGAGGCCAGATTTGTGAAGGGAACGGCATATTGTTGATTGATGAACAATGACCCCCATCTCGTACATAGAGCCTTGTAGATCTTTCAAAGTCATTGATGAATTCACAGTGACATCCCGAACCAGTTTCCTGCTTGCCCGGCTGCTGAGTTTGGATGGGCGACCAGGTACATCTTCCACTTCTTAATGATGGATAAGGGATAATGAATCCACACTCAAAGGAATAATGAATGACTGAAATATTTTTATAACCCTCTCTTGCACAGTGTTTCGCCACCACTTTGTGCACGACTTCTTTGGAAAACTCATTGGTCTTCGTGTTTGCCTTGTTGGTTGAGCTTCTTCTTCTTCTTCTTCTTCTTCTTCTTCGTCGTCTTCAGTATGGCAGCTTGGCTGCCAGGTAACAGTAATTTTATTTGGGCATGACTATGCTGCTGAAGCTGTGCCCCGATACCAGGACACTGGTACTCATTTTGCCGACCTCAGAAGGATGACAGCTGAGTCAACCTCACCTGGTGTTAATTCAGAAGTCAACAGGGCTCGAACTCAGGACCCTAAGATCCCAAGCCAGCCATCCTAACCACTAAGCCAACACCAGGCTCAATGACCAAGCAAGTTGCATCTTAAAACTCCTTAGATAAGTGGGGGAGCTTAATTTTAAGTTAAACCACTGATTACATTAGGTTGAAACCTATTACCAGTAGACTTATTTTGTAATCTTTCAAACAAATAATTTGCTACTGAATGATTTAACGTTAATTCGGTAAAGGGTTTGAATACTTATGCAACTGAGAATCTTCTGATTTTCTCTGTTAATCTAACTTATTCACATTATATCTGCATTTTTGAGCTTTATAACTTTGGAGTAGTTTATGAAGACTGTATATTAAGCTTGATTTGAAAGATTCATGAAATAAGCTCAGGTGGCATATAAATGTGAAAACGTTGGGGGGGGGGGGGAGGGGGTTAATATTTTTGTGCAGGCCACTGTATTTATAACATGTGTAGGACATATCTTATATATTATTTCCGAGTTTGTGGTTTCGTGTCGTGCTATCTTCGACTTTGTTCTGCGCTCGAGTAACGTGATATTCAGCTTGCATTATCTCAAAGACCATATGAGGTGCATGGTACAAAAAAAAAGTAAATAAAATGGTTCTGAAACAGTGAAATCGTATTCCACTTACTGCATTAAAGTAAAATTACTACTGATACTCTGCATCAGTTCCTTTCTCAAACACACCCACCCCAACATGTCGCGCAGAGCGCGGGTTATGCTAGTCTACATTGAATGCAGGCACGACCAAAAACTGCATGTGGGAAATTTTTATTTTATTTAAAGGGACAGTGTGGGGAGTGGTGGGGGGTTATTTCAAGAAAAAGAAAATCGAAATGTATCACTTGATGGAGATACTGAATGACATTTACTGCCACCAAAGGTGGACAGTGGTGATGTTTTCACCCTTGTCTGTCTGTCTGTGAGCAGGGTATCTCAAAAGGTTGTAGACGGATTCAGACGAAATTTGGTGGACAGGTTGGGTGTGTTACAAGGACGAATCGATTTGATTATTGTGAAGATTTGAATGCAGATCCGGCTTATCAATGCGATACACAACGTAAACTGTTCAGCCTGGCAGAGGTATGCGCTCTACCGAATGCCGATCTCGTTCTTTATGTAATCTCACATAATAGATATGCTAGAATTAGACTGAATGCACTTTTTTTTAAATATAGTAATAATAAAAAGTCCCCCGCCCCTCCCCCAGAGAAATAATGCCCAACCCAACAAAAATATATTGCCCTGTCATTCCCCAGTCTGAGATGCTTCCAATAGAGGGGTCAAAGTGCCAGGTAGAAGGTAACCCCTGTTTTCCTCATTCTATGCAGTTTTTTTATCCGAAAAATGTCCTCCATGTCAAATACCTTCATACGAGGTATCTCACGGCAGTGCTGAATGTGTTTTGTTGTGAAATTGTTTGAAAACCCTTAATGCCTTAAAACTTGCATAAAACACCTGCCCTCCGTACTCCATTCACGGGTCTGAGATGCTTCTGTAGAGGTATTACACACGTCTATGTCGAATGGCTTCCAAGTTTATAATGCACACATACCTCCTTTATAAGGATAATTGCTATATTGCAATAAACACTTGCCTCAAATTGATATCGGTAATTAAAAAATAAATAATAATTGCACTATTGGATCATAATGGCAGGAAAGTTTCTGTAAAGGAGAAACTGCACACAAAACACTTACACAGGTGAATAAAATACATGAATAATAATTCAATTAAGGTTCACAACACACCTGTAGTGTGACTTCACAACAGTGTTGTATTCTGGCAAAAGAGATGGCACTTGCACATAGTTCTGGCTTGCCCTGTAAGGAGAAGCCGATTTGGTTGTTGCGTCTTTCTGGCCACTAGCTGAGTGTTGGCTTCCTCGCAACTTACGATTTTGTAGTTCTTGTTGTTGCTGATGATGCTGTCGGCGACCACGCACGACATCACTAACTGCACCAAGCCCTAAATGCCACATTTCAGCAATGTCTAGGACCAGGCAAATGGCAGCCACGCCATACATGATGAGCAGGAAGATGGATTTCTCACGAGGTCGGGACACAAAACAGTCGACCTTATGTGGACACGGATCTCTGGTACACTCAAAACGTGGTATCACTTCAACGCCATAAAGTAGGTATTGGCCAAACAGAAAAGCCACCTCAAGCAGCGTGCGTAGGATCAGCTGCAAGATGTAAGCTTGCATTAGACCATCTTGCTTGATACGCCTCCGCCCATCATGTCTCTTGTCCCCGCTGCTCGACTTTCCTGCAGTTTCCTTCCTTCCCTCTCTCTCCTCTTCTTCAAACACCATGGGATCTTCCTCACCGTTATCTTCAGCTTCCTCGAAGGCACGGTCTGGCCCTCTTCGCACAAGCGGTGTACGTTTCCTTTTCCTTGGCGGATAGTCATAATCCATCCTGAAGGAGGAGAGAATGCAAGAATTACACAAAAATTTAAACAAAAGCTAAAGCGAGGAAAAACAAAAAAGCACAAAAAAAAAAAAAAAAGCAATGTGGAGGATGATAAAATGTGAATGTAAATTCCAAGTTTAAGAGGCAAGAAAAAAGAAAGCAGTTAAAGTTACAGTACAAAATAATGAAGTCATTTAAAACCAATGGACAAAGTAAAATTATTTTCCTTTGTGGATTGGTTTATAATTACTTCAATATTTTTCTCCTATTAACATTGGTCAAAGATAAGAACACCCATTTAATTAAATGTGAGACCAAAGGCAACAATTTGTTTACTTGTAAGGAAGCATTAAAAAAAAAAGACTATTTACTGAAGATCCTTACAATATAATCAGGTGTCTGGATGTACCTTGCGATTCGGTGTATTGCAAAAGCGAGATAAATGAGGGTAGGTGTTGCCACCAGAATTGCTTGGAAAATCCAGAAGCGGACATGCGAAAGCGGCGCGAATGAGTCATAACACACGTTCTCACAGCCTGGCTGCTGCGTGTTGCACACGAATTTGCTTTGCTCATCATAGTAGATAGATTCTCCACCGACTGCCGTGAGCACTATGCGGAACACTAGGAAAACCGTGAACCAGATCTTGCCCACGAACGTGGAGTGCTGATGAACTTCCTCAAGGAGTCGGGTAAGGAAGCTCCAGCTCATTTTCTCTCACTTTTACGGAGCCTGGGAGATGAAAATGAAAGGTAAACTCAGCCCACATCATGTTGCAATGTCAAGTTACCTTCAAATTTAAATATGTGGGAGTTTAGATGATTAACAGTTGCTTTTCCAAATTGCTGTGAGGGCAGAAAAAAATAAAAAGCATTGAAAATAACAAAAGTCACAAGTTATTGTCTGCTGGAGTTACGTTCATCATTCTGTGCCTAAACTTTAAACAGCAATCTACAAAGCCATCAAGGCTCACAGAATAGACAACAATGGAATGCAGACAATGACAAATGAACAAACATGGGACAGATACACAAACAAAATTATGGTAGAAAAGCTTAGGGGTCACTTAGCAGTGGAGACAAGTGAGGACATTTAGCATTCAGGACAATAGACAATTTCATAGGGTGAGACATTCTGTGAAATGTGAGGACATGATGAGATGCCACCTTGAGGAACTCAAGGGAGGAGCAAGACAGGACCTGTGCCAGAAGCTTGTTCCATAGACAAATAAACAGGCAATGAATTGAACAGACAGGCACACTGAGGAGGGATACATGGGAAAGGTAAGTTATGTCAAAGTATGCAATACACAACAAACATACAAGGAATGATCAAATGCTTTAACAAAACATTATAACTTTCATTTCGTTACAGGTTAAAGCAAAGGACTTTTATGATCATGCTGTGCAAATGGAAAGCTTACATTAAAAAAAAAGTGTGTGCCGTAGGTTATCTCTATGTGCTGGTTTCAGAGCGTGGAATGGAGCCCTCCCAAGTCTCAAAGTATCCACCTTTATGTGTGCATGCATAAATGTGTGTACGTGTCTTCTTGGGTTTTAAAGCTCCTTGTTTTGCGGCAGTAGCCCTGAAAGAGCTCCCAAACTGATGTCCAAAAGAGCTTTTGTATATCCTTTGCTTTTGTCTGAATTGCGAAATCAAATTGCACTCGGTGTAGGATCTCGGGAAAGCAAATTAAATGTCCCGTTTCACATTATGTCTTGTCAACGTTATTCCAAACAACAACGTATTGTATAGAAAACAAAAGTTTAGCTTTCACTGCAAATATTGCTTCAGTAATCTTAAGGATAACTTAATTTTTTTTTATCTCTTGCCATGGTTATAACACAAGCTTAACTTATACCCCAAAACAACTTATATGGGAAGCATACCAGGTCATGAAACATAATGTTCTAAAGTAACTGTTCATACAATCTTGGTTTGTAGATTTCTGTGAAGAACAGAGTGAATGGAACAAGTTATTATTTTTAGCAATTTGCAAGTAACCAGAAACTGCAAAGAAAATCAATTTGAAAATTCAACATGTCAGGACACCAACACTGCAGACACGCACATCTATCTTTAGCCTGAAAGAAAGCTTGGTGTTGGCTTAGTGGTTAGGGTGGCTGGTTCGGGAACTTAGGGTCCTGAGTTTGAGCCCCGTATGCCACTGAATTAACTTCAGGTGGGGTTGCCTCAGCCTTTCATCCTTCGGAGGTCGGCAAAATGAGTATCAGTGCACTGGTATAGGAGCACAGCATCAGCGGCATAGGCACGCTCCAACAAAATGATAGCTACCTGGCAGCCAAGCTGCCATACGCAAGAAGTATGAAAGAAAGAGGTCGAAGATTTAGGCCTTGACTAAAGTATCATAAAGTGGAGAGTTCGTAGACCACCTTACCCCACAGAGCCTTGAGGAATGAGGACATGGACAGGGTATGCGGCTAGCAAATTTGATTGGTCGAGACAACATAAAAATTCCGTAATATTTTGTCCAAGTACTGCTAAACGGAAGGGGCTTGAAAGTGCCAATGAGGCGATTTGTGTTCTGCAGTGTCCAAGTATAAAATTCAACTGAAATAAAATAAAGATTTTAAAGGTTGTAGAAAAACAATTTTCAGAGGTTCACTGCCATTGATGCAGTGTCTGTTACACCACCATATTCAACACGTTACACTCGTTGTTTATGTCCTTTATGACGTCCTTAAAAACGATGTTTCCTGTTGGGAATGATTTTCAATTTTGTTTGACTGCCAGCCAGGCAAGACAGAGTTTAAAAAAAATAAAAATAAACCAATGTCACCCGCAGGGTGACCCGTATCTTGCCAAAAGGTGACCACGTGTGACTTCTTTAAGGTCACACTGAGGTGAACAGAGCTGCTATCCACCAGGAGCGACTCCTTGAGGAATATCTGCCTACGAGAGATTCCGATGAGAATCGTTCTACAGAGTAACCATGAAAAATATGCTTTTGCCTCATAACGTCACCAAATGACGTCATAATGTCTCAAGCTTGACATATCTAGAAAGCACTCATCGAGGTGTTCAATTTGAGGTACTACACGATATGGTTCCTAAAACTTGAAAATTTGACCTCAGGCGCTAACCATGAAGGTCAAGGCCAATCGCCACCAAAAATTAATCAGCTGAGCGCCAGACCATGAACTATATTCCCATGAAGTTTGAAGACGATCCGATCAAAATTACTCAAAAAATAAGGGTTTCGTCGACTCCCCTGATTTGCGACAAAGTCACTTTGACCTTTGACCTTGACCTTCAAAATTTTGTGCACTGAAAGGGACCTCTATAGGCCTCTGATATGCGAAGTTACAAAAATTTCCAATGATAAATGTGCTCTGCAGAAATTTTTTTACGTGATTACAGACAAACAAAAAAAAATAAATAAAATAAACCAATGTCACCCGCAGGGTGAGCCGTATCTTGCCAAAAGGTGACCACGTGTGACTTCTTTGAGGTGACACTGAGGTGAACAGAGCTGCTATCCACCAGGAGCGACTCCTTGAGCAATATCTGCCGACGAGAGATTCCGATGAGAATCGTTCTACAGAGTAACCATGAAAAATATGCTTTTGCCTCATAACGTCACCAAATGACGTCATAATGTCTCATGCTTGACATATCTAGAAAGCACTCATTGAGGTGTTCAATTTGAGGTACTACACGATATGGTTCCTAAAACTTGAAAATTTGACCTTGGGGTCAAATATGTTTGACCTCAGGCGCTAACCATGAAGGTCAAGGCCAATCGCCACCAAAAATTAATCAGCTGAGCGCCAGACCATGAACTATATTCCCATGAAGTTTGAAGATGATCCGTTCAAAATTACTCAAAAAATAAGGGTTTCGTCGACTCCCCTGATTTGCGCCAAAGTGACCTTGACCTTTGACCTTGACCTTCAAAATTTTGTGCACTGAAAGGGACCTCTATAGGCCTCTGATATGCGAAGTTACAAAAATTTCCGATGATAACTGTGCTCTGCAGAATTTTTTATACGTGATTACAGACAAACAACAAAAAAAACAAAAAACATACAAGCTGACTAACATATCTTGCAAAACTTCGTTTTGGCAAGATAAAAAAACAAACAAACAAAAAAAAAACATACAAGCTGACAAACATATCCTGCAAAAACTTCGTTTTGGCAACATAATAAAAAATAAAAAACTCTTCTCTCTACACATGCACGATCATGACAAATTCAGAGCCAAAGAAGTGCTAAACGAATTTCACTTTGAAAATGTGATCAACGTGAGAAGAAAAACAATACAACATTAATTACCCACTTTAAGGCACAAATTGAAAGCCTCTTGTTGCTGGTCAGAAAGCTTCTCTCTGAGCTTTGCGATCTTAATTTCAATCACTGGCAAGGTTGTACACAACCAAAACTGCTTCCTGGTTTGCTTTAGTGCAATAATTGGTAGCTGCACCAAGGAGCACTACACCTTTTCAATGGGACATTAAACCAGCTGTCCCATCTGGAAGCATAATATCCTTGATGTGTGTTATAAAAAGGAAAATTTCAGAGTTAAGTCAATAAATACCATTCATACATACTTACACTTTACTTAGATGACTTGGCCATTTTTTTCCTCTTCTACTAATTTTTATTTGTTGCATTTGACAAGGATTTTTATTGTAAAAACAACAACAAAATTCCAGGGAAAGAAGAACCTTGATTTTAAGGATACTATGATAAGAAATATGTTTTTGCCAGAATGAAGGAACCGAACACCCACGTATTCACATCAAAATGAGCAAGAAGTGCACATCGACAAAAGCAAACCCAGAAGTGGACAAGATGACATACTTTGACCATGGCTACTTAGCAATCCGTATATGCTGTCCGCGTTTGGGGCACTATCAATGAGCTCCTTTCAACTTGAAGTTTCCCAAATGAAAGCCAAGTAAGTCACAAAGGATACTACAGTACTTGCACAAATGCACTATTATGCTAACAACAACAAAAAAATGTTTTCTTAATCCCAGTTTTCAAAATCCCAAGTTTTAAATAATTAATCAGCAAAATATAAATGATGATGCTTTTCCCCATCTTGCTTTGTCATGGTCACAGCTCATGCACGTGTTGGTTTTTGTGTTGTTGTTGTTTGTCTTTTAAGAATTTTTTTTTACAGGAATGAGGCTCATGGAAAAGCAAGGTAGAACTGACAGTGAGACAAATATCAAGGGAATGAACAAATCAGAAAAGAGAAGAGAGGGGATGGGAGAAAACACTTAAAGTAGCAACTTGCAAGATGTTGAGTTAGGAAAGGTCAATGGGGATAATGAAGATCATGAGTCACGATTGTTCAAATGCAAGAGATGACGCTCTTGCACTTGCCAAACATCCTGAGCCAATATTTACCTTTGACATCCTATTTGACATAGTAGCAGGGTCTATGTAATCATGGTATCATTAAAGGCTGAAATAACTACTCATGAGAAATTCTAGGATTCTTTAAGTTCACATGAAGCATGAAACGGTTCAGGCTGTCTCCTCTAAAGAATAGCACGCACCATGAAATACCCCCTGATGAAAATGTAATGCTGTCCACATATCATCTACCAGGAATGGGGGAAAGGTTGGGGGGGGAGGGGTGACTTGAGATAAAGAATATTGAGAAAAGGGAAAGATGAAAGAGGGGAATAGGTGGCAAGGAGAGGGGAGAAAAGAGTAAATGGAATGTATGAAGTGGAGAGGTGTTACTCATTTATTTACTGCAGACTTTCCCCACCTCCTGCATTAACTCTCAGCCTGGAGGTGCACTGGGCATTTGAACATTCATTTGCATGACTGCTGCCTATGCCTGGTTCAAACTTGCCTTTTTAAAACTGAACCACTGATTTCTGGATTGTTTTGAAGGAAAACCATGAGTGGAGCAAGGGTAGTTAGGATTGGAGTGATGCTCTGGTGACATTTGGGAAAACTGTCGTCGTAGATACAGAAGAATTAAGTCACTGAGGATTCAAGACTGAGCAGTCAAGGGGAAATGAGTTGCGTCCAGCTTATGGAGCTGGTTCATCCAATAGCCGCAGAACACAGCAATGTACACCCATCCCTGCACAGGGCAAGAAGAGAGTTGAGGTGCTTTTGGTTTGGTGATGCTTCGGTCAGTCTTTATGAGCCTGCAATTCCACTGCACTGCTGTACACACCGTCGATGCCCTCGGAGCTACCTGGCAATAACAACTTTTGTTGTGCAGGATATGTTTGCCCTCACCACTCTTCTGCTATACCATTGGCTCATCATTTGCAACAGTGGGTCTGCAAGTCGCCACGGCTGCTAATGATCATTTCTCTCCAGACTTCCTCTTCCTGTCTCTCGCTCTCCACGTCCTCCCATTCTCAACATCCTCTCATCAGATCCGATTCCTTTCTTTCTTTCTTTTTCCAGCCCATTTGATTTTGTTCATTCTGTTTGCCATTTCACTTCCCCTGCTGCCCATATTAGAATTAGTGATTATCATTAGTTATTTATTATGCTGTCTCATTCGGTTCTGTTTTGTTTGTCGATAATAAATCATTTGTTCCGAATTAAGTGGTGCTACTTGTTCGCATTCATGGTGCAATAACACCCCAAATTAAACCACATGACAGGTTAAGAGAACGAGTATACACTTGACCTGATCAGTCATCCGAGCTCATAATTATAGTGCTCCAGCCTGCGAGGGGCTTTGGAAAACTGACACCTGGAAGCATGCAACCCCCTTTACTAAAACCTTATTCTTCCAAGAATAAAACCTTGAACAAACAACCTGTTAATGGCCGCATTCTCAATTTATTCTGTTCCTCCAAAAAATGACAATCGTACATAAAAAACATACATTTCTTTAGGAGTCGATTGTACATTTTGACAACATGTGTACATCAAAGAAGTGGAAAATGAAATTGAAAGAGACACTTTGTAACTTCAACATCCCTTAAAATAATAATAACAAACAAAAACCAATGTCACCCGCAGGGTGACCCGTATCTTGCCAAAAGGTGACCACGTGTGACTTCTTTAAGGTCACACTGAAGTGAACAGAGCTGCTATCAACAAGGAGCGACTCCTTGAGGAATATCTGCCTACGAGAGATTCCGATGAGAATCGTTCTACAGAGTAACCATGAAAAATATGCTTTTGCCTCATAACGTCACCAAATGACGTCATAATGTCTCAAGCTTGACATATCTAGAAAGCACTCATTGAGGTGTTCAATTTGAGGTACTACACGATATGGTTCCTAAAACTTGAAAATTTGACCTTGGGGTCAAATATGTTTGACCTCAGGCGCTAACCATGAAGGTCAAGGCCAATCGCCACCAAAAATTAATCAGCTGAGCGCCAGACCATGAACTATATTCCCATGAAGTTTGAAGACGATCCGATCAAAATTACTCAAAAAAAATAAGGGTTTCGTCGACTCCCCTGATTTGCGACAAAGTGACCTTGACCTTTGACCTTGACCTTCAAAATTTTGTGCACTGAAAGGGACCTCTATAGGCCTCTGATATGCGAAGTTACAAAAATTTCCAATGATAACTGTGCTCTGCAGAATTTTTTATACGTGATTACAGACAAACAAACAAACAAACAAACAAAAAATAAAAATAAAAAAAAACATACAAGCTGACTAACATATCTTGCAAAAACTTCGTTTTGGCAAGATAACAAACAAAAAAAAAACATACAAGCTGACTAACATATCTTGCAAAAACTTCGTTTCGGCAAGATAATAATAACAAAAGGCATTATCATGTTGCTGCAAAAGCCAGGTGTTGGCTTCACAGTTAAGGTGTTTGTCTTGAGATTTGAGGGTCTTGAGTTGAAGCCACTGCTCTGCCATTGAAATAGCACCAGGTGGGTTGACTTAGTCTGTCATCCTTCAGAGGTCGACAAAATGAGTACCAGCTTACTGGTAACAAGGGCACTGCATCAGTGGCACAGCCACTCCCCCCAAAAATGATGCAGCCAAGCAGCCACAGGCTGCATATGAATAAATACATTAAAAAATGTTGCTGCAAGAGACAAAAGAGGCATCACATCAAAGCAAACACTATAATTGAGGTTAGGTTGAATACCATTTTGATCCAGCACCAATTGACTCCGATCCGATGTGCAGTGCTCTGTTACAGAGCGCCAGTGCTGCCAAAGCAGTTTCTTAGCGAGGGTCGAGCTGGGTGGTATACCATCCCTCTCCCAGCAATAGTTAGGGCAGGAAATAGTCATTTGTTCAGGTTGCTGGTAACAGCTCGCCTATTCTTCACGAAGGACACCGTGCGATCTTTTATGTCCACCAACTAATGCCGGCAGATGGGACTGGGACATCCATTTTAAGGTCTATCCAAGGGACGATGAATCACTCTGCCAGTGAGACACCAGAATGACAGTTTATAGCTGGATCAGGATTCAAACCGAGGCTAGATGGCTTAGGGGTGCGTGTGCATACCTATAGGCCATCTTGTCAGACCCCAATTAACCACAAGGTATTTTATACATGATATCATGAACTTTGCACAGATAAAACGATGAACATGTCGGTATGAATTCACTTAAGACAGATAAAATTGAAAGTCATTTACAGAAGTTGAAAGAACTTACAACTTGAGTAAAGATTGCAACAACATGGGTTTTAAAATCCTGCTGATGGAATTGTGACATCTGTACAAATTGTGACATGTGACTCGGTGCTTTCAAAATCTGTACACATCATGTGTTGATCATGGCTTGGCTGTGATCATACTATTTCATTGTATGGTTGGTTCTTAGTTTATTAATTTATTTACTTTAATCAGACTGTGTGAAAGAGTGCCCTCTATATCACAAAAAAAACAAGTATTATTGGGAAACGAAAGAAATATGCAAGGTTATCAATTCACCACCGTTGGTTTGATTTGTAATCGGGATTTGGTCTGCCTTTCACAAGCACTGCTCAGACACTTAAATAACCAATACTTTGTACCCAGTTTTGAAAGATATCAGGCACAAAGTTCAGTGGGGAGTCGGAGTCTGTTGACTCTCGACCTCAGATTGTGGCCTGAGACAACCCAGTGGTTTATTTGAGGTTTCAGTCGGGATCTGGGCCGACGACTGCAGATTTCACAAATCATTGTCCTCAACTCAATTCCTTTAGACAGACACAACAGTTTGGCATGGTGCATTTTAAAGCTGATGGATGACACAGCCCTCGTTGTACTGTCGTGTCGCATCAAAGCCAGTAATGCATCATCATGTACCATGCCTTATGCAGAGCGTTGGTGCTACAGAAGCAGTTATTCGGTTGCGATGCTGGACGGGTCACCACTCCAGCTCAGGAAGTCAGATTAGGAATTCGTAATTTGTTTATGGTGACGGCAAGAGCTCGCTTATTCTTCATGAAGGACGCAGTGGGATCTTTAACATCCACAAACTAACTCTGGTAGACGAGTCGCCCATTTCATGTCCATCCAAGGGACGGCACACACATTGATAAATCACCCTGCTTGTGAAACACCAAGATGACTGTTTATAACTAGGCCAGGATTCAAACCTACGCGAGACGGCTTAGAGGCAAGTGTGCATACCTCCATGCTATCCTGCCAGCCCAGTAGTGTATCACTGTCAAAAATATCCCAATAATACATTTCTATAAATTACATGATGCTTTACATTGTGGGAAAAATATATAGACTTACATATTGACAGATTAAATTTCAAATTCTGGTGTGCTGCCCAATAACTTTGGAAATACTATGAATCACTTTCTGATGAAACCTTTGCTTAAAAGGAACCGTGACTGCAACCAATCTGGAATAAGTCATTGCTGTGTCACCGATGAATGCAGCGGAGAGTTGAAAACCGTTTTACCACCTCCAACCTGTTTTCAACAACATCACAGAATATACAACGGATAAAATAGTATAGTACAGCAACAAACTGCCTTCCAGCATCTCTACATTCGAATAATGTCCACCGTTTTAAAAATGCATCTCCTATTTATACTCGTAGCAGGGTTTGTATTGTGCTGGATCAAAAGCTTGTTCTTGTTAACAAGATGTCCTCGTATATTTTACACTTGCAAAGTTTCCTCAAACCCAAATTGATGCATTAGAGAGGTAAGCAAACTACCAACGGACTTATCCTGCCATCCCCAAACACTTGCTTTTGTTACCTCCACCACCGAAGGTGGATAGAGGGTTATGTTTTTACTCCTGACTGTCTGTTTGTTTGCTTGTTTGTTAACAAAATATCTCAAAAAGTTATGGACTGATTTGGACGAAATTTTGTGAAGAGCTTGGGTATGTGACAAGAACGAAATTGTTCGATTTTGGTGAGGATCCAAATCCGGATTTGGATCTGAGAATTTTTTTTAAGTGATTCTTCACCATTGAGTGACAGGGCTAAAACGATATATAGCACGATATTTGAAAAAGTTATGGCCGGATACGAATGAAACTTGGTGGGTGAGTTGGTTAAGTGACAAGAACAAGCCAATTAAATTTTAGTTCAGGTCCAAATCCAGCCTATCAGTGGATTGCAAAACATAAACTAATCAGCCTGGTGGAGGTACGCTCTCTACCGAGTGCCCTTCGAGTTATCTCTGCCATCTGCGATGGACGGAGGTATTACATTTTCACCCATCTGTTTGTTTGTGTGCAGGATATCTCAAATTGTGAACGGATTCGGATGAAATTTGGTGGACAGGTTGGATGTGTGACAAGGACGAACTGATTAGATTTTAGTGAAGATCCGGATGCGGATCCAATGATTTTAAAAGTGATTCTTCACCATTGAATGATTGAGCTAAAACCAATATCGAGTATAGCACAATATCTCAAAAAGTTGTGGATAGATTTGGCTGAAACTTGGACAGGTTGGGGTATGATAAGGAAGAATCGATTCGATTTTGGTGAAAATCCGAATCTGGATACGAGAATGCTTTCATTTTAAAGCAATTCTTCCTGATTGAGAGTTAGGATCAAAATATATATATATATATATATATATATATATATATATATATATATATATATATATATATATATATATATATATATATATATATCATGATATTTCAAAAAGTTGTGGACGGATTCGGACGAAACTTGGTGAATGAGTTGGGGAGGTGACATGAACAAGCCAAATAAATTTTGGTTCCAGTCCAGATCCAGATCCAGCCCATCAGTGGGATACAAAACGTAAACTGTTCAGCCTGGCGAAGGTATGCGCTCTACTGAGTGCGGTTCTAGTTTATTCCTGGTGTCAAACTCATTTGAGTAAAGGGCATCTCAGAGTGGCAAGGTTTATTTATTAATTTTTTTGTATCCAAAAATTGAGCCTTTTTTAATACAATTGACAAAAAAAATTTTTTTGAAAAAAAATGCCCTTTTTAAAATTCTAAAGTCTGTTCAGTCCCATTCTTCCCTCAAAAGCTTCAAGACAGCTATTTACCACTACCGCAGATCATCCCCCATCCATACTCATGATCTCTTCCACCCTAAATGTCTCCATTCCTAAGCACTCCCTTTCTCCAGGTATAGCGAGATTTTTCCCCTCTTTCCCTAATCTCTTTTTGTTTGTGAGTTATCAGTTGGTTTGTTCCTTTTCTCTTTCATCCCTGCTTTCCCCTTCCTCTTCCTGCTGCGTTTCACCTTGTTCACCCCCATGTGTCCTTCTCCCTCTCTCCTTGATCTGACTTTTGCTCTACTCTACTCTACTGTTGGTGTTTCCCCCTTTCCATCTTGTTCCATCCCATTCTGCTCTAGTTTTTCCACGAGCCTCAACCATGTGTAGAAAAATAAAAATCTACAACACAGAACAGAAAGAACAAAGTGGAAAGCGAGGAAACACACCAACAGCGGCATAGAGGAACAACAGAGGAAGATTGGGTGAGGGGAAAAAATGAAAGCAAGAATAGGTAAGGAGGACACGGGGGGGGGGGGGTGAGCTCAAACCCAGCAAGAAGGGAGCTGAAAGAAGAGGAAGTGAAAACCAGGGATGAAAGAGAAATGGAAAAAAAAATAGAAAGGAGGGCGAGGAGAGAAAACACGATTACATTTTCACCAGGCTCAGTGGCGTAATGGTTAGAGCATTCACTCCGAGTCTGGCAAGTCGGCAGTTCTAACCCGACCCTATCTGATTCACACCAAACAACTAAAAATGGTACGTGTCGCTTCCTTGCATGATGTTCAGCATTTAAAAAGGATAGAACACAAACAATCAACCATGGGTTGGCAACCATTGCACAGGCATGATGGGCCTAAGGACCTCTTCCTGCATTGGAAGTTCCTTTTAAGGGAACTCATTAGGGAAAGGAAAGGGTGGGTTAAAGAAGGTAAAAAAAACATGAGTATGGATGGGGATGACCTGAGGTAGTGAGTGATGAACAGCAATCTTGAGGCTTGGAGGGAAGAATGGGACTGAACAGACTAGGGAAGTTGGTTTCACAGGCAAGAGAGAAGAGGGAACAAATGAGTGCAGGTGAGCAGTGAGCCTGCATTTTGGGAGTTTAAGAAGAAGACGGTCACTGGCAGACCATGTGTGTCCTGCAGAAACTTACCGGAAGGGGGGGAGGTTTGGGGGGAGAGGACATGGAAAGGGCAGAAAATGCAAGCCCAGGAAGGAGGCGGTGGAAGACAGAAGCAGCCGACCTATCTGCAATGCGATCGAGTAAATGACCGTGATTCAGCTTCATCGTGGGAGACTCCAATGATATTGAGAGCCATGGTCTCCACGGCATCAATATGTGAAAGGTGTGAGGCAGGGGTGCCAGCCCAAAAGTGGTGAGCAGCACTCCAATAGTTCTGTGGACAAGGTCTTGTGCGCACGAAGAACACAATGTTTATCATCCCTACCCTGAGATGCCCTTTACCCAAACACGATAGACGAAAAATTGTTGGGGAAATAACGAGGTGCCATTTTGGAAATGCTACAACTGAACATGATGTAAACCCGATTCCATATCACTCCTGAATCGCAAATTCCAACCAAAAAGATTTCTTTTGCATTTCACTCACTCACCAACAGTGAACGAACAAAATGCACACATTGAATCATTACCTCCACCACCGAAGGTGAAGGAGGTTATGTTTGCATCCCTCTCTGCGTGTTTGTCTATTTGTCTGTGTACAGGATATCTCAAAAAGTAGGGGACGGATCCGGATGAAATTTGGTGGGCAGGTTGGATGTGTGACAAGGACGAACTGATTAGATTTTGGTGAAGATCCGAATCCGGATCCGACTACAAGAATTTTTAAAGTGATTCTTCACCATTGAGCGATAGAACCAAAACGATATATAAAGCACGATATCTTAAAAAGTTGTGGACGGACTCGGACGAAACTTGGTGGACACATTGGGTGTGTGCCAAGGAAGACTTGATTCAATTTTGGTGAAGATCCAGATCCGGATCTGGATACGAGAAATGTTTTTTTTTTTTTTAGTGATTCTTCACCATTGACAGATGGGGCCAAAAACGATATAGTACTGTGTAGCACGATATTTCAAAAAAGTATTGGGCCCGATATGTTCTCGTCGCTCAGGCATTACGTGGTGGAGGTATGCGCTCCACCGAGCGCCCTTCTAATTATTCATGGTTTCATGATTCTCTCTGTAATTAATGATGTGGACAACAACAAATGTTCCTCCTGAAAAGATGCAGACGTATCACTGCAGTGCATGTTTGGGAATCAAACAAAAATATATTATTACATATTTAATAATAATTTAAATCCCCTGCTTTGACCAGCATCGACGTTCTGCTGTATGAATGTGTGCCCAACAAGGTTTAAGGTTTTTACAGGAACCTATAAACAGCTTTTAACAGCTTAATTAATCAGAACTATGCTCCTGTGGCAAATGACTAATACTGCAGTCACAAAGATAACTGCATGAAACATAACATGCTATCCATTTAAGTTAACCTCTAAAATGCTTGATGGTTATTTTACTGTTCATCATTCAGCAAAGCAGCAGACAGGAAGGTAGTTAAAGCCAAAAATGCACCATGTTTGTTTGTTTGATTTCGAGGCAATAATCCTTTTTCTTCTTCTTCAATGGCTACAATTATTCCCATGTTCTTGTGGGGTATGCTGGGGCCAGATGTTGGCCCAAGTCTTTCACGAACCGGCTGGTCAGACCTGATAGTCGACCAAGTAGTTAGAGCAGGAATTTGTGATTTGTTCATGGTGCCGATGATGTGTCGCAGAGTCTTCGCGAAGGACACCGTGGGATCTTTAAGGTCCACCAACTCATATGCGGGCAGACGGGACGCCCGGTTTATTGTCAATCCGAGGGACAACGCACGTTGATGAATCAGCTGCCTGTCAAACGGTTCATAGCCGTGTCGGGATTCAGACACAGACAAGACAGCTTTGAGGAGAGTGTGCATACCTTTTGGCCATCCTCCCAGTCATTTGAGGCAATAAGCCTGATTTTGCAATTCCTTTTCATTGCCAATGACTCCACATCTTCAATGGGTGGACATCGGTCATGTAGTACATCAGCACAGCACGTTTAAAAATGGAATCCCCGATTTCTGGTCTGTCACATATAGTCATGACCAATGCATGTCCGTGCCATCAGGACATGGTGGTCGACTTCAGAAAAGTGATTTTGTGATTGCAAGATCTCCATTGTCTGTCGAATCGTTGCTCAATATAAATTCACAAATCAGTCTTTCTTCATTCCTCCAAGAAAAACCAGCAATCTTGTTTTCAAAGCGATAAATCTTCCTTCCTTTCAAAAAAAAGAAAAAAAACCCCAGCAATCTGCTTCCTCTCTGTTATTTGTTTTCACATCATGGCCCTCCCTCGCGTCCCACACTTAACATACAGCGCACGTTGTCCCACCATGTTAAACTTACTGTAGACATGCCATCATGGGATTTGAGATGTTCAAGCCCAACTATAAAAAAATGATATATAGACGTGAAAAGCTTCATCATTACTGTGCAGGTGTGTATACCATGCAGGTACGTCATCATGCTATTGCCGTGCAGGTGTGTATACCGTGTAGGTATGTGATCATGCCATTGCCGTGCAGGTATGTATACCGTGCAGGTATGTGATCATGCCATTGCCGTGCAGGTGTGTGTACCCTGCAGGTACGTCATGATACCATTACCGTGCAGGTGTGCATACCGTGCAGGTACGTCATCATGCCATTGCCGTGCAGGTGTATATACCGTGCAGGTACGTCATCATGCCATTGCCGTGCAGGTGTGTATACCGTGCAGGTACGTCATCATACCATTGCCGTGTAAGTGTGTGTACCGTGCAGGTATACAGCACTTACCATCACCACGTTCGAGATTTAAAAAAGGCCGTTTGTTACGTTTTACTTATTCTCAGGCTGAATGTAACAGGGTACAACTACCTGAGCGCTGCAAGTCATGTACGTGTTCATAATTTAACAGTGACATCATCGAACGGACCGAATCGTCCATAAATACACGATTTTACCACAATATACCAATGGGAGAGGAAGATGCACAGCCAACAGCACCGAGCCGTGGAAGCATGGAAAGGAAAGGACGAGGATGGCGGACAACATGGGATGAGGATGACGGACAACATGGGATGAGGATGACGGACAACATGGGATGAGGATGACGGACAACATGGGATGAGGATGACGGACAACATGGGATGAGGATGACGGACAACATGGGATGAGGATGGCGGACAACATGGGATGAGGATGGCGGACAACATGGGATGAGGATGGCGGACAACATGGGATGAGGATGACGGACAACATGGGATGAGGATGACGGACAACATGGGATGAGGATGACGGACAACATGGGATGAGGATGACGGACAACATGGGATGAGGATGACGGACAACATGGGATGAGGATGGCGGACAACATGGGATGAGGATGGCGGACAACATGGGATGAGGATGGCGGACAACATGGGATGAGGATGGCGGACAACATGGGATGAGGATGGCGGACAACATGGGATGAGGATGGCGGACAACATGGGATGAGGATGGCAGACAACATGGGATGAGGATGGCGGACAACATGGGATGAGGATGGCGGACAACATGGGATGAGGATGGCGGACAACATGGGATGAGGATGACGGACAACATGGGATGAGGATGACGGACAACATGGGATGAGGATGACGGACAACATGGGATGAGGATGACGGACAACATGGGATGAGGATGACGGACAACATGGGATGAGGATGACGGACAACATGGGATGAGGATGGCGGACAACATGGGATGAGGATGGCGGACAACATGGGATGAGGATGACGGACAACACGAAATGAGGATGACGGACATGGGATGAGAATGACGGACAACATGGGACGAGAACGGACAACATGGGACGAGAACGGACAAAGGGAAGCTGGAGTCGTTGATACATCCTTGTACGGACAAAGGAGGCACGAAGGGTCGGCAGCAGCCTGGCAGTCCGGAAAATGGCAGGAATGGAATGTGAACAAAGCCTCAACAGGGGGCCCAGGCCGCGCCGAAGAGCATTCCTCCTCATGGTGGAACATCATCGTGTCTGTCATAAAACTAACAGCTTTCAAGATGCCGTTATAGTTCAATCACAAGCATCACACGGATCGAACATCCATTCTTTAATTACCACCCTCACCCCCCACCCCCTCATCAAAATAAATAAATAAATAAATAAACAAACCACCTCACTCAGCATTGATCACCTGACTGCTCGCAGCCCGAGGAGGTCGACGATCCACGGCCTCTTAAAGCCCGGGCGAGACGCCGTAGATCTGTTAACTGAAGGCCCGACTGACGGAGGATGAGGCCAAAGATCCGTGTCCGAAACGGGACTCAAAACCGTGTGGATCGTTCCCTCACGGAGTCTCTCAGAGATCCTATACCTCCGCCTTCCCAAGGCCTCAGTACGCCCCCCTCCTCCTCCCGCCAACAACCCTTCCTCGGCTCCCCCTTTCACATCCCCCCCCCCTGTGCACGCACGGCTCATTCATTCTCGGTTTAAAACGCCGACCGCATTCCTTCGCTTCCACTCATTCTGTCCGTCGATATTCCCCAGACTTGTTCTAATTATTTGTTTTCTCTCTCGCATTGCCGACCCTCGCTGAAACAGCTTTTAAAACAGCGTCTTCGCCTCCCCACACACTTTAATCGGTCCGATAATATTCCAACCCGCTTCGTTTAAAATAATAAAAATAAAGATAAAAATAATAATAACAATCACATTGCCGCACTTATTTATTCACACCCGTTGTCGTTCCCAGCCGCACCATGGGTTTTTAGCTTTCATTCGCAGCCATGAAGAGTTCCCACGTTTTTCTTTCAAGACCGCCATTGATGAGGCCGAGCCTCCGTGGACGGGAATTTGATTGCTTGCGCACGTTAAAGATCAGTGGTTACCTCACGAAAAGAGCAGGCCATCGTGTGCCGATCCCCCTGGACACATTCCTGTTCAGGTTGACTTGACGTCGAGCGCAGCTTTGGCAACACCTTTAACAATGGAGTATCGACTTGTTCAGGAGTCGGTTGTCTCTCTCTCTCTCTCTCTCTCTCTCTCTCTCTCTCTCTCTCTCTCTCTCTCTCTCTCTGTCTCTGTCTCTGTCTCTGTCTCTCTCTCTCTCTCTCTCTCTCTCTCTCTGTCTCTGTCTCTGTCTCTGTCTCTGTCTCTGTCTCTGTCTCTGTCTCTGTCTCTGTCTCTGTCTCTGTCTCTGTCTCTGTCTCTCTCTCTGTTTGTGGGAATCAAATTCAATGAAATTCCCCTTAAAGTTCAGCGATTTAATGGGAATGACTACTGATGCGTGCCCATGCTCTCTAACGTGTTGTCATTACTCATTTGCATTCCCGCTGGCACACTCTTTAATCCCCCCCCCAAACCATTCCCACATCTTCGTCTAAATTAATTACTTATTAAAAACTAGACCGGCACTTGTAGAACACATAGTTTCACCTCAAACAAAAATGAACACATTACTATTATGGCCCACTGCTGTTCAATGGCCTACATACCTGTATCATCCATGTACACTATTGTCACACACTTTCTTGGCATGGGTTATGAACCTCATACATTTAATTCCTCACTCACATCCGGTGATAGATCAGATATATGAAGTTTCAGATTTTTCGAACAAAGATTTCGATTCAACCAATTATGGCTCGAATGCCACTGCTCTGATGACGTCATTGTTATCACCCTATCCACCCCATGAGGAATTTATGACATATGACATATGCCATTTCGATTTTTTTCGTTGAGCAGTTTTGGAGAAAATGATGTCCAATTTTTTTTCCCCTTTAATCCAATATGGCTGCTGCACCATGTGACCTATTATGTCAAGTTTTGCATCAATCGGACAAGCGGTTTCGGAGAAAACCATTTTTAAAGCGAAAATGTGTAAACGCGGACACGCACACAGATAGAACACACAGGCAGACAGACAGACAGGGGTGTTGCAATAGTCTCGCATCCCCCTTCCCCTATTTCTCTTTCCAATTGCTGCAATTTCAGTGCTGGGGTTTTTAATACTGTGTGACCTGTGGAAATGGCTTTCAAGTCTGTTGGATCACCCATGACGGGATTAGGCATTTGGCCATACCATGGACGTAGCGATATAGTATGAGATTTCTCTACTTTCCTGGCAAACAAGGAGCTCTCCGTTTCCCTTTCATGTGAGCCACGACTTCCCTGTGAGCCACAACTCGCTCGGACCATTGTGAGCGTCCCCTTCATCACATGACCCAACAAGTGCAGCAAGTCCTCATGAAGCTGTGCAGTATTGCACTTGATAAATAAAAATTCTCGGTTATTCATACAACAGGGATGCAACTTGCAACGAGCCTTGTCCTTTCACGGCAGGTTTCGTGTGACACGAGTAAGTACAATCACCTGTAGCGCAACAAGCAGTAGCAAGGGTAGGAAGGAGGGGTGGACACCCGTGTCGTAGCTTAGGGTGAGAGTGCAGAATCGAGGGACATGAAGGTAACTGCAATGATTAAACTAGTAATTAATTACATTTGATTTTTCAGCAATTACTGAAACAGAGGCTACGCAGTGTGAACCCGGCCTTAGGTGCTGCCAACCATTGATACACTGACCCCTGGTCCAGCCATGGATTAACGGATACAGAAGTCATTTTCTCCAAATCCCCAGCCTTGCAGCT